>NW_027457553.1:3096884-3414178 GCF_050624435.1 Tenrec ecaudatus | reverse complement strand
ACAAATAACAAGCAAGCTGATTGCCAGGAAGTCGTGCTATTTTATAAGGGGTGGTGATAGAACATTAGAGGTTGGCCCAGGTATATTTCAGATATTGAATTTACAGTGGACTATCAAAAGAATGAACAATCCATCTTCGAACAAATACAACCAGAACCCTATTAGGAAATGACGATGGCAAGGTTGTGGCTTGATACTGTGGACATGTCATCACAAAGGGCTGATAGCTAAAAAACGACATCATGCTTCGCAAATTAGGTAAACAAACCAGGGGAGCTCATCCATGAAACCAATGGACACAGTATCCCTGCAAAGGACCCAAGCACACCAGTGCTCTGAAGATGGTACAGTCATGGTCAATGTTTTGTTCTTTTGTACATAAGGTCACCATGAGGGGAGCCTACTTCAAGGACATTAACAACAACCACCTAACTCCAAAACAAACATCACTGCCAGGGAATCCATTCTGACTCATAGCCACCCTTTAGAGCAGAGTAGGCCTACTCCCTGGAATTTCTGGGACTGCATTTTTCAGGAGCAGCCAGGCACATTGTTCTTAGCGGATGGGCTGATGAGTATGAACCGCTGACCTTACAATTTCAGCCCAATGCTTACCCAACTCTCTCACTGAGACTCTGTGTAACAGCAGTAGGAGCCGCAGCCGCAAACCCTGGCCACTGCTGATTTTAGGGGACAGATGATGGGTCTGGAACTAGGTGTGATCTAAATAGGGATAGCTCAGACACATGTAGTCTGGGGCTCACAGTGCTTCAAGGATTGGGCTAGATGCTAGGGGATGTGATACCACAAGGCAGAGGCGGCTCAGGGCAGGGTAGAGGCCAGGCATGGATGGAAATGGTGGACAGTTCAAACACCTGTCTTAAAAGGCAAGCACTGTGTCAAGTAGAAAACCCATTGGAATATGCTCTCCTTAGGAGAACTTTTTTTCGTTGTATCACCCGGCTAGTCCACAGAGCCTCACTTCTACAATGATCTCATGCTTCACTTGGCTTCTTGGGTTTTCTTCATCTCTCTAGCCACTCCTTTTGAGTCTTTTTTGCTGGTTCTTTCTGGCCACCTTGACCTCTTATTCTTGTGTTACCCAAAGACTAACTCTGAATTTCTTCTGTTCTCTGCCTACACCCTTCCATGTAGATGTCCTTATCCCATTTTGTGACTTGAAATATTCTCTTATACTGAGGATTGCCAGATTCATGACTACGACACAGACTCCACCCATTGCTATTCTACTTGGACCTTCACAGCCTCTCAAACTTAGCCACGTTCTCCGTCACCCCTTACTCAAGATTGTTCCTCCCCTAGACTTCTGTAGCTCAGTGTTAGCAGCTCCTTACCTCCAGTTGCTCAGGTCAAGTGCTGTAGATGCATCCATAACTTGCCTCTTTCTTTCCATCCATTATTATGGTAGATTCAGAATCCTGTTCTGTCCCACCCTTTCCACTCCTACCGCCCTTGCCCTACCACCATCTGTTCATGCCTGCACTGCTTTCCTAACCTCCCAATTCACTGACTGCTTTCCATCTTTGTTCCCTTAAAGCCTGCTGTTAACACAGAAGCTAATGCCCTTTTAAAATGCACGGTGGGCCATGTCATGCCCACGCACTACCTTCTAATGGCTCATCTACCCCCAAGGAAGACAAATTCTTCACAATGCCCTGTAGAGCTCTGTATATTCTGTATACATCTCCCTCAGTATCCCTTCAGCCCACGGGTCTTCTATTCCTTCCTTCCTCCCTCCTTCCCTCCCTCCCCATTGCTCTCTGTGATATGGCCAAGCTGGTGGCCTTGCCACTCCTGCCACAGACCAGACACCTATCCATCTGAGGACCTTTGCCCACAGGATCTCATTGTTTGGAACCCTCTCCTCCAGAGATCTGTGTCACTTTCCCTCTCATCTCCTTCAGGTTTTGATTTCAAAGTCACCTTTGTGACACCTCCCCTGGCTGACCATCCCATTCAAAACAGAAACCCTATCATTCTCCCCAAACACCCCCTCTCAACTCCCACCCCAGCTCCTTTGTCTGGTTTCTTTTAATAGTACTTTTCTAATTTGTTATCCATTTTACTTTCCCCCTAAAATGTAAGCTCTGTGAGGGCAGGCATTTGGTTTGTTTGAGTCACTATTTATTCCTTATTACCTATTTACATTACCGGTTAAAAAATATAGCACTCAATAAAAATTTTTTACCAAATAATTTTGTTACTTGGACGTTATTTTTATGAGGCTATTTCCTTCTTCCCTCCCCCACTTTTCTTCTGCCCTTCCCTCTTTCCCTCTTTTCTCTCCCTTTCATTCTTAACTGAATAATGCTTAATATACATTCCATTTTGGTAGTGCTTATCAATTTTTAACATCCTCTTCCACACATTCTCAGATTTTATCTTCATAGCAACCCTCTGTGGTCAACTGAGCAACTTCTTTCATCCAACTAAGATTGAGAGGTTTATTTCGGGCAAATCAAGCTGGGGCTGTAGACATCCGCCTTACTCTCTGCTCCGGTGTAGCACTGCAACTCAGCAGCTGTGGGAGACAGTTTCCAGTACACTGAAGGCTTTCCACCTCAAGTGCCTGAGGCTCTCTGCTTCTCTGCCATGGGCATGCTCAGTCAAGCACAAGTGCCACCCGGAAGTGCAGAGGCATGAACGCCCCAAGGATATTGCTCAGCCCCAGCTCCTCACTCCTCCTGTGCCCTGATGCTAAGACAAGTTCCGTGGTTGCTGGGAAGCCTCCTAGGGGATTGAGTCCTAGTGACTCCCTCTTACTGGTTTCCCTCCCTTCCTGGCCTCACCTTGCTGTTCTTGCACTGTGTTTTTCAGGGCCACCTCTCATTCAAACCACCTGTGCCCAAGTGCTTCCCCATGTTGGCTTCGGGAGATGCCTATACTGCTACAGAAAGGGGGCTGGTGTTCTTTAATGCTACTAAAAGAGCCCTCTGTGGCCCTGCCTACCAGACTCTTTACATGAAAATATAGAATTCCTGGTTAATTTGAATTTCAGGTAAACAATAGATAGGCTTTTAGTATGTGTCATATTTAGTATAACTATGGGGGATGTGTGTACTAAGAAAATGTCATTGTTTATTTTGGATTCAGTTTAAACTGGGCAGCCTGTGTTTTACCTGGAAGCCTTACACCTGAAACATAGTTGCAAAGAAGTCTGAATTAATAGGGAAACTGGGAATAGTGACAGACGCCTGGGTGACTGGTAACGCTAGGCTACATAGATCTGTGAATTTGAAGCTTTAACATACTTCATCTGGGGAGTGTTTGCATCCCATGGTCTCCTTGGGCAACTTGTCCAGCCAACTATGTAAGGACAGGCCATCAAAAGCACACTTACTCCCGTAGAGTCAACTCTGATTCATAGTGACCCTGCAGGACAGAGTAGGAAACCCCACCGGGGTTTCCAAGGCTGTGGGTCTTTATGGGAGCAGAGAGCTTCAACTTTACACCAAACTTGCAGTTAGCATCCAGATGCTTAAATCCCTACCCCGATAGGGATTCAATGTGAGTTTTAAAGCCATCCACTGCTATTAAATCGATTCTGATATATAGTGATCACGTGAACAGAGCAGAACTGATCCCTAGGGTTCTGAGGAGTGGAAAACTACCTGCTCCCACCCTTTGCGACAATCTGTCTGTCATAGAACTCTGCTCCATAGGTTTCCCAGGGTTGAGAGTTCGGAAGTAGAACACCAGGCCTTTCTTCTAAGGCACCTCTGGGTGGATTCAAATAGCCAGCCTTTGGGTTAGCAGGCAAGCCCCTTAACTTTAAATAACCTATTGGCATGATTAGTTATTTAATTGACTAACCACTAAGTGGATGAGGTGGGAAGAACTATCAACCCCATTTTCCAGACAAGGAAACGGAGGCACACTAAGAGAGCACTTGTGGTGGAACAGCCATCAGGCAGACCTAGGAAATGTGACATCTAGGCAGTGAGCCCTCCTACTCAGTCACAATCACCGACTACTCAGAACTGTTTCTCGAATCAGGGGAGAGTGTATGTAAAGACCAACAAAGGAACAGTGTCCAGGCTGGAGTCTGAAGGGATCTATGTATTAAAGATACTTGCTTGTTTTTGCATCACTTTTATCCCTATCTTTCTTCTCCTGCACCCAAAACTCTGTCCCAGGGGCGATGGCAACTACAGTGACCAGACTGTTCTGTCTGACTTCTCCAGTAGGACACAGAGACCATCTGAATAGACCCTTTGATCTCGATGGCCCTCTCACTCCCATAGACAAAACTGCAGCCAGCCCCAGACTCCAAACCTGCAGACTAAGAGTTTGTCACAAGTCTAGAAAGAGCTGTCAATGCCCTGAAAAACTAGCCTGGAGAAGAGGAGACATAGAATCAATAGCTTCAGGTGAGAGAAGATCAGACAACCGAGAAGAGGAGAAAACACTAGAGATTCTCAAAGTGGTTCACCCTGGTTTAGTCGTGGCCAGGATTAAGTCACTTTGGCCTAAATCAGTGTCTCCACCCAAATCCCTAAGCTTCTGAAGTTCCTAGAACCCTGTGTCGTGCAGTCCCTGTCTTTTACCCAACAACCCTGCTGATTCTACTTTATAGCCACCTCTTCCTTTGTTCAGTTTTTATTTAATTTCTTTGTTATTAAATGATGTGGTCTACAGAAATTTTAAAAATTTTAAGCCATTAGAAATGTATTTCGCTTAAAAAAAAATAAGGCCACCATGCAAGTAAATGTTGGATAGGCTGAGTAGAAAATAATAGAGCCTGCTCAAAGATGGCAGCAAACCACTTGCTGCATTGAAAGTGTGTCGCTCTCCACAGTGTTGGAAGTAAATTGGTGTCAAGAAACAGGTTTGTGAAAGATTCCCAAATCTCTATTCCAGGGATTTAAACCATATTTGCCCCCATTCCATTTAGCCTTCGAGATCGTTAAAGCTTTTAAAAACAGGTCTACTTCACTTCTTTTCATCAGCCCACAACTGAATTGGCTCATATCAGTTCAAAGACCCAGAAAACACAATCTCTGATTTGTGCTGTATTCAAGTTGAGATAAGCTGCATTATGATCATCTGCTTTTCATTCTTTTTTAGAAAATTTCCCATAAGTAGCATGCATTACATGTAATGCTATAGCATATATCTCTGATGTCATTCTAGCTGTAAGTTTATATCCAATGTTTCCACCCCCACAAACTAATGATGGTCAGATGTGTAAAGATGAAAATAAAAGGTAAGAATAATGAGATATTTGACTCTGTCAGGACTGATTCATAACAGAATCATCAGAATGGTGCCGGTCATAACTCAGGGACTGAGTACCTGTCATCCAAACCAGTTGCTGTGAGGTTGATTCCAAGTCACAGAACTACCATGTGTGCAGAGCCAAACTGAACCGTGTTAGGTAGGGGCTTCAAGGCTGTGTGAGCGTTCAGAAGCAGACCACCAGGTCTGTCTTCTGAGGCACCACCATATAGATTCAGAAGTATATTTTAGTCAGGAATTGAGGCCTTAACTGTTTGTGCCATCCAGGGATGCCACCCAGAGATGCCATGGGGGAGAATAGCTTTTCTGTATTTAGTGTCATTCCCAAACTGACAAGGGTGCTAACTTGTGTCCTGGCTTTTCTTATACTGGTTGTGTTAGTCTGAGTACATTGGAGAAATAAATCCACAGAAAATCTTATGTATAAAAGACAGTTTTGGATAAAGGTTAAGTGCACATCAAGAAAACATCCCAACCCAGTGCTGCCCAAACCCACAAGTCCAACATTAGCCCATATGTCCCACACCAATCCACAAAGTTTCCTCCATCTTACCAAACACAGTGGTGCCGGTTGCAGGAGGAAAGCCGAATAAGTGGACATGTAAGCATCTCTCAGCGCTGGCAGGGGTCTCCAGTCTGCTTCTCTAGGACCCAGGACAGCATCGGGGCAGGTCTATGTGGCTTCTCCTCAGGGATGTCTTGCAGTAAGTTAGCCTTGCCACCTGAAGCAGAGAACTGGCTAAGACAGCTGCAACTGAATCTGACCATCAGAAAGCAAGGGACCCAAGAACAAGAAAGGCGAGGCTCAACAAGCCATTGATCTCTCTGCCCTTCCATTAACCCCACCTGTGTTAGTTGGCCAGGTTGTCAGAATAAACTTTAACTATTTCAATAGTGGTATCACTACTTTGAGGAAAACTGAACTCTGATACTGGGGTAGGCAGGTGTATTAGTCTGGGTACATTAGAGAAACAAATCCACAGAAACTCATATGTATAAGAGAGTTTTAAATAAAGGGTAAATGCACACCAATAAAACATCCCAACCCAGTGCTGCCCAAGTCCACAAGTCCAACATTAGCCTGTATGTCACCACCAATACACAAAGTCCTCCTCCATCTTACCAAGCACACGCAGTGATGCCGGGTGCAGGAGAAAAGCCGAATCAGTGAGCGCGTAAGCGTATCAGCACTGGCAGGGTTCTTCAGTTGGCTTCTCCAGCACCCAGGGCTGCATCAGGGTAGGTCCATGTGGCTTCTCCTCAGGGATGGCTCACAGAAAGTGAGCCTTACAAGTTGAGGTAAAGAATGTCTAAGGCTTTACTGCTAAGGCACACTGGTCTGACCATCAGAGAACAAGAAACCAGAGAAAGAGAAAGGCGAGGCTTATTACTGAGGCATTTATCTCCCTGCCCTACAATTAATCCCACATGTGTTTGTTGGCCTGGATAGTTAATAAACCTTAACTATCACAGCAGGTAAAGTAGGGCCCACCTCACAATGCCTCCGTCTTTAAAACTAGTCAGAGTGAAGTCATGACACTGGGACATTTTTCAAGACACTTCGTCTAGTCTTTGCGTTTCCCTTAAGTGCCCAGAGTGTCACTAACTGTGACGGGATGGGCAAAGACCTTGGTGGACCCCTCAGGAGCATATGCTTGGGCACCCTACACTTTGTCCAACAGTGTTTTCAGGCTGACTATCAACTGCCACTAACTGCAGTTCTTTTTCAATCGCATGCTAGAAAGAGGAAATGGCCACTTTTCTAGTGCAATGCACACAGAGGAATTTATCCCTCCCCACTTGTGCCCCAGTCAAACCAACACCCTGGCCACCAACCTTCCCGCACTGGCTAACATGACAGCCAAAAGTCAGACTCCTGCCATTGAGTTGATTCTAGCTCATAATGACTCTATATGACACGGTAGAACTGCCCATGTGCGTTTCTGAGGTTGTTAACTTTTTACTGGAATAGAAAGCCACCTTTTCTCCCCTGGAGCAGCTGGTGTGTATAACCACTCAGCCACGAGGGCTCCATCTCCTTGTGCAGGAGAACTCAGTGATGTATGATTTACACCAGTGCTGCTCCAAGGGTGGTACATGAACCGGTGATAAACTGTGAGATGTTTATTATCTGTCCATTTTCAGCTAGGTACACAAAGGAAAGCTGGAGGCCATGTCACTGGTATTTCCAATGCCAGCAACGTCATCCAAAGGGCAAAGGGTGCTTCGGAGTTTCCAGACTGAGGACAAGCTAAGAATGAAGAAAAATCGGCTGCCCACTGCAAAGGAATTCGCCACTGAAAACCTTATGCTCGGCATGGAAACACTGTCAGGTGGTGGAGGCCTAGTAAGTCAAGGCAGAACCTTGTCAGAGAGGGGGCCAGAGGACGAACCCATCTGGTCAGAAGTAAGGGGAGGGCCAGCGACAAAGAGGCAGGTCGTTGGCAGGATGGATAGCCTTGGAGGCAGCAACGATGGGTTCAAACATCAGAACGATTGTGAGGGTGACCCAGGACTGGCAGCATTTCCTTGTGTTGTACATGGGGGTTGCTTTGAGGCAGGCCAACTTGATAGCACATACCAACAAGACCAAGCAAGGAAGAGGAAGCCTCTATGATCTCAGAATCTGACATCACTAGGATGTTTTAAGAGTCTTTTTTAAAGGTAACCAACAGCCTGGCCCTTCATCACAGAAAGCTGGGGAAGCACCATTGTCCTGGTTTTCCAGACGTTCCCCAGGGGAATTACTCTCCAGCTGCCCACAGAGTCAGCTGGCTCACTACTACACCCTATATTGGCTGCCTTCCAACTCTTGGTTTCCTTCCCCATTCCCCTACCAATGTTTCTTGCATCTCCCAAACAAACACCTTGCACTTGCCTCCTTCCTTATGTCAGGTCTGCTTCTTGGGCACCCTAAACTCAGACACTCTCCCTTCTAAAAGGCTGCTAACAGTGCCATCTGCTGCCTGGGGCACCTCACTGGCGCCACCTCTACCCTTCCCCCAAGGAGTTAAGTAGCCCATTAAGGATGGTAAAGTTATCTGCCCACCTCAGCATTTCTTCCTGCTTCCATGGTCCTAGGCCATGGTGATTGCCCCCACTGCCCTTCCATGCTTTTGAGTAGAGTGGACTGCTGAAAGCTTCTGGAAGACTTGCTTTGAAGCAGTTGGCAGCCAAGAATTGCCAATATTCCTGTGAATATTGAATGGCCCCACCTCACCTTCCAGATTGGTTCTTGACAGGGGCAACTGTTTCAAGGTAGAGGTCTGAAGCATTAATTTATAGGCCAGAGAGGCAAGTCAGGAAAATCGGTAGGTTTTTCCAAAACCACTTTTGCATGTCAGTGGAATGCTTTTGTTCTGCTACGAAGCACCCAGGAGCAGCCTTTTATGACTTGAATCATTTACATGTGGCCCAGGGTCTCCTTCGACTTGAGTGCTATTATCCCCATGTCTGTTAGACCGTGCAGCTCTATCTTCAGGCTTGCTCCTTGGTTGTTTATGGATTTCTCAATCTGCCTGCTCAGGCTGAAAAAGACTTGCTTGCCCATAAAATTCCCACAGTTCTAAATCATCTCTCTCTCTCTCTCTCTCTCTCTCTCTCTCTCTCTCTCTCTCTCTCTCTCTCTCTCTCTCTTTCTCTGTGTGTGTGTGTGTCTCCTCTCTGCTCCTGCTCTCCTCCCTTTTTCCATCCCGGCCACCCCCTTACTCTCAACTCAGTCCTTAGGACTCTAAGAGCCTACAATGAAAACCATTTTTAAATCTCATTTTGTTCTTCCCTTTTAGCACCGGAATCACCCTGGATTATTTGGAGTATCTAAGGGAGCCATGGTATTGTAGGGGTTACGAGGTAAGATGTTAACTGGCAAGATCAGCAGTTCAAAATCACCAACCACTCTTAGGGAGAAAGACTGGGCTTCCTACTCTCATAAAGAGTTACCGGCTCAGAAACCCACAGGGGCAGTTCTACCCTGTCCTATAGGGTTGTTGTGCATCGGTATCAACTTGCTGGCAGAGGGTTTGGTGAGTATTTATGCAGCCAATTAAAGGAGCCCTGATGTTGTGATGATTTGAGCCCACTCAGGAGGAAGATTTGCTCCCATAGAGATAACAGCCTAACCCCTCTCCCCACAATGAGAAAGTCCTCTCTGTCACATGTGGTCACCATGCATAGAAAATCAACTGGAGGGCACGTAATCACAACACGCCTTGACATCTTCCCTCAGTACCTGCCCTGCTTCAGGCCCTCTGCCAGGGAAGAATATCTGGAAGCGATTTTAAAAGCCCTTCTAAGAGCATAGTTATGGACTGGCAGAGGCTGAGGTCAGCAGACTCTTGGGAACATGGTCAGTTCTGGGGTTGTTATGAATTGGGCAACCCCTGTGAAAGCGTTGTTGGACCCCCAAAGGGGTTGTGACCCAGACGTTGATAACTGCTAGGTGAGCATAGTCATTCTGCCTCATAATATTAACTATTACCCCCTCTAAAAACCACAACCACTATTATACTCTGTAATGTTAAATAGAAATGATGGAGATAAAATTGGGGATAAGGTGAACTGGAGTAATCAGAGAAGGCTTCCTGGAGGAAGGGGTTTTAGAAGGCGGCTTGGGGAGGAATCAGCCATTGAAGGGTAGCAGGGAGGATATAAATTATTGTACCAGAGGCCAGACTGGGTGAGATCAAATTTTCCAAGATGGTAGCCAGTCATCTCTCTCAACCAGTCGACTCTTTTCCACCTAATCTAGATACTCCTCCCACCACAAGGTGGGATCTGGGTCCTTTCTATTTGTATATGAGTAAACTGATGTCTGCTTCAACCAATAGAATACAATGTAAGTGATGCTGATGGCCAGGCTGTGCAGTTGCTGCGTTATTCACTTTTACTTGAGTCTTGAGCTGCCTTGTAAGACATCCAATGATCCTGAATTCACTATGCAGCTGCGAAGAAGAAGCTTGAGCTACATAGAGAGACCACCTGTAGATACGCAGCTGACAGTCCTCCCAACCTAGGTGGGCAGAGGTGAGGCAGATATGTGAATGAAGGAACCCTCATGATGCAACCATCAAATCACTATCACATACGAAAATCTGTTCTTCCCACAGTTCTTAAACAAATCAGCCCAGTTATCAAGCCACCTCAGTGTCCGTGTTTTCCCAGCTGAGACTATACGCTGGAGCCTGTCTGAATTGCTGACCCAAAGACTCTGTCAGCATGAGAAAATGACTGGTGTTTTAAGTCACTGCGGTGGAGTACTTTGTTCATCAGCAGTAGTACCTGGGGTATCAAGTAAAAGTGCAGAGCTGCGGGCAGAAGCAGTGCAAGACAAGTCACTGTTGAGTGTGAAATCTGGGGGACACAAGAGAGAGAGCTCTGGGGTCTGTGGTCTACTCTTTCCCATCTTAGAGTTGATAACACGATGGTAGAAAACCAAATCAAACCAAGCCGTACCCAACAAACTCACTGCCATCTAATTGCTTCCAATTCATAGTGAGCCTGCAGAGCAGAGTAAAACTGCCTCCGTGGGTTTCTGGAGCTGTAACTCTTTAGCGGAGCAGAAAGCCTCATCTTTCTCCTGTGGAGAGGCTGGTGGGTTTGAACTACTTGCCTGGTGGTAGCAGTAACCCATTATATCACTAAAGCTCCTTAATAATGATGCAAAGTTTTAGCTACTCAGAGACTGGCAAAGGGCAATGAGGTGATAATGGAGGGATATGGTAGAAGTTGTCCTGCAAAAGAGAAGTAGAGATAAGTTTTCCCTTTGTACCTCCTCAGCAAAAAGGAAGGGGAAGGGCAGACTAAGACGCATTTCCTTACGCGATGGATGAGAACCAAAATAATGGAGCAAATGAAATGGCTGGGGGAAGAATGTTCATATTATGCTCACAATTACCTAATAGCCTCGAGTTTGGGGTCCAAGACAAGAACACAGCATGAAATCTGGGGCACCAAGATGTGGTTGATAAAAGTGCCAGAATGTGCATCCCTGAAAGGAGGAGGGCCACAACAGAGGACCAGTCAATAGCAGAAGACCCCACCAGAAAGCCAGCCTTTGGTGGTGGTGGTGGTGGTGAGCCATTTTCAGTATATAATGTCTGGCTCTACATTTTGCCAGACCTGTTAGATTGACTAAGGGCCCTTGTGGCACAGTGGTTACAAGTTGAGCTGACATCCCAAAGGCCAGTAGTTTGATACCACCATCATCCCTGTGGCAGAAAGATGATGCTTTCGGCTTCCATGGAGTTAGTCTTGGAGAGTCACAGGGACAAAGCTACCCTGTAGCATAGGATCCTGTTCAACAGGGTCCCTCACTATGAGCTAGTATTGACTTGATGGCCATGAGTTTAAGGGCCATTTTGGCTTCCTTTTCAAAGGAACCTCATTCACTGAACTGACTCTTTCTGGTCAATCCTTTCCTCTGACTCTGGTCTGATGTAGCACCTCACCTGGGGAGTGAAGAGGTCTGAAGCTTGGAGCTGCCTCCCAATGAAAGAAAGTAAACCATGATAGTTCATAAAGGCACTTGTGCAAATTGTAAACCACCAACCTTGGCTTAATTCATTTTTTAATTGGATAGAAAGTACTCTAATTTTGTTGATGACAAATAAACCAAACATATATATGTGGATACACACATACACACAAACAAATACACACACACACACAAGACGGATGTTTAGGGGCATCTACCCAGCTCTGTCAGAGAGATTTGTCCCAGGTCTGGGCATAGGAGTCAGTCTTCTTGCATTTCAGTGTCTGGCTCTGTAACTGACCTTAAGCCACATGACCTTGATCAGATTTCTTAACATCTCTGAGCCATTTTGGCAACACCGTGTATCAGGGCTGAGAAGGGGCACTGGGTAAAGCCTGACACATGATGGGGGAGGGACTCAGCCAAAATAAAGCATACAAGGGTAATGACCATGGCATTCTCTCCAGTGTGGGCCTCAGAGCAGCTTTGGTTCTAGAAAATCCTACAGAAATAATTTTACCAACCTGGGCCTTCAGCCCTCACGCCAAATTTAACACGTTTCTAATCCACACAATGTTTACAGCTTTGGGTTCTCATCCCTCTACTTCTTCCAAGAGACCAAGGAGAATGGAGTGTTTGAGCAATATCCAGGCCACATGACCATCTTTCTCAGTTCTTAACTCACCTTTTCCTCTCTCAAGCACAGCTTTAATGTTTCCATGAGTGTCCGTGGCTATGATAAAGAATACGTGTTATGGGAGGTAATCAGGGCCTGCGTCTTCCATAAACCAGTTGCCAAAGACTCTTAACAGATAGGTAATGGTAGGCCCATATGTTTTACTTACCTATTGCTGCTTAGGGACTTTCAATCCCACTCGGTGTATTATTTGCTCATAATTTTGTAATTTGAGGAAGGTTTGGCTGGGGCAGCACATCTCCACTCCACGCGACATTGGCCAAACCAGCTCAAGCAGCGAAACCCGGCAAGATGGGTTTGCTTTGGTTCATAGGTCTAGGGCCAAGGTCTAGGGCCTGGGTTCTTGCTGTTGCATTGGCTCCCCAATTTCCCTCCATGTGATCGTATCATGTGCTTGCCTTTAGCTTCCTCACAGCAGGGTGATTTTCAAGATAGATTTTTTTGTCAGGATAGTTGGGCTGTAGGCCCAGTGACAAAATCCCTTAAAGGGATTAAATTGAATGCACAAGTTAATACGTGACTGCCAAATATCCCCCAGAGCACACAAGTTGAAACCACAAGACTTCTCCCTAAGAGAGGTTCCTTGTAGCTTTTGATTGTCTTCTAAGTCCCTTTTCCTTTTCCACAATAATGTCTGGGTTGCTTTATCAATCATCTTCTTTCTTTTTATGTAGCACTATATCTGGCTGTTTAGTCCAAGCCAATGCAGTTCCTTCCCAACGTTACTGGGTTTCCCTTGCACTGGATTCCATGATGCATTCCATTTTATGAAAGCCGTGTCCCCACATCTCTTTGAAATGGGTCCCTCTCTGTTTTAGGCTGCAATTCAGCCTATTTAGACTCTTAGAAAACCTTTTGTGTACACGAGACTGTCTACAAGGCACTGGATTACATTCTTTTGTGATCTTAGTACAGGGCATGAAAGCTATCTTCTTGATCTGATCCAACGCAGAAGCCATGCTCATGCCATTCCTAAAATGGGACATTATTTTTTGGCAAGAAAGACTTGGGGTTGAAAATTAGGTTTTGTTAGCAGATAAGCAGGAATGAGATGTCCATTGACGCATGCCCAAGAGAACCAAGCATAGAACAAAAGCCTAGGTTTTCCCGCTGGTGGGTACGGATGGGCGTTAAACCTGGATCAGCCCAATGGGATCGACCTGGGGTCATTCACCATGCCTCCCCCCGGGAATCCTTGAAAAGGCAGGAGTGAGGGGGAGAAAGGAAAAACTGGGGACAGGAACTGGGGAGAGAACTTGAGAAAGAACATGAGACAGGTCTTTTTTTTGGAGGAAAATTTAGGAGAGAGATCTTTGCGTGACCTCGAGCAGTCTCTGCCAGGCTGCAAGGTGGGGAGGAATCCTAGGGGTGCCGCGTAAAACCTGAAACTTCTTTTAACTTTCATTAAACTCACTTGGATCACGAGCCAGGCTTTGGCGTGAATTCTTTCTCATGCAGAGCCAAGAACTGAGATGTAACTCTAGCCCGGAGAGAGATCTTACAGTTTATATTTAAGTCCAGCAAGTCCCTGCTCCTTCATAGTTCATATTTTCTGCTCAAAAAAACACACAACTAAACCCCAAACAGAAGTAACTTCTTTAGCTTCTCTTTTCCCTTCTGTAGTTTATAATTATTTGTCTGTTGCCTCCATTGTTAATGACGCTGAGAGTTCAGATTCTAGATAAAGCAGAAGAATGTCACTGCCACCCAAAATAGTTGTTCTTAGTGTTAGTTGGTGCCCAATCAATCCCTGCACATCCACTCACTTGCTGCCATTGAGTCAATTCTGACTCATGGCAGCGGAGTATACTTGCCCTGGTAGGTTTCTGAGACTATATATCTGTACAGTAGAAAGCTTCAGCTTTCTTTCTCAGAGCAGCTGGTAGTATTGAACTGCTGACCTTATGGCTAGCAGGACAATATGTTACCAGGGATCCTTTTCAAGACTGTGCCCTTTCAGAAACAGATCACCAGGCCTGCTTTCCTAGGAACCTGTGGGTGGGTTTGAAGCATCAACCCTTTGGTTAATATGCAAGTGCTTAACTAATGGGCTTTATCCTGGTTTGGAAAACCTAAGTCACGGGTATTTTGCCTAAAGAGTCACTTTCAATGGTCCTGGCTTGTTTCATGGGAAAGGCCAGTTCAGGGGCTCCCGGACAGATGGTGGGGTAGGATCCTTATTTAGTAGGGCCATATTGGGGGGGGCGGCGCCAGGGAAGTGTGTGTGTGCTGTATGTGTGTGTAATCTGCATCTTTAACAAATGCCCCCCCCCACTCAAATGAGAAACACTGGCCCCAATTGTCCTCTGCCTCTCTTGTTGCTGCCTTTTTTGGGATTTTTCTGGCTTTTAGCAGCCCTGGAGGCCCCTCCTATCTAGGCAGGAAAAGGAGCCAATAAATAATTTCACACTAAGGTGCTAGAGAGTGATAACAGCTAATCCCTTTCAAGGGCAATTGCTCTCAGAAAGAAAGAAAAAAAAGAGAGAGAGAGCTCAGGGGTTTGGGGGAGCAATTTAACTCCAATGAATAGTGTCTCCTGGAAGAGTACTACACTTTGTCGCTGCAATGGGAGTCATATATGAACATGTGTGTATGTGAAACCCCTCGCATCAGTCTCTTCTTCTGCTTTTGTGTAAATTGGACTTTAAACACATTCTCTAGGAAGTGTTTGAATGCCTCTGTTTATGGAAGCTTCTTGACAGAAGGGGGATTTTTGTCTCTTTTGTTCAGTGAGAGAGCCCCAAGGTCTGGCATTTAATAAGTATGTAGCAAGCTGGTTGAATGAATGAGTGAATGAGTGAGTGATGTAAAGAAGCCTTCTGCAGCCTTCCAGGTTGAGACTGCCCCCCTCAGAATCCTGGCTCTTGTCTAAAGTGAGGTACACCTCTCTCCCTTCCCATTTCATGCTTTCCCGTGGTCTGCCTGGGATTGAGCTGAAAAATGATTTTTCATGCACGTCATCCTCATTATATCATTATCCCTCAGAGCAAAGCTCTCTGACCACGCTGAAGACCTGTATTTAATGTGAGTAAAGGTGATTTAATGGAGTGGAGAGCGCAGCAAATAACAGACAACCCTTTCAGAATAGCAGAGCAGGCTGTCCCTCCAAGGGGGAAGGGACAAAAAGGGAAAAGAAAAGAAAAATGGCGAGGGAGGGGGGGCAACTCTCACTCTCCTAATAGGCTGAAATAAGAAGTCCTTTTGGTCAGCTTCATCAGAAGACAAACCTGAAAGGGGCCCCTTGCCCTCCCCGCCAGCGCATAACTGACTTACTTACCATGCATTTTACCTTGGAGCTGATTATGCGCTGAGTTGATGCAGACGGGGAGAGTTTATTGACATATGGTCTCCCTTCACACATCTTGTTACAGCCAGACATCAGGGACTGAGCTGCAGGATATTAAAGGATTTGGAAGCGTTATCAAGGAATGGTACATATTTATCAAAACCAGGGTGATATTACAAAGCTGGGTTGCTGCTACACCTAGGTGTGTTATGTGATTAAAAATAATGACAATGCATCCTCTTGATGGATTTTGCACCTGGGCGAATACTGAGCAGGTCTGCTGGACCACCCTTGGTCGAGAATTCACATCTAACAACCCCTTTGGTCTCAGAAGAAAATTGTGGCTGCTAGCTCACACTTGGAATCCAGGTAGGGCAATGTTTAAGCACTTCACTGTTAACCGAAAGAGCAACACTTGGAATTCACCAGCTATCCCGAGTGAGAAAGATGTGACCATGTGCTGCCACAAAGATTACAGCCTTGGAAACCTTCCGGGAGGTTCTTCCCTGGCCTACAGGGTTGCTGGAGTCAGAATTGACTTGACTTCCATGGCATTGAGCTGTTTTGAGTTTTGAATGGCTCAATTGGAGACTTCAGGATTGCAGGAAGATTTGAGAACAGCCTGAGATATGCAGGCGACCAGCCTTGCTTGCTGCAAGGGAAGAGGAGTTGAAGCACTTACTGATGAAGTTCAAAGATGATAGTCTTCAGTATGGATTACAACTCGAGGTTAAAAGAATAAGAATCCTCACCACTGAACCAATAAGCAACATGATAAACAGAGAAAAGATTTAAATGATGAAGCATTTCATCTTACTTGGACCCATCCACAACCAACGCTCATAGAAATATCTGTAAATAAATCACTGGATAAATTGCTTTCAGTGAATTTGCTGCAAAAGTTCTTTTAAACATTTTTTTGAACCAAGGTGACTTTGCCACCTTAAAAACTCAGGAATATCCTATCCCAAGGCATGATTATTTTCATGTGGAAGCTGGAAAATGCATAAGGAAGTCCCATGAGAAGAACTGATGCATTTGAAATATGGTCCTGGTGAGGAATATTGAATACACCAAGGAACTTCTAGGAGAACAAACAAATCTATGTTGAAAGAACTACAGCCAGATTGATTCTTAGAAGCGAGGATGGTGACATTTGGCTTCATGTACTTTGGGTGTTATCAGGAGGGACCAGTCCCTGGAGTTGGGCAGCATGCTTGGTCAAGCCAAAAGGAGGACAAACCTCCAGAAGATGGGTTGACACAGTGGCTCAAATGTAGGAATGACTGTGAGAAATGCGCAGGGCAGCGTGTTGTTTTGTTCTGCTGTACATAGAGTGGCCATGAGTTGGAACCAAATTGACAGCACCTGGTTACGCAATGGACTAATGGCAAGATCAACCATTCAAAACCACCAGCCACTCCTCAAGAGAAAGATGAGGCTTTTTTACTCCCGTAAAGAGTCGCAGTGTGAGAAACTCACAGGGGGAATTCTACCCTGTCATATAGGGTCACTGTGAATCGGCATCGACTCTACAGACGTGAACGGCAACAACAACAACAACAACAAAACACACTAATGGTGGCTGGGTACATGCGCAGACACCCATCCACTCGCACTGGTGCTAAGTTAGTGGTTTCAGCAGGAAGCTTACCTCGGTGGTTTCCAGAACTCCCTCGGGCTGAACCAATTTACACCAGGTCCTTCAAATATCCCTGGTACCCCGGGCATGTTTCATTTCCCAGAGTTGGTTGCATGACTTAAGGCTTGATGATCATGGGGCCACATGAAGGACGCCTATGTGCTCTAACCACTGCCTTCCTAGAGAGTGCTGTGGACAATTGCCTTCAAGTCAGCCAGCTCCTGACTCATGCGGACTCCATGCGCTACAGAACTCAATGCCCACTGGTCCTGCCCCATTCCTTCAATGGGTTGTAGATTTGACCCCTTGTCAGCTGGGGGGTTTTCAGTGGCTGATGGCTTGAAGGAGTTCACCAGGCCTTTTCTCCTAGTCTGTCGGTAGGCAGAAAACATCGCTAAAATCTGTTCAGCATCATAGCAATATGCCAGCCTCCACTAGCAGTTAGGTGGTAGCTGTAACAGGAGGCGCACTGGCCAAGAATCAAACCCAAATTTCCTGCATGGCTAGTGAGAATTCTGCCATGGAACCACCATTTCTTCTCTCCTGGTTTCTAGTGTTTATGTATATAAGATTTCAGTACCTTCTAACAAGCAGTAAGTAAGACTGCACCATGGGTCACCTCTATTTAGCTCTCCCCCAAATTTTTCCACATGAATTTTAAAGTGTGTGACAGTTGTAATATGTTTCTCTTTTTAAAAATTGCTGGGTGAACTTAAAACAGCACAAGGAAGTGCCAGCATAGCAAAATGATACCCACCTGCTTATTTATCTTAAGAGAAGAAAAGTCGTGAATGCATTCACTCAGGTGAAAATATCATTCATGGAAAGAAGTGCCTAATGGTCACCAGGACCCATGGTTAATCCAGGCGTGGTCATCTGATTCCAATCGATCAGACCTAGCTATAAATCACTTATAAGTCTGGATAATTAAAAGCAAATATAAATTTTCAAAGAAATAACGTGGCATGGGATAGAAAGAGAATACATAACAACATCAGACATAAATATGCCTCAAGACAAACTCATTGTGCACATCCAGAATATATAATGGCTGTTGCTAAGATGCGTTTCCCACTAGACCCTACTCCAAGCCAGTAAAAGCCAGAAACTCTACAGTAAACTGTGGATTGTACTACTCTGAAATGGGAGCTGTGTCTCTAGACCTAATTTGGGGCTGTTCGTGCTGAGGACTCACCAATACCTGCTGCAGTGACAACAGTCCAGGTGAGAATAAGGAAATCTGGATGACAGCCAGGATATAGGAGCACTGAGACCTCCAATTGCTTCTAGGCGAGCATGGCCTAATGGGCTTCCATTTCTGCACCTCTGTCAGGAGGAGTTTGTTCTGGAAAGTAATGGTTTCTAAGGAAGTATTTCTTAAATTTTCACATGCATGCACTTACCCAGGTTCCTGGAAATCAGGCTGGGGATTGGCAGATTCTGATTTTGTGGGTTCAGGGTGGGGTCTAGGATCCAGCAGTTCTAGAGGCCCTGGTACTCTTGGGCTGTTAACCACAAGGACAGTAGTCCTAAACCACCAGCCACTCCTTGGGAGAAATATGAGTTTGTAGACTCCGGGCAAGAGTGACAGTCTGGGAAACCCACAAGGGCAGTTCTACCCTGTCCTGTAGGGTCACTATGAGTCAGCATCAACTCGATGGCATTAGCGTGGGAGAAGCTAATGCTGATGTTGCTGGTTTCTTGACCTATGATACTTTGAGTGGCAAAGTCCCAAGGGCCTTCCCGGATGTGATGGCCAAGAGCAGTAGTGTTCACCCTTGGTCATACTTTGGAATCCCTTAGGAGCTTTCCAGCCTCCCATTGGCCTGGCGCCATCCCAGGCCAATGAAGCAAGGCTTAGTGGAAACAGGATTCAGGTCACGGTCAGTGAGAAAGCCCCCTTGGCAATGCCAACGTACAGCCAGTGCAGAGTCGAACTGGTCGACGACTCCACAGGATTACATATACTTTGGTGAAGCCAGCTGTTTGGGCAAGGTTTTCAGAGTTACCACCCATGTAGACTTGTTGGTGATAGTGCATTAAATAGAGCACATGCAGTGCATTGCATGAGTGGCCTATGTCATGCAACCACATCAGGGGGATGTTGAGCCAATTTCTCTGGGAGACCAAGGGTGTTGGCTCCATCCTGAACGTTGGCAGGGTAATGGACTGACACAGAAGAAACTCATTCTCTTTGTGGCAGTGCATTAATGGGTTCTTCACAGAAGGCCAAGTCCATGGCTGCAGATGCAGATGCTCATGGGGCTGAGGGAGCAGGTCAAACCCTAAGTCCGAGGTGGGTGTTAGCATATTTACATGCCCTCACTGCCATCAAGTCCATTCCAACTCACAGGCCCATGGGACTGAGTAAAATGGCCCCCGTGGGTTTCTGAGACTGTGATTCTTTAGAGGAGTAGAAAATCTCCTCTTTCTCCAGAGGAGCGGTTGGTCATTCAAACTGCTGACCTTGAGATTAACAGTAGTCCAACTCCTGACCACTCTTGCCGTCAGAATTGTATTTATATACACAAGTATATATATATCCTTTCCCAAAAGAACTCCACATTTTCAAATCATTCTTGACACTCATGGCCTTTTTTTCCTCTATAGCCATGCCTTTGGTTGAAACACAGATATAAGAGAAATATTTATCTATTTATAGGGGTACAAAAGGAGCTTTGGTGGCATAGTGTTTGCATGTTGGGCTGCTAACACCAAAGTCAGCACTTTGAAACCACCAGCCACTCCGTGTGAAGAAGAGTCTGTCTACTCCTATAAAGAATTACAGTCTCAGAAACTCACAGGGACAGATCTACTCTGCCTCATAGGGTCACTATGAGTCAGCATCACCTCCCTGGCAGTGAGGTAGATTTTGGTTTCATAGAGATACAAGTCAGTCCTGAGCTGCTAAAGACAAGGTTGGCAGTTTGAACCCACCAGCTGCAAAGAAAGAGGAGGCTTTCTATTCCCATAAGGAGCTACAGTTTCAGAAATACCCACAGGGGAAATTTTAACCTCTCCTGTAGGATCAATATGAGTCAGAATCGACTTATCGGTGGTGAGCAAGTGGAGGGGACCCTAAAGAGGTTCCGGTGGACCTTAAGAGTTCTACTAATTGTGCATGCTCTGTAAAATGTAAACCAAGATTTTACTTTTGCAAACATTATTTTTTCTAAACACGTCTAACTGTGAAACTATACTCGCATGCGGGTCTTTGAACCTGGTCAGTGGTCTGGGGAAGTGAAGGGCTCTGACATCCTTTGTTGTTGTTAGTGCTGTCCAGTCATTCTGACATCACAGGGACCTTCTTTGCAACACAAGGCAGCACTGCCCGGTCCTTTGCCAGCCTCAGGGGTAGTATGTTGGAGCCCATGGTTTTAGCTATCGTGGCCTCCAGTTCACCAAGGAGTTTCCTCTTTGTGCTGCTTACTAAACCCGTTTCTGAGGAGTCCATTCCAACTCACGGTGATGCCGTGTGGGTAAGCACCACGGGACCCCACAGAGCTTTCAAAGGTTGGTCGTTCCGATGTCAATCAGCAGGCCTTTCTCCTGAGGGGCCTTGGATTTGAACCGCAAACCTTTTAATCAGCAGTGGTTGAGCGCGCTAACTGTTCACATTACCCGGGGACACCCAACCCTTCTTTCCCTCATCGCTTCATAGGTGATCCATCTCCAATCCAAGAGGGCAGAGAAGATAGATAATACAGCCTGAGCTGAGTATGTCAGGTCCAAACTTTTCAGTGTCATGGAACAAATAGCCAAAAACCATGATGAAATGGCTGGGAAAACTCAGTCCAAATCATTCCAAAGAAATGAGTAGCGGTGCACTCTTAGTAACTTGCGCTGTGACAGCAGCCACCAGGAAGACCCGGGTAGTCCAGAGCCTTGCCACCCCAAATATGGTCACAGACTAGCAACATCAGGAGCTTGTTAGAAGTGCAAATTCTCAAGCCCTACACAAGGTCCACTGAACCAGCGTGTGCAATTTACCAAGACCACCAACGGATCGGGGTACCTGTGAAAACCAAACCAAACCCATACTCACTGCTGTCCAGTCGAGTCAGACTCAGAGCAGCCCTATGGGCCAGGGTAGAGCTACCACTGTGCAATCCCAAGACTGTAATTCTTTACAGGATCAGACAGCTTGTTGTTCTCCTTCAGAATGCCTGCTAATTTAGAACTGCTAGTTTGGTGGTTAGCAGCCCACTGCCTAACTGCTAGGCCACCAGGGCTCCTTTTGTGCTTGTGAGAGTTCGAGCAAATACCATTAGCAACTAGAGAAGAACCTGGAAGAAGAAGAGCAGGGTCAGAACTGTGAGTCAATTTGGTCATTAGCACATTTCTGTGTTTACTTATTCTGTTCCTTCCCTTGTGTATTCAGTCAACAATTCTTCTTTGAACATCACCTCTGAGCCAGGATCTGTGATATGCTAATTAAGTTGGTTTAGGAAAGGGGTCTGCCTTAGTGACTCCTGCTTCCTGGCTTTTCCTGCTTCCAGATCCCCTCTCTTTATTTCCTTCCACAATAGAAGCACATCCTTACATGTGCAGCTGATCCCTAGTTCAGGACCGGGAGTTACGTGTTGGCATCATGCTCATATCTCGCTCAGTGGAAGTGCAAAAAGTCAATTCCTTCAAGAGCCTAGCACAGTCTGTAAGGTTGGGATGGTGTTAAAAGTGGTGTGGTTGGTGTTAGTTCCCATTGAGCCCATTCTGCATAGGATGCCTTCATGTGACAGAGTAGAAATGTCCCCATTGGGTTTCCTAGTCTGTCATCATTACCAAAGGAGCCCCAGGGGGTACTTTAAGGGAAGTGTTGGACTGTCAACTGCAAAGTCAGGGGTTCACACCTACCAGCTTCTCCACAGGGGACAGATGAGACCCTCTCCTCCCATGAAGATTTACAGCCTCAGAATCCCATGATTGGGTCGCTATGAGCCAGGGTTGGTTCCATGACAGACCCAAAGCCCACTTTCTATCGAGTTGATTCCAACTCATGGTGATCTTATATACTTGTTGTTGTTGCTGTCGGGTGCCATTGAGTGGTTTCTGACCCAAAGTGACCCTATGCACAACAGAACCAAACACTTCCAGGTCCTGCACCATCATCACATTTGTTTTCTGCCTGAGTCCATTGATGCAGCCACGGTGTCAATCCAGCTCGTTGAGGGCCTTCCTCTTTTGTGCTGCCCCTCCACTTTACCAAGCAGGATGTCCTTCTCCAGGCAATATGTCCAACATATTTGGGAGGCAAAATCTTGCCATATATGATGTCAAGGGCACTCTGGCCTGACTTCTTCCAAGACAGATTAGGTTGTTCGTTTAGTAGTCCATGGAGGGTAGAATTTTCCCTATAGGTTTCTGAGATATTATGTCTCTATAGGAATAGATAGCTTCATCTTTCTCCCACAGTGAAGCTGGTGGGTTAGAACTGTTGACTTTGCATTTAGTAACTCTGTGAGTAGCCCGCCATGTCACCAGAGGTCCTTTGCGTTTGATGGCAGTGGGGTGGAATGTTTACAATGGCAAGACCTTTTTCTCATGTATTGCTACTGACCGCGGTCTAAAGCCCAATTGCTTAGCCATTGGGCCACCAGGATTCTTCGGGGTAAGGATGTGTTCCTGCCAAAGTTCATGAACACTACACAACAGTGGGGTTTTGGAACTGCTAGGTAGTTTAGCTTAGGGACTGAGGCATCCATTACGCATGCTCAGCAGTCTGAGCTTTTGTCCCATGAACGAGTGGTACACTGCGCATGCTCAAAGGCTCAGGTTCCCAGCCAGGAAGGGGAGGTACACCTGGGTGTGTTCTGCACCTGAATTGGCCCACCAAGGCCAGGTGAATTCAGTTCAGCCAATGAGTTCAACCAGGGTCACCAGCACGCCCCATCTCTGGGAGTAATATAAAAGGCAGGAGCACAGAGCAGACCTCGTGACTTTCAGGGAAGCTTCTAAGGAGATGCACATTTCTGAAGAGCCCTGCAGGTGCCTTTATAAACATGAAACTTCTTCTAATTCTCATAAAACTCACTTGGATCACAAACTAGGCTTGGAGGTGAATGCTTTCTCGTGTGTAGCCAAGGAGCAAGGTATATCTCTATCCTGAGAGATCTCACAAAACCATTGATTGCCCTGGCATGTTTTGGAGTCCTGATGGTGTCATGGTTATGCTTTGTGCAACAGTTTAAAACCACTAGCCACTCCACAAAGGAAAGATGGGGCTTTCTATTCCTATAAAGAGATACATCCTCAGTAACTCACAGGGGAATTCTACCCTGTCCTATAGGGTTGTTATGAGTCAGCATTGACTCAATGGCAATGAGTGGGTGCCCTGGCAAGTAAGGCTTGGGTATCTACATTAACTCTCAGTTTCTGGTTAGCTTTTCACCACTTCACCCCATGAACTTGAACTGCAGTGGATGAGGGTTGGGAACTCTGGCTCTGGGGCTGCTTGCTTGAATTTTCATATCATGGCCCTGCCCGTGATGGGACCTTTGACAGTTGGGCAAATGAGCTCAAGCCCGAGTTTCCTTTCCTGCAGCATAGGCTGAGGAAGGAGATGTCTTCTTTCTTGTGTGCTATCTGACTTTTACCAGTTAGTAGGAATTAGATCTTTCCACGAGGAAAATCAGGGAGAAGGGGGAAGGATGAAGCAACTTGGATAGAGGTGAAGGCAGCGTGAGGGGTCAGAGAGAGATGAAAGGACCACCATGTCACCTTTGACTACTCTTAGTGAGGCTGGCTTGGAGTGCAGGAGACGGGGAGAGTGAGGACACGGGCTAAAGGCAGTGCTCATTCATTACTTCCGGGCAGAGTTCAGCCTTTGGCATGTTTGTTGGATGCTGGCGCTCTGTTCATCCAATGAAACTTCAAACTTCTGTCCTCTCATTAACCCTTTGTCTCTCCTTTGTTCACGATTTAGAACTTCTATTCTCGGGTTCTCTTTAGAGCCCCAGGAAATCAGAAGTCACAAGTCACTTCTGTTTACAGAGAGGCCCCCAGAATGCAAAGGCAGGAGGGTGTGTTGACAGCACACCGGTCCAGTGGCTGGTTACGCCCATGCAGTACATTCTCCATCCTTTAGCTCAACAAAAGGAAAATCACCAAAGAAAAAAATTTTTCTTTTTCATGGATATTTACTTTTTCAGTTCCCTCCCACACCCATAATCTGTGTGAATTACAATAGAACACGCACACACACACAGACACACACAATTTTCTGCCAGAACGTGTTACTCCCGTACATTCTACCCTCCTCCCTCACTGCCTTCTACCCTTTTTTCTCCTATCTATTCTCTTCCCATGACACCCAATGGACAGGTAGGGGAATTCAAATTAGACCACAGTCTCAAATGTAGTTTAAAGCTCACTCACGCACTGCTATTGTGCCAGTTCTGACTCATAGTTACAGGATACAACTGTCCTTGTGGATTTCTGAAACAACAATTCTTTGTGGGAGTTGAAAGCTGCCCTTCCTACAGGAATGGAGCAGGTGCGTTTGAACTGCCAACCCTGCAGTTAACAGGCCAATGTGAAGGGATTTTGCCACTTTGCCACCAAGGATCCTAAAGGTAGCATGAGGAGAACATTTATTAAATCTTCCATGGTACACAGGCAAGGGGGAGACCTGAACTACAGCTCTCGGGATTCTTGGTGCCTCGCAGTGGACAGTTCCAGCTGCATCGGATCCAAGCTTCCCAAGATTTGCAGAGTCACCAGCATAGTCTTTGCTCCTCTCCAGGATTCACAATTGCTTCCCGGTTGCTCAGGTATGTAGGAGTTTAGTGGTTCTCTAATGCAATCATCCCATTTTGCAAAGAAGATGCTGATGCCCAGACCGGGGAGAAGATTATCTGAGGCCACTGAGAAGGACACCATCACCTCAAGTCCTTCTGACCCCCCACAAGTTTCTGCCAACAGCACTGAGCTCTGGGTTACCTACTCAGTCTTTTGAAGCCTTAGCCAGCTGATGCAGCTGCCAGTTGGATTGATCAGGGTATGTGACCCAGAGCTCCTTAGAACGCGCCCCCCCCCCTAAATGCAAATTTACTGCCATAGAGTTGATACTGACTCATAATGACCCTATAAGACAGGGTAGAACTTCCCTGTAGGTTTCTGAGACTAACTTTCAGCCTTTCTCCTGAGAAGTGGCTGCTTGTGTGGTGGTTTAGATCTTGCAGTTAGCAGCCTTTTAGCATGAGAGGTAGGGTCACATTTCTGTTCTGATTATGCTCCATTTTCTAAGATGCCAGTGCCGAGGCTCCCCCCCTGCAGGTAGCAGTGAGATTTTTCTCACTAAACTGCGCTGGATGGGAAACTTGGGGCAAGTAGTGCACCGCAGCCAAGGAAGATCTCATTGACAGTGCAGTACTTGAATAAGGCAGGAAGACACAGGAGTGGCCATGTGGTGGTGGGGAAAGTGTTCCAGGTAGGAGACAGTCAGTGCAAAAGGCCTTGTGATTGGGTTCTCCAAGCTTCTTCCTGGAACAGCAAGGAGACCAATGTGAGTGGGGCATGACACTCTGTGTAGTGAGGAAAGATGATCACTGTGTGGGCCTCCTGTATGATTGAGAAGCCAAGGGGAATTTTTAAACCCTAAGCCAGATCAATGCTCAAGGAAGCATCAATCAAGACATCAAATGACACGTTGCATTGGCTAAATGTGCTACAACAGATCTTTTAAAAAGACTGAAGATCAAGGATGTTACTTTGAGGACACTGCCTGATCTTGTGCCAAATCTCGCCATGGTTGTTAGGTTGGAGTCCATTGTTGCAGCCATGGTGTCAGCCCATCTCCTTGATGGTCAGTCTCTTTTCTTGTGGACCTTCAGTTTTACCAAGCATGATGTCCCTTTCCATGGACTGGTCTTTCCTGATAAAATGTAGTAGCTACCAGGTTGGATGTCATGCCTTTAGAACAGTGGTTCTCAACCTTCCTAATGTTGTGACACTTTCATATAGTTCCTCATATGTGGTGCTCCCCCCAACTATAAAATTATTTTTGTTGCTACTTCATAACTATAATATTGCTACTGTGATGAATCGGATGACCCCTGTGAAAGCATTGTTCGACCCCCCCCCCATGGGGGTCGCGACCCACAGGTTGAGAATCACTGCTCTGGAACATATTCATCATAGAAGAGAGTTCGGTTGCACAGCTCTAAGTTAGAGGGTGAGACGGGTTATTTGACATTCATTTGCTGATGTGTTTGCGAACCCAGTGGAAACACTTGGGAATGAGCATCTTCTTTAGCCATATTCCTGGATCATTCAAATGCCATCTCCCCTGTGAATGCCTCACTCCATCCTTGGCTTTCCATACTTTCCATATGAAAATGGGATAATATTCAATACTTAGCATTATATATAACCCAGTATTTGGTAGTCTGCCTCAAACAGATGCGAGTCTCTCTCTTTTTCTACTAATATTTAATTTTGATATGTGAAAACATACAAAGCAAAATCTGTTCTATTTCAACCCTTTCTGGACACAATGTTCAGTGACATTGGTCACACTCTTCATATTGAATTAACATTCTTGTTCTTTCTATTCTAGGTGTTTCTTTTTACTTAATCTCTCTGCCACAACCCTCTCACATATATTTTGAATTATCTGTAGTCCATTTAGATTTGTGCTGATTTTTAAAGACTGCAATACTCAAGGTTGCAATCCTTTAAGAGCTAAATTGTTATTTAGTTTAAAGATGACTTCAGGGGACAGTTTCAATTCAAGGTTTGAAGAGTTACTCAGGGTCATAGTCTCTGGGACTCTTCCAGTTAAGTAAGTCTAGATAATTAAAGAATTTTAAATTATGTTCCACAAGGTTCTTCCTTTGTATCAGCATTCTTAGGAATCATGGTTCTATGGTGCCTGCTAACCTCAAAGTCAATAGTTGAAACCACTCTGCAGGGGAAAGAAAAGGCTTTCTGTTTCCTTAAAGAATAGCAAGCGAGGAAACCACAGGGGGTGTTCTATACTGAGTCAAAATTGACGCCATGGCAGTGAGTTTATGTTGTTATCAAAAAAAAGAACACATTTTAATGGGGGCTCTGACAGATAATATAGCAATCCATAAATCAATTAGATCAAGCGAGTTTGTACATATGCTGCCACCATCACTTTCTAAACACTGTCATTCTACTTGACCCCTTTGATATCAGCTCCGGTTTTTTCCCTCTTTCCTCAACCCTCACACCCTTACTAAATTATATATAAATTAATATCTTTATACACACCGTCTTCTGTGTCCCTCTACCCATATTTCTGTTATTCGGCCCCTAGGCTGTGTGTTTGTGTGTTCTAAATCCATCATTGTTATCAGTTCCCTTTCCCTCCCCTTCCCTACACAGCCACCCTGTGCCCTCATGGTATCTGACTCAGTTCGAGTTGACTAGAGAAGCACATTCATAAACACTCATGTGTCTTAAAAAAGCTTTATATAGAAGAATAATTGTATATTAAGAAAACATCCCAGCCCAGTCCAGACAACGTCCATAAGTACGAAATTAATGCATATATTCAATAACAGTGTGTAAATTTTTTTCAGACTTATGCAACACATGCAATGAAACCAAGTGATGTAAGATCACAGGGCAGTCAGTGGAATGTCTTATGGACCCAGTAGAGGTGGAAAGTGGCATGGGTCTCCACATGACTCCTCCCCATTCAAGGCTCTGGCTGCCATCAATGTAGATCCATGTATCTTGTCAGCAGGAGTATCAAGTCATGGGTGTCTCTCACCCCCAGGAAAGAATACAGGAGTTGCCAGAATCCTCAAGAGAAGACCATGCCCACATTGAGACCTCACTGGCTATGGCCTGAGTGACAGTCTGGACTCCACCCCTATGCAAGATGATGGGAGATTAAAAAGCTACCACTGTATCGCTACTCCCATTACTGTTCCTGAGGATTTTATCTGTCCTGGATTCCGTGCGTGGTTGCTATTTTTTTATGATTTTTCTTTCAGCATCTATCTGTGGTGTCCCTGATCTGAATGCCCTGATGCAGTATCTGTGAGTCTCCTGTGAGCAGGGACTGTGTTCTCTACATCTGGGTCTTCTTAAAGCTTTGCAAAATGTTGTCATTTGAATAACACTCAATAAATATTTGTTGAAGGAATGGCATTGCAGGTGACAGTCAGTACCTATTCTCCCATCAATTTTATGGTTGGCGGTCTTTTTCCTCTCAGACATATAGCTGAATCATTACAATGTGAGGGTCTGAGCCTGGTTATATTATTGGGACATGTAGTCAAAAGACAAAATATGTTTCCCTAAAGCATCTTTTGAGTATGATGTTTCAAAAAAATGAATTGGACAGATCCTGGCAGCAGACATGTTTCAGCCGCTAACAAGCTATGTGGCTTTGAGTAGTGTACCCTAAGCTCTGAATTCAAGGTAAGTAGTTTCAATGGTCAATATGCATGTGAGAGCTGGACAGTGAGTAAGGAAAACTGAAGAAGAATCAATGCATGTGAATGATGTGCAAACAATACCGAAAGTCGTCTGGGCTGTCAGAAGAACAAGCAAATCCCTCTTGGAGGAAGCACGGCCAGAATGCCCCTTAGAAGTGAGGATGGCAAGTCTTCATCTCACATCCATTGGACATGCTATCAGGAGAGGCTGGTTCTTAAGAAAGGACATAATGCTTGTTAAAGTACAGGGGCAGCAAGAGGGAAGAAGACCCTTGATAAGATGGATGTCCACAGTGGCTACAGCAATGGACTCAACATGGACCAACGACTGTGGTGATGACACAAGAACAGGCAGGGTTTCATTCCGTTGTACAGTTCCGGTCTCTGGTACAAAGGAAAATAATTTGCCCTATCCTGTGGGGTTGAGGCTATTGTGCCTGCTGTGTATTTTGTCCTAAGGACTTGCAGTGTTGTTCTTTATACAGTGTTGTTGTTATTAGCTGCTTTTCGGTCCATTTGGACTCATAGCGACTCTCATGCATTTCAGAGTAGAACTGTTCCACAGGGTTTTTAAGGCTGTGACCTTTTGGAAGCAGATTTTCAGGCCTACCTTCCTTAGGCACCTCTTGGATTCTGGGTGGGATTTAACTGCCGACCTCCTGGGTGCTAGTCAAACACTACCCAGGGAGTCCTCCCACTGAATAGTGTGAGTGTATTCCCACCTAGGGTGCTCCTCTTCCAGTACTTGTTTGGACGGTATTCTCTTTTGATCCACAGGGTTCCATGGACTCATTCTCAGTAGTACATCATCAGGTCTTTCTTCCCAGTGTGTCCTAGCTTGGATGCTCTGGTGAAGCGTATCCAGAGTGGCTTGCTCTGGTTATAATCATAGCTGGTGACACCGCTTACAGCAATCACAGCTATAGACAAATGACAACATGATGACAAACTGACAGATGGGTGGCAGCCTAGGGAAGGAATGATCAACACAACACAACCTGAGTGGAAATCGAGCTATGGAGTCTCTGAGAGTCCAGGATCTTCGTCCTGGCACAGCCTGGAGCAGGGTCTGGAGCCAGGAACTCTGGCTGCTGGGGTGAGGACCCCTAGCTTCCCCACTTGGCATTCCCTCCCCAAACACAGCGGGCAGCCTGTGGGAATTGTCTTTCCCCTTGACATGACGGCACTGACGAGCATAACGCAACCCTGCTGGTGGTTAATGACTGGTGACATTTTGAGGCCACTGCCCACCTTTGGTTGAGGGAATTTGCCAATGCTCAGAAGTTGTTGGGCTCTAACGAAATGCAACCCCTGCAGGCAAGCACTGAGTCAAGTGCACGAGGTGTGGGGCACTCTGACATCCCCGTGTGACCATGAAAAGCAGGCTGCGGAGCAGTGGTGGCTGCTGAGGCTCCTTTCTCCTGGCAATACTGGCGTGCTGAAATGGCGGGCTGATTTGCCATGGAAAGCAGGGTTTCATGGGAACTTGAGGATTAAGAATCCACATGCCTGCAATCAATATTGTATGTTCATCGTATAATTTACTTTGAAAGGGAGACGACACAGTTCTCCGAATTTTTGGGTGAAGTAAACCACTTTTCCAAAGGAGTAAGTGGATTTCTGTGTTTATAAATCATGCCCACCACTTGGGAGTGCAGAGGAGGATATGGGAGGATGGTAAAGAAGAGCAGCAGGAGAGGACCTGAAGACCTCATGTTTCCTCAGGGTCAGGGGCCAGGCGAAACCAATGTCCCTGGAACACCACTGTCTCTCTGGAATGGTATTAGCACAGCTTGTTATTTGCACACTGTACTGAGTTCATTCTGACTCGCAGCGCCCCTATAGGGAAGAATAAACATGCCCCAGTGACTCTCTGAGACTATAATTCTTTACTCAAATAGAAAGCCTCATCTTTTTTCCATGGAGGAACTGGTGGATTCAAAACTGCTGACCTGGTGGTTAGCAGGCCAACACCGAACCTACTATACTACCAGGACATTCTGTTTAGCCTAGAGACTTTCAAATGGATAGAACAAGACCCATCCCAACCCTGTTCACGGCTATCAACCCCCCTTTCTGTGAAGTCCCCACTACATTCTGTGAAGTTCACCACTTTCTCCGTGTGTGTGTGTGTCTGTGTGTGTGAGAGAGAGTTATAAAAACAGGAACTTTGACCTCTTTTTAGAACTCTTGCAATTCCAGGGCTTGCTCAACAAAGCACGAATCCCCAGTGTCTTCAACCTGACTTGTCCCATGTGGAAATACACATTGGGTTTCTAGAAACACTGAGCAAATGAGTGAGTGGACACTACTGTGCTATCTAAACAAACCCTGTGTGACAGGGCTGCACCTGCCTTACTTAATTGAATAATCAGAACCGTTTTCTAAAATAGGTAATATCAACTTAATCTCCCTGCCATCGAGTCACTGCTGATGCATAGCGACCTTGTAGGACAGGGGGAATTGCCCCCATGAGTTTCTGAGCCTGTAACTCTTGACAGGAGTAGAAAGCCTCATCTTTCCCTCACCGAGTGCTGATGTTTTCGAACTGCTGAGTTTAAGGTTAGGAACACAATGTGTAACCCACTACACCACCAGGAGATGCTTGGGTCAACTTTCTATATACAAAAATGAAATGTCGCCAGGTCCGATGCCATCTTCATGGTCACTGCTGTATGTGAGTCCAAAGTTGTGGGCCGATACATCTCAAGGAGAATCGCCTGCATATACAATGACACATCCCCGCACCAAACCCGATTTCCTTTTCTACTGATCAGCCTTGCTTAATGACTTTGCCAAAGTGATCAAGCATAAATCCTCCCAGCCTCCCTTGCCAGGCACAGTGTGGTTTCCGAGAGCAGTGTTTCTTCTACAATGGGAGTGCTCATGCTTTTGCCACACTCGGCAGATTCTATGAATATTTTGACTTTTTTTTTAAACTTATTTGATCATAGAGCATGTTTCCCTTTTCCCTTTGTATGAGATGACAAAATTTCACTCACTTCCTAGTCATCCAAGGAAAGAGTAAACTTTCCTGCCCTGCCAGCGAAGGGCTTGGCCAATAGAATACAAGTGGAAGGAGTTGTGTGCCACTCTCGATCAGAGGTTTTAAGAGAAATGGTCCTTTTGTTGCTTACCTATCCTTCAAGAGGAAGGAAACCTGGTAATATAGTTGTTATGCGTTGGGCTCTTAATCTCATGAGTCACACACATGCAAGTCTTTCAATTTCAAAGCCTGATTGTTCCCCTGCACAAAGCTGACAGAGATAAGCAACAACTGCTTGTAGGCTGGAAAGATTGCCCGAACATAGTGTACTTTGGGGATTTCTTACTGCCAGGAGAAATGCAGGCGATTTGGCAGGTGACGGTCCTAGTATCTCTCAGCTGCCAATCAGAGGCAGGTTCTGAGCTTTCAGTCAGGGCCACTGGAGGAAGTGGCTCATGGTGCTGCTGCCATAGCCCATCCCAGATCAAGCCCTCTGAGGTGCTGTGTTACAGAGTTTTGTATTGGTACTCAGTGAGGGCTGCTTCAAAGCTCCTTCCTTTCTAAACTTGCTCCTGCAACCACATTCTTTCTGAAGGTCCTTGTCAGTAAGCCGAAATCCCAACCAATTTGCTAAGTCAGGACAAAATGCAAAATTGATGGTACCCAGAGACATTAAACCACCTACAACCTTTTAGACCATGTCAACAGATCATCTGTAGCCTCAACTGCAGAAACATTTCACTAAATCCTCTCTGTTTCTCCACAAAGATTAGGAATGTCCTTCTATCTTTTAAAAACAGATATTGGTCTGGAACCACTTCGGTTCCAGCTGAGGTAGTGGATTCCCCTGAGCTAAGCTCTAGAGAGGATCACTTAATCTTCATTCAAGATATATGTCATGAGGACTGTAGATCATGCAGGGACTGCACAATTCCTTGTGTCGGCAGCGGCTGCATCACAGCCTGGCCCATTGGGAAGAGAGACGGACCCATGGCAATTATAAGGCAAGATGCTGAGGGTGCTGGGGTGGTCTAGGGATACAGGAAAGATACTATTGGGCATGGAGGCAATTATGAAGGGTTCTTCTTTCCCATGGACCAAACCCATGCCAGTTGCCATGAAGTTAACTCTGATTCATAGGGACTCCTTTGGGCCAGAGTAGAACGACATTCTGTTGTTTTTTTCTATAACTGATTTTGTTGTTGTTTGAAATGCAGCACCAGGCCTTTCTTCGGAGACACTTCTGGCTGGGCTTGAAGCTCCAACCTATGAGTTAGTAGCCCACTATGTTAACCAACTGCACCACCCAGGGACTCCTCCATGTGACTAAAGAATGACTTAAGGACTTCCCCCACAGACCCAAACCAAAACCAAATCCACTGCCATGGGGTTGACCTCATATATGGCACAATAGACTGCCTCTGCTGATTTTCAGAACTGCACATCTTTACTGGAGCAGAAAACCCTCATCTTTCTCCCAAGGAGTAGCTGGTGGGTTTGAACCATTAACTTTGCCATTAGCAGCAGCCCATCTCTTAACCCAATATACCCCCAAGAGTGGTTCAATTTGGAAAAATAGTATGTGATCACCTATCTATGAAGGGAAACCCCTCTCATAGAGTGCACTTACACAAATGAGAAAGAAATGAGTCCCCAAATGCCCGTCTTAATCAATAATCTGGGGAAGGGTGTTCTGGGAAGCAGCTTTCAAATGTGGCTGGAGATTATACAATTAATCAACCTAATCCCTGTTTTAAAGAGCCCTGGTGGTACAATGGCTAAGGACTGGGTGGCTGAACAAAAGGCTGGTAGTTTGAACCTACCCATGGGATCTAAATGGGAAAAGACCTGACGAGCTGGTCCCATAACGATCTCAGCCTAGGACACCTTTGGGGGCAGTTCTACTCTGTCCTGTAAGGTCACTATGAGCTGACATCAACTTAAAGACACACAGCACGTTTGACTCTACGTCATTTGTTGATAGAGTTTGTGCAGAGCTTTCTGAGTAGAAAACAGACTCAGGGGCATGTGACATCAACCAGCAACAGTCTCTTTCCTTGAGAAAAACTGTGGAAAGGGATGAGGAGGGAGCTTCCAAAAGCGTGTGGAAAAATTATATGAATAAATAATGGAATTTTGCCATGAGCTTTTTGAAGCTCTCTTCATGAGAGCTACTCCTCCATGGAGGTTTCTAGAAAAGTGAAACACGAAGGAAGAGGCTGGTAAGTCCCACTGAACAATTCCAGGGGAGAATGGGTATTGACTCAGAGTACTTGAGCATTCTGGCTTATTCCTCCAAATAGTAAATCAGACTAGACCAGGTTCTGAGACTCAGGGAAGGCAAATAAGACACACCAGGCCCATGATTCAGACTTATGGGGAAAGTCACACTGGAGAGGGAAGGCCTCTTTACCTTGTGTGCCTGACAAGTGTCTCATTTGCCTCATCTAAAACCCAGCCCTGGAAAAAAGGCTAACAGTACCAGCTTCAAACTTGTGTTTGAATCTTGTCTCTGTCACTTATTAACTTAGCCACCTTAAATCCCTTCCTCTAGTTTTCCATCTGTAAATGAGGCACAGTTCCAATCATAGGGCCTTCAGTAAATGGCTATTATTAGCTAGGCATGCACTCCTGTTTTCTAGGCGAGAGTTCTCAGCCAGGTTTTTGCGGGAGCTTGTTCTTCAGGGTATTGTCATAGATGAGTGTGTCACCCAGATTCCTCTCAGGGCCAAGAGACTGATTTCCCCAGCTGCTGAGAGAGCCACTGATAGAAAAGGTCCCAGCTGTCTGGTCCCTTTTAGGATTGCCTCAGCTGATGAGAGCTCATCCAAGGTCTGCTCCTTCCCCAAACTAACCTTCATCCAACGACTTGTCAATGTAGGGGTATAAATGGCATATTGGAGGCATTTGACCCCCCTGTAACTTCAAAAAAGGCAATGGAGGAAAATCAAAATAAACAGCCCAAGGCTGATTCCTATGAGACAGAGATCAAAATGCCTCCACCCTCCTTTCTTTTCACAGTTTCTGACACCATCCACCCCTACAATGACACTCTCTTCTTCTCTGCTGGGTTTGATAATCCTTAAGTGGCAATGGCCACACAGAACTCGCAAACAATACTTATGATTCTGGGGTTAATTGGGGAACTAGCAGGTGACAATTCAGGATCAGAAATGACTGGGGATATAGTTCTTCAGTCAGGACAGTCTCTTCCCAGTGGTGCCCAGAGGCAGAACTTTTTCTGGTCCTTGGCCTCTGCCCTGCAGCTCCTTGACCTCTGCTCTGCCTGGGACCGTGTACAAAGTTCTTTCAGCTCTGCTGATAAGTGCGTTGAGGCAGCCCACTTTGTCTGGAAGCCTTGGCCCAAAGACACTCAGCTTTCTCATTCTGTGTGCTGGTGAGCTCCCTGTTCTGGGGTCTTGGTGCTGCTGCCTCTGCTTCCATGAGCTATTTATCTGCCACTGTTTTTCATTGTCTCCTGATGCATCCAGTGTCAGGGATCTCTGTCTCCTGGACAGAGGTGGTGCTCAGAGTAATAATCCTGGGTCCAAAGAGCACACTCCACTGCTGGCTCGTCTTTCTCGGTGCTCTTGAAACTCCACTTTCTGTTTCTGAGCTAACGCACCCAGGATGACCAAACCGACCAATCCCTACATTAGGGGTTTACAGGTCTTATTTGAATGGTCTCACCTCTTCGAGGATACCATGCACCTTACTGATATTATTAGCATGCTGTCTACTTCCCTCGGTGGCATAGTTCCACCCTGTCATTGGTAGGAGTTACAAAGACTACAGCTAGAGGAGAACTAGTAAGCAATTCGCTGCAACGTATTAGGCTACAAAGTCCCAGGCTACTGGTCACCACTTGGCCAGGTCCCAGTTACAGAGCTCCCTGTGATGGCTCCTTTTGCATATCAATGTGGCGAGGCTATGGTGCCCAGTTTTTGGGTCAAACAAGCATTCATCTATTTGCTCTTGTTTTTTAAACATTTTATTAGGGGCTCATACAACTCTTATCACAATCCATACATATACATACATCAATTTTATAAAGCACATCTGTACATTCTTTGCCCTAATCACTCTCAAAGCATTTGCTCTCCACTTAAGCCCTCCGCATCAGGTCCTCTTTTTTTGTCCCCTCCCTCCCCGCTCCCCCTCCCTCATGAGCTCTTGATAATCCACAGATTGTTATTTTGTCATCTCTTGCCCTTTCCGGAGTCTCCCTTCACCCCTTCTCTGCCGTTCATCTCCCAGGGAGGAGGTCACATGTGGATCCTTGTAATCAGTTCCCCCTTTCCAACCCTCTCACCCTCCACTCTCCCAGTATCACCCCTCATACCCCTGGTCCTGAAGGTATCATCCACCCTGGATTCCCTGTGCCTCCAGCTCCCATATGCACCAGTGTACATCCTCTGCCCTATCCAGTCCTGCAAGGTAGAATTTGGATCCTGGTAGTTGGGGAGAGGAAGCATCCAGGATCTGGGGGAAAGCTGTGTTCTTCATCGGTACTACATCGCACCCTGACTGACCCATCCCCTCTCCTAAAGCCCTCTATGAGGGGATCTCCAGTGGTCGACATTTGGGCCTCTAGTCTCCACTCTGCACTTCCCCCTTCATTCTCTATGGTATATATATATATATATATATATATATATATATATATATATATATATATATATATATATAAATATATATATATATATATATATATATATATATATAAATAAATATATATATATATATATATATATATATACCCATATACACACAGAGATATGTATACATATATATATTCTTTTTTTTTTTTGCATGATGCATTATACCTGGTCCCTTTGGCACCTCATGATCGCACCGGCTCGTGTGCTTCTTCCAGGTGGGCTTTATTGCTTCTGAGCTAAATGGCCGCTTGTTCACCTCATCTATTTCCTCTTATAAAGGAGTTGGTCTCAAGCAAAATAGAATACTTTCCATAATGTGGGAAGGGGTAATCCTCTCAGCCAAAGGCCTTCAGCACAGAAAGGGAGTTTCCCTAGGGTGTGTTCTGGCCATTCTTATTCTTGTCTTTTCCCATCACCTAACCTATGGATTTTAAGATGAACATCGACAGAGCTCTTTAGGCTGTTGCCTGACCTATGAATTTGGAACTTGCCATTCCCCTATGTGAGCCAATTCCTAGAAATAAGCCTCACTCTCTGAGGCTCTGGTGTCGTAGTGGGTGGCCCATTGAGCATCCAACAGCAAGGACATCAGTTTGAAAACACCAAGGGCTCCTTGAGGGAAAGATGAAGCTTCGTAATCTCCTGAAGAGGTACAGTCTCCAACGCCCAAAAGGTCAGTTCTATACTGTTTTACACATCACTTTGAGTCCACCTTGATGGCAATGAGTGGCCGGTGCAGTGGTTAAACATAGGAGCCCTGGTGGATATATCGATATCTCCAGTTTCAGCTATATAACTGGTTTGGTTTCTCTAGGGCACACTGATTATGACACTCTCCATAGGAAGGGCTGAGACCTCTGTTGAGATTTCCCTCCTGTGCCCTTCCTTGATTCCCCCCACAGGTGCTTATTCCCTGAGCATTCCTCAATAAATGTCAGGAATCCAGAGTTAATTCCATCACAGTGTCTCCTTCTTCCAGGGAGTCTGAATGGCTTCCGGGGAGTATGAACTGCAGTCTCCGTCCAACTTCCTCCTTCTATTTCTATGATCTGGACCTTATTTGGGGCTCAATTGGTTGTAAACAGGCAAAGAGACCAATACTTGGAAGAGAGAATCCTAGGAAAATGGAAAGGTGGGGAGAACAAGAGGACAGCTGGCTCTGTCGACGGTTCCTCACCACCACTGGCATGTTCCTGTGTTCTTTGTGTCTGTCTCTCAGGGCACATGCTGTAATCTCACAACACAGACCGCCTCCTCCACGTGGCGGGACATGTGCTTCTGAATTATGCTTCTTAGATGCCAGGCCACTTGCAAAAGCGGGACTTTCTTTTTCGTTTTTTGGTTGGAAATGCTCCAGAAAAAGCGTCTAGTTGACCCATCTTATGTCACTGTCTCCACTGGGCCAATGAAACAGCCTTGTGACCGTATTGAAATGTGGTGTCTTCCCCAGGGAAATGATGTTTCAGCCAGTGAGGTAGTTCACAGGGACAGATAAGAAAGGGGGTTGGGACAGATTAAAATAATAATAATGTCTATTTTCAAAGAATAGGGCCTTATTATTTTTCGAATGCCCCTATCTGAACACCCTACCACTGAATATAGGCAGGAGGTAGGGCCCACCTGTCACTCAAGCAGCTAAAAATGTACAGCACTTGCTGTAGCAGCTGCTAATGTGCCCATGTATTAGCACTTAGCACCCACCACTCCCATAAATGCCAATGGACTCACAGGAAGCACATGTAACTCCCCACACAGGGAACAGTCATTGAGCAGACAGGGGAGTTGACATCCTCCAGGACCTAATGCCACTTTAACCAATGACACATGAGGATAGGTGGAGCCACACTCCAGTTCCCTCAGCCTTTGGGTGGGACAAGTACAAGAGGATTTATACTGTCTCTGGGAACCTACTCAATGACATTTCTTTATCGGCCCCTTCCCTTTGCTCTATCAGTATTACCCTTCTCTACTGGTCCTTCCTGGAGGCACCTCCCAAGGAAACAATAGTCTAGCTGCCATTCCAATTATAGTGGATTCCAATTCTTGGTGATCGCATTCATGTGAGTCAATCAGAACTGTGCTTTCTGCAGATTCTTTATCTCCACTTTTTAAGAGTAGTTTTAAGGACACTGTGAAAGCTTCCCACCATCCAGTTCCAGAACATTTTCATCGACCCCGCAGCCATTAAGCAGTCATTCCCCATTGCCCCTCAAACTCCACCCTGGGAACCACCAATCTACTCTATGGCTCTACGGGATTTACCTGTCCAGCATTTTTCCTCTAAATGGACTCACAATACATGGCATTTGGTGTTTGGCATCTTTCACTTCATGTCTTGTCTTCACCTGTGTTACAGAGTCTGTCCGAATCAAAGGCCTTAGTTTTCTTGTGGCAGACTATATATATATCCCACTCAGTGTAGATCATATTTTCTCTATTCTTCTACTGATGGGTATTGTTGGCTTATTGTTTACCTTTTGCCCATAGTGATTAGTGCAGCATCCATCTGGGTACTCGTCTTTCATTCTTTTAGATATGCACTTGGGAATGGACTCCCTGGATCAGCTGGCAAGGGTTCATGACCAAGTGGGTTATGTTGGGCTGCTAACCATAAGGCCAGCATTTTGGACCCTTTAGCTACTGCGAGATAGAAATGCTCTCATAATGATCCACAGCCCCCCAGACCCACCAGCCGCAGTTCTACTCTGTCCTTTCGGGTTGCTGTGAGTCAGAATCGACTCGATGGCAGTGGTAGTGATGAAGCCAGCGACTTGAGAGTGGAACCAGGGACCGTGGAGAATTCTGGCAGTAGGAATGGTGTCCTCACTACCCAGATGCCAGCAGCCACCAGTGAACACAAGAGGCACAAGCAAGGTTCTCGCTGCCTTCATGCTGGCGACCCGGCTGCCCCTGCTTCCTCAAATGCCATTTCCTCAGCTTTACTGGCAACGGGGTGTACTCCCTATTATCATATCACTAACTCTTTCAATGGTCCACCTAGCCAGGTGTGATTCCAGACACTCACTGTGCAGCCACCATCAGCGAAGGTGGCTGCCCACCTCATTTGTACACATGCAAAGAATGTGATCATTCTTGGCACTGGTGTCCTTAGTCATCCTGGTTGGTATATTTACATCCTTGGGGAGCTGGGTCCGTGAGCAAGTGCTTCTCAAGGTGCCCATATGATCTGTTTACTGAGAGTGCCAGCCCAAGGATCTGACTTGCCACCCACAGTGAACGCACCTCTGAGGCAAAGGGGAAGGCTTCTTTCTAACTGGGAGACCAGCAAGTCTTCTGCAGTCATCACTCCCCTGCAGCACTCTTATCCGAGGCCTTTCATATTCCAAAAAGCAGCATTAAGATTCCCATCTGTCACCCAGTCAGACTCACATGTGCGAATTCTCTTTTCAGAGCAAGACAGCCAATGCAGTGAGCTGGGTAAAGGGGCAGTCTCACTCTGAGGAGACTCAGCCAGGAGTGTAGGGACAGGGAGGGAAATGTACAGCTTCCAGCTGCCACCCAAGCCTCCTTAGTGCAGTGGCATGAGAGCAAAGAGATAGTCCTTTGTGACTCTTTGACCTCCTTCCTGGCCTTGGTGGAATTAACACTGCTCAGTGCCAGTCTCTTCTGAATATACGGAAAAGATAGCTCAGAAAAGAATAGAGTTAAATAAGAGCAGGACAGAGTAAGGTGGCTTCATGGTGTTGCATTTGTGTGTCTCAGAGCCCATCCTGGCTCACAGTGACCCTCTGTGACAGAGAAGAACTGTTCCACAGATTTTTCTAGGCAGAATTTTAAGGAAATGTACCTAGCAGCACAGTGGTTGCACGTGCGGCTGTAACAGAGAGACTGGCAGTTTGAACTCACTGATCACCATTGAGAGAGTGAAGACATGACTGCCTGCTCCCATGAAGACTCCTAGCCTGTTGTTGTCTGTCCATTTGTGGTGCTGTGGTAAGTTGTGTGTTACTGTGATGCTTGAAACCACGTGACTGGTATTTCAAATGCCAGCAGGGTTACCTCAAGTGAAGAGATGTCAGGGAAATTTCCAGGCTAAGAACAGAATACAAAGAAGGGTTCCACTGCCCACTTCAGAGGAAGTAGCCGCTGAAAACCTAACACTATAGCACAGTGTGCCTTTCCTTCCCGTCACAGGGAGTCAGAATCGCCTCAATGGCACATAACAACCAACAACACTTTTGAGGAGGGAAATCTCCTTCAGTAGGGCTGGGTGAGTTAAAACTGGGTGGCTTCTTGGTTAGCACTTGAGCTCTGAATCATCTCACCACCAGGGCTACCATCTTCATGATGCAGGCAAATAAAACCATCTTGGTCCCGCTCGGTATTGCCAGCGTCAGCATGCTCTTTCTCCAATAAGCACATGTCTGGTGGCTGGACCACAGCAAACCCGGTTGACACTATTTCCTCATCACCCCGTGTGTGTCAGAGTAGAAGTGAACCATGATGTTTTCTTTGATTAAAAACATTTTTATTGTGATTTGGGTGAAGGTTAAAGAGCAGCTCAGCTGTCCATTGAGCAATGCATACACATTTTGTTTCATGTCATTGATAGCAATTCCCACAATGTACCATCACTTCCCCCACATCTTCTTGTTTCTTGTCTCCAAGCTTCCTTCATTCTCAACTTTTTTGAACTTCGTTCTTGGGGGAATGCTGTCTTTTGATCTCATGTGATCTATTATTCTATGGTATTTGTATGTCTCTAATGTCATTGTTCCCATTATAGACCTGTCTATTGTTTGGTTGAACATCGAGCCATGATGAGTTCAGTTCCAGATCTGCAGGGTAACTGAGCACCATAGTCTTGCAATTTCACCAGCCTTTATCCAAACAGTAAGTTTGGTGTGTTATCATGATTTTGAGTTTTGCCCCACATTTCCCTTCTACTCTAATCAAGCCCTTCTAATGTGATCTCTTTCATAGCAGTCGATAGTGGGAGCAAGGCACCATTTAGTTCTTCTGGTCTCCAGTGGTGGAGGGTGATCGTTGCTTGAGTCATTAGTCATTGATTCATTGTGCCCAATCAGTTCTCCTCTTCTGCTGTCCTCTGGATGGGGAGAGACCAACTGTTGCCCCTTTCCTGATTGCTCAGGAACTTTGAAAATCCCAGAGACGATGGTCCTGATCCCCCAGGCTCAACAACTCATTCCCTCACAGTTTTTGCATCTGTCTCAGAGATTTTTTCCACCCCCACCCAGTTTTATGACATTGGTCCCTGTATGCTCCACCATATACCTGGATCTATTTAACAACCAAGGTCAATACATTCTATAAACTTTTCAATGGCCGAGGATTCTGAAGAAGATTGCCAGCCTTCTCTTTCACAGCTCCTCTAACTGGGTTGGGAATGACAACTTTTCCCTTAACAGCAGAGCTCATTAACTGTTTACACCCCTAGATACTTCTTACTCTTAGAAAACTCACTGCCATCGAATCCATACTGACTCACAGCCAACTTATAGGGCAGCGTAGAACTGCCCCTGGGAGTGTCTGAGACTCGAATTCTTTATGGGAGCAGAATGCCTTATCTTTCTCCCACAAAGCAGCTGGTAGTTTCAAACTGCTGATATAGCAATTAGCAGCCCAACTTGTAGCCACTAGGCCACAAAGGCTCTTTTTCTTCTTAGCAAAGAGAGGGAAAATAAGCAAACGGAACATTCCCCTGGTGCTTCCCGTGGATGCTGCGATGGGAGCTGGATCCTGAAGGCCCGGATTGGCTGAAGCTCCATTTACACAGGAACACAAGCCTCCCTTGTTAGTATTTGCATTGGGCAAGCCATTTCCTGCGCTGACATTTTGCATCTAGTTAAATGCCAGCAACTCCAGAGAGACGTAGCTTTTAACTGTGGCTCTGCCCTTCTGGACAAGCCTTTGGTGCTCGATGGGGATACTTTCAGTCTATGATCTTACAAGTCCTTTTGGATCCCTTCGTCTCTTGTTTTTGTTTTGATTAACACAAACTGGATGAACAGCTTCAGGCTTCATATAATCGCTGCTGAATATTTCATTGGGAAATGTTGTTAAGAAGGCAGTTGGCATCCATGATCTAAGTGTATGCATAGAGATTTCTTTTCAGATGGTAAAGTGGCTTTGAATAATTATTGTTATTATTAGTGAATTAAAGACAAATGTGCCTCAAAATGTGAACATTAGGTGTGTGTGTGTTTGTGTGTGTGTGTGCATGTTTTAAAGAGCACATGGCTTGGTGATAGAGAGGGCGAAGCACTGGTGAGGAGCACATGACAGTGTTCAGAGAGATGACAAAGGGTAGTGATGAAACAAAACAGATTCCAAGCTCACATCCTCTGCTCCCTGCCTCAGAGGGAGGTCGCAACAAGGAGCAGAAAGGCCAAAAGCATTTCCTGCCCTCTCACAGCTAGCAAGCACCACAGAAGGCACGGGGTTTTAATGCCGAGGCTTTGCTGCTGTGAGGCCGGGAGGGGGGCTTGCCATAGTTTCCACACGCTGACATCACAAACATACTGCAAGTGGGTGCCGTTAACACACCAAAGTCAATGTTCTCACAGCACCGGAGGCTGACAGCATCATGCCAGTGCACCAGCTTGATGGGCAGGCTCTCTTTGTCCATCCCTGGGGGCTGAGGGCTGGTGGGAGGTATTCTTGTTTTGACTTCAATAACCTCCATGGTTGGTGGTCCTTGGAGCTCTCTGCATGGCAGCTGCCTTCTTCCCTTGGAGTTAGTTTGCTTCAGTGTTGAATTGAATCCTTTTGTATCAGCCAAGTGATTGGTGTAAGGTACAACCTCTTTAATGTCACACAGAAAATTCTGCCCAGGTGGGATTACATCCACAGTAAAAAATCCCACTCCTGTAGAGCTCACTCCAGCTCATCATGGCCTTCTCCAGGGGTGTTCCATGGCTGGGCATCTTTATGGAAGCACACAGCCACAGTTTTTCTCCAGAGAAACAGCTAGTGGGTTCTGAACTACCGACATTGTTGTCAATAGCCCCCTTCTTAACATGTGCGCCAGAAGCCCTGCTCTGCGGTTTGATGAGCAGCCCTTCTGGCCATTGCTAAGGGCTACATGGCAAAGCCATTTTGTACAAGCAACGTTGTCATCAGCAAAGCATGAGTTTAGCTTACCTCAGTAGGATGCTCAGCAGGGAAGTGATAAACTGCTTGGCTTGGGTTTTATGCAGGAGAACCATGGGAGCTGAGATGTTCAGGCTCTTGATTTGAACCCAGACACTCTATCTCCCAGCCTGAACTCTCACCATCATACTCAACTTTTGGGGGTCAAATGTTTGACTCACCTCAGAGATGTGCAGGTGAAAGCGTGCCCCAGAAACATCTCCCTCCCATCCCTGTCATCTCAGAGAATTCTCCAGATAAGGATTGGTGGTTCATGTGAAGGGACATATTGTAGCATTTCCCTTGCACTCCTCAAAGGCAAGAATGTGACCCACAGCACCTCGAGTTGCCAGCAGTGTCAAAGGGGATGTGCTCCTTGAGACTCAAACTGAGTCCCCAGGAGACGAGCTCTCAACTGTGGAATTAGCGCTTTTGAAAAGGGGCAAATCTTCCAGCAGTTCTCTCTTCAGAGGCCTGGCCATACGCTCTGCAGACTTGTGGGCACGCTCACTCTGGTGAACCCAAATTCTTGGGAGAGGCTGATCTGTCCCTAGAAAACTGGCCACATGCAAAAGCACGGAGACCAATATCTGCCTCCTGCTGGAAGGATCTGGAAGGAGAAGGGTGGCTGGAGTCCTCTAGGAGGGAAGTTGAGAGCCAGGAGAGGCAGCAAAGCCACAGTTCCAGCAGGTGGTGTCCTAAGGCTAAGGGAGCTTGCCAAGGATCAAGTGAGTCCTGGAGGTGTCTGCAGCCCATCTTGCTGAGGGCCTCCATTTATTTCATATATCTATGGATAATGGGAAGGGCCCCCAAGGCCCGCTGGCTGACCTCATATGATACGCCATGAACTATCCACCTTGGAATCCTCCAAAGTCTCTGAATGCTGCAGCCGCTCCCACCCACTGGCAGCCTTCTTGGACAGGATCTCCTCAACACTGCTGCAACCATGGGCTCACACACAAGGACCATTGTGAGGACGGTGCAGGACCAGGTGGTGCTTCAATCTCTTGTGTGTACATTTGTTATGAGTCAGGAGCTCACTCAATGGTATCTAACAAGTTATTGTTAGATGACATAAGAAGACTTCGTGGAGGCCCTTCCAAGAGAGGGTTGGAAGATAGCATAGTAAGAGGCCTGGTCAGGAATGTGCTCATTGTTTCCATCCCCTTCTCCGGGAAGCCAATGCTCTAGGGAGAATAGGCAGGCCCAGAGACAGGGAAGGGCTAGGGAAGAGGGAGCGATAGGAGAGCAATAGAAAAGACAGGTTACTCTCCCTCATTCCCAGTATAGCTCCTCAAACCTCAGGTAAAGCCTCTGATTCTGAGGCTGAGGCTTATAATAGGAGCAGACTGAACATTTAATCCCTCAAGCTGCCTGGAAAGTGTGGGAGCTGATGAAGATGGCAAGAGATGAAGAAGGAAGGAATCTACTGGTTACAGATGTGAAAGCACCTGTTAGTGAAGCCTTCTCAGTTTCTTATTGCCTTATCAATGTCATCAGTCCACTTAATGTACTCACTTTCCAAACACCTATTAACCAATTGTACATACCTTGAGTTCTTTCTAGGAGGCAATATTAATATTCTCATTTCCGAGTTAAGGCCACAGAAGTTTGGACAACTTCTGGTTGTTGTTGCTGGCAGGTGCTCATCAAGTTGGTTCCAACACATAGCAACCCCCGTGCATACCGGAAGGGAGCATGGCCCCGTCCTGTGTCCCCCTCTCTGGAGGGCACTTGCCTCAAATCTTTAAATTCAAAGCTTCATGTTTTGTCAAATGAAATCATTTCTTCAGTCAATCTCAGAAATCTTTATGTAAAAACGTTGGAAACGCCTTTCACTCAAGGTCTAGGGAGGCTGAGTAAGGTGGGAGGGGCTCCAGGAAAGATGGTGGGAATCACTCCTGCAGCCTCCCTGGTGACTAACCTCAACCAGCAATGGGCAGCTGGACACATGGCATGAAGTGACCTCTGGTCTTCGTGGCGGTGGATGCCAGTAGACCATCAGGTATGGGAGACCCATGAGAAAATAGGTTACTTTTCTCTTTCTCTCCAAGTTTCTCTGTGATCTCTTTATGCTGCCTGATCCCGCATGCATACTGACAAAGGCAGACATGTGCACACACATGGCAAAGTAAATAGAGACGCCCACATTCACAGACGTATCCATCCACGTGCAAATAGGCACATATGTGCACATGCATGCCAAAGCAGACACAGACATCCATGAATGCACATGTATTCGTGAAAGCCGATTTTCATGGGGAAAAAGATCAGATCTATCACTGTCAAGTCCACTCCAACTGAAAGCAACTGTAGAACACAGAGGAGAACTGCCCCATTGGGTTTCCAAAGCTGTCATCTTGTCAGACACAGTCAGCCACCACTTTCTCCTGCAGAGCAGCTGGGATTTTCCAACTGCCGACTTTTCACTCAGCAGCCAAGCACTTGCTGATTTTCATAGGAGTCAGGAAATCAGTTTCATTGCCTGCTAGTCACACCTCCTCTGTGTGTTAGCACAGCCTGGTAAGCTTGGAAGGAGAAAAATCTTCCTTCCCGAGGTAGTTGAGTGGTTTTCCCCTGAGGAAATGGTTCAGAAAAAGATTTCCTTCAAGAAATCAGAACACTCTTGAAGAGAAATTTCCTGCCAAAACATTTGTTTGCTTGACACTGAGACAAGTGAAGCAGCCCCCTGACTTCCCCCTTGGGTCCTCTTTCTCATCATGACTGCTCTGCTCAGCTACAAGGCTCCAGGTCCTGGGAGCAAGGGTGCCCTTCTATTTGGAACCTCACAGGGCTCCACTGTGAGTCAGGGAAAGACCTGGAAACTTGAGCATCCTGAAACGGGGCCTGCATAGCAATATCATCTGTCATCAGGCTCATCGTTTCTCTCATTTTCTGTAAGATCATTGAGCCCTTGGAGCCCTGAGAAGTTCTCTCAGCGGAAGCCATCCTCCTCCCATGAATCCAAGAGGGACTGCTTAAAGATTGTTGTCTTCTACTTACAGGAATACCAGCAACCAATTGCCATTGAGTCAACTCGGACTCATGGAGAGCCCAAGTGTGTTAGAGAAGTCCGGTCCCTAGAATTTTCCATGGCTGGGGTGGGTTTTTTTCCAGAGGTATATCATCAGGCCCTTCTTGGTAGGCACCTCTGGGTGAACTCAAACCTTTAACCCGTAGTTCGCAGCCTAGCTCATGAACAATACCATCCAAGGACGGTACAGTTACTTGCTAATGGTCACCTGCAGTAGATGAACCAAGGTCAAGTAACTGCCTGAGAAACATCAACCAGAGTAAAGCAGAGTGAACCCCAGAGTTCTTGGGAAGAGGGCCGGAGCGAGAAAAAGGAGTAAACAGCTTTCTCGGGACATCAGAAAGGAAAGGACTCCACTTTGTGGATGCCATAGAACAATCCCAAGCCAAGCATGGGTGAGAAACAGACCCCACCCAAACCCAGTGGGCTGGATTCTGTCGCCAAGTGTGGAACACCAGACATGGATATGACAGAGCCGCTAGTTGTCCGTGGAAAGAAACTGTTTGCCCATTGTCTGGTAGTTTTGCAGCATTTGAACAACCAGGCCTCTGCTGCCTCTTCTGGCCTGAAATATAATTGCAGCCATAACCGCCCAGTGTTTCAATGGGTAGAACTCCCTGGGGTGGGCTAACTACCCAAATCATTTGGGAGATCATTTTAGGATTGTCCAGGAGATCTTTGGCTGTGTCTATTATACGAACGATGGTGTCTTTGTTTTAAAAAAAGAAACTTTTTATTGTAAGGTGGGTTAAGATTTACAGAGAAAATCAGCTTTGCACGTAACAATTTATACACGTTTTGTTATGTGACATTGATGACAATCTCCTGCAATGTAATATCACTCATGCCATTGAAACTCTGCTTCCTGTTTTCATTCACCCTTCTCCCCTAACCTTGCCTGCCTTTTGAATTTGGCCTTGGGCAAATACTGCCTATTTGATTTTGAATGGTTGATGGTTCTGAGGAATGTGTGCTCCTCAGTTCTATGATTCATTTTGTTGTAGTTGTTCTTATCAGATGCCATTGAGCCAGTTGCAACCCACATTGACCCTATGCCAAACAGAAAGAAACACTACCTAGCCCTGAATTATTCTCCTAATTTTTCCCAAGCTTGAGCCCCTTGTTTCAGTCACTGTCAATCCATCTCCTTAAGGGGCTTCCTCTCTTTCACTGTCCCTCTACTTCACCTTGCATGATGTCCTTCTCCAGGGACTAGTCTCTCTTAATAACATGACCAAAGTATGTGAGAGGAAGTCTCACCATCCTTGCCTTTAAGGAGCCCTCTGACCATACTTCTAAGACAGATCTGTTTGTTCCCTTGGCAGTCCATGTTACTTTCAATATTCTTCACCAGCACCACAATTCAAACATATCAATTCTTCTTCAGCCTTCCTTATTCAATGTCTGACTTTCACATACTTATGAGGCAATTTAAATTACTATGGCTTGGGTAAGGTGCACCTTAGTCCTCAAAGTAGCATCCTTGCTTTTTAGCACTCTACAGACGTATTGTGCACCAAATGTATCCATATGCAATGCGTCATTTGATCTCATGATTGCAGCTTCCAAGAGCATTGATAATAGACCTCATCAAGACAAAAATCCGTGACAACTTCAACAAATAACAACAAATAAAAACAACAACAAACTTCTCCATTTATCATGGTACCTATTGATCAAGTTGTGAGGATGTGTGTCTTCTTGACATTGAGTTGTAATCCATACTGAGGGCTGCAATCTTTGATTCTCATAAGGTTCACTTTATAAACCTGTCTATTTTTCAGGGGCTTGAATTCAGTTCCAGACCTGAAGGGTGATGAAGGACCACTAGTCTATCTAACCAATAAACCTCATCTTTTATCATTATTATTATTACTATTGGTAGTAGTAGTATGACTTTCAGTTTTCTTACACATTACTCCCCACTCTATCTAGGATCATGTACCATGATCCCTTTCAGAGCAGCTGTTTGTGATAGGCAGGCACCATTTAGTTCTTCTGACCTTAGCATCATAGAGGCTGAGGTACGCATAGTCCATTACTGATTTGGACTAATTGTTGCCAGGCATCTTGATTTTCTTCACTGTTATTTGCTCCAGACAGGGTGCAATAGTTTATCGTGCCAGCCAGGCCGATAAACACAAGTAGGACTAATCGCAGGGCAGAGGGATAAATGGCTTCGTGTGCCTCGCCTTGCTTGTTCTGTGCCTCAATGTAAAGGGGTACACTACCTGTGGGATGCCTAACTTGTGGACTGTGTCACTGTAAGTTGAGGTCCATTTAATCCCACAGGATTGGAATGTTCGTCTCTGGATCTGGGGACCGACAGTTGGTGACAGTTGGTGACTTGCCTTGCTGTTTGCTGCCTGGGTATACATAGCCCAGCTCTCTCTACAGAAAGGGACTGGCAACTGGCGGCTGTCAAGCCTTAAAGGGCTGCTAGTGTCTCACTGTTTTATAATTTAACTGTTAGTTTCTTGTGTTATATATCTGTATATAATTTACTGGTTCATTTCTTGTATTGTATATCTAGTTTTATAAATATATTTATATATAATTACTAGCAATATGGTTTTGTCTCTCTAGAGAACCCTGTCCAACACATAAAGTGAGACCAAGAACCGACTTTTAGTTTGCTACTCACTAACTTTTGAAGACCCCAGTCACTTCCCTGATGGATACAGAACATTGTCTTTGTGAGCTAGTTTGTACCAATTGATCTTGAGGTCTCTCAGTGCTATGTTCCTGATCCCCCATATTTAGGACACGCTTCCTCAAGGGGTTTTGTTATAGCTAAGACATTTTCATAAATATGTCGCCTGGATGCACTAATATATTCATGGACATATTTGTAGTATATGCTAATATGTATATAGAATTATTCTCTGGCAAACCTATATTTATTCAAGGGGCTAGTCCCATTCTCCTTCCCACAACTGCTCAGATTTTGTGGTTTTTCTATCTATCTATTTATCTCTCTAGCTATCCTTGTATGTTATTGTTATTATTGGAGTATTTATCTCTGTTGCCTTTAATGCTTGTAGAATGCTTTGAGAATGATTGGGGCAGGGAATGTGCAGAAGTGCTTTATACAATTGATGTATGAATATGTATGGATTGTGATAAGAGTTGTATGAGCCCCTAATAAAATGTTTAAAAAAATGAGGCCATATGAGAATAGGCTTGAGCCTAAACCTAAACACTTCTGAGTTAAATGCCAGGATAGACACAGTAACACACAGTACGGGGAAAAAGATAGCGAGGAATGCCAAGGAACTTTCTGGTATCCACAATGAAGGACCCTGACCTAGAGTCACACCCCAATTTGAACCTGTAAGCTCCAAAGCAGGGGGAAAAGTGTTTTAAGGCTACTGACTTGTTGGATAATTTTTGGTTAAGGAGATTAAGACAGGAACTTAAGACATCCTCCAATCCTTCCGCTGGCTTCGTTCCATTTATCTCACATTCAAGAGTCCTCCCAGAGGATTCAGTCAGGTTGTTGTTGTTGTTGTTGTTGTTGTTCAGTGTCATAGGGAGGGTTTGGATTCATTGTGACCATACATACAACATAATCATACACTGCCCGGTACTGTACCATTCTCACAGTTGTTCTTAAGTTTGAGCCCATTGTTGCAGCCACTGTGTCAATCCCATTTGTTGAGGGCCTTCCTCTTTTCCATTGTCCCTCTACTTTCCAGAACACGATGTCCTGCTCCAGGGACTGATCACTCCGGACAACATGTCAAAGTTAAGGCGAAGTCTCCTTATCCATGCCCTGAGGAACATTCTGGCTGTACTTCATCCAAATTAGATGGGTTTGTTCTTTTGGCAGTCCATGGTACATTCATTACTCTTTTACATCACTATTAATCAAATATATCTATTCTTCTTTGGTCTTCCTTATTCAGTGTTCAACTTTCACATGAATATGAGACAGTTGAAAATACCATGGCCTGGGTCAACCCGCCCCAGACCTCAAAGTAATCTCTTGCTTTTCAACACTTTAAAGTGGTCTCGTGTAGCAGATTTGACTAGTGAAATGTATCATTTGTTCTCTTCTCTGCTGCTTCCATGAGAATTGATTGTGGATTCAAGCAAGACAAAATCCTTGACAATTTCGATCTTTCCTCCATTTATCATGATGTTATCAATAGGTCCAGTTGTGAGGGTCTGGGCTTTCTTTACCTTGAGTCATAATCCAAACTGAAGGCTTTAATCCTTCATCTTCATCAGCAAGTGAAACAAGTCCTTCTCATTTTCTGCAAAATTGTGTCATCTGTATAATGCAGGTTGTTAATAAGCCTTCCTCCAACCTGATGCTCCATCAGGCACTGCCCCTTAATGAGATTAGGTCATGAAGGGTAGTCCTCCATAGGCACATTGATTATTACCCTACCCCCCTCACATAATAAATTCAGAGAGAGAACATTTCCCCAAAGCAATGGAAAGCTTACTAGAGAAGTGGAGGGTGCTCAAAGCCAAACGTGACACAAACTGGAAATCAGTACTAGTTTTCAATACCTGCAGTCATCTAATAGTTCACTGCACTATCTAAGGAAAGGTGAGGAGAACTGGGGCAATTCCATTAAAAAAAGACAATGCAGGGTATGTATGTCCGTCATTCCCCTGGAAAAGAAAAACACATAGTTTGGTTGTAGAGCTTTGTTTGCTAATCAACCGAATGTAGTTGTAAGGCAGGGGTGTGTGTGCGTGCGTGTGTGTGCGTGCGTGCGTGTGTGTGTGTGTGTGTTGAAGGGAGGGGCTTGCCATTCTATTTCATAGCCCGGAGAAAGATGAGCCTCTTCCCATATCTTTTGCTCTGTGGCAAGTTACTGATCTACAAGGAACTTTTATTTGACAAGGACATTGCCGAGAAAAAAACGGGAAGCTTGTGTTCATCTCTGCTGAGAGGAGGAGTCAAAGAGATCGGATTTATGACAGACACCCTCATCGTGCAGCCACACTATGAAATGGCCTCATACATTCAACACACATTTGCTGCACCTCCCCAGTGTGCTGCCCACATATTACCAGGCAGAGTGTTTTATGGGCAGCATTTTAGAGTTAGGCAGGCAGAGGGAGTGTCTTTGTGGGTGTTGCCTTTACCAGTCCTTGGATTGTTCTGGGACAGGCATGTCTTTTTCCTCTAAAGTAACTGATCGCGTGTAAAGAAGGAGTCTCCTCAGTAAGACGGGTTAAACCAAACCCAACCTATGACAATCATCTCAATTGGAACACATAGCGACCCTTTAGAAATACCCATACTGTTTCCAAGTTTGTAACTCTTTTGGGGGGCCAACTACCATGTCCTTCTCTTTCAAAACCACTACAGAGTTGACCGTTGTGTTAGCAGCTGAATGCTTAATCACTGTGCCCATTTTGTTTGCTGAGCCGCCCTCAAAACACTGAACAGGTTTTCTGGGTACCAAGTATGTCCACTTCTATGTCTGACATAGGGTGTTTGCTGAGCCGCCCTCAAAACACTGAAGAGGTTTTCTGGGTACCAAGTATGTCCACTTCTATATCTGGCATAGGGACTTTTCCCCAAGTTGATAGGAGGTGCAAATCAGTTACTAGGGGTTTGGCAGAGTCAGTATGGAAACTGGGAGGGTGTGTGAAATATGAACCAGAGTAGAACAATTCCAAGACACTTCCTAGGGATTCCTGGCATATAATATGCAAATGATAGTCAAGATATATAACTGTGTCTCTGTTCTTGGTTCTGTCAGTACCTTGTGTGGCCACAAAGGAGAAACCTGGTCTCCTGCTACTTTGAGCATCTAGTGTGAATGACAGGAGATAAGTCACATGCTAATGAACCCTGGTGGTGTAGTAGTTAAGCACCATGGTGCCCGGCTATCAAAGGATATAGCGTCTGGGGTCTTAAAGGCTGGAAGATAAACAGGGGGCCATCTAGCTAAGAAACAACAAAGCCCACATGGAAAAAGCACACCAGCCAAACTGACATGATCGCTGAAGACAAAGCGGGTGCATAAGCACATACGAGCATGTTTTCTTGATGTGCACTCACCCTTTACATACAACTCTCTTATACATATGTGTTTCTGTGGATTTGTTTCTCGAATGCACCCAGACTAACATAAGCAGCGTGGAACGCATTTAAGAAGCCTAGACAAGGGCATGGCAGGATATTCGGAGGGACTGGATCCAGAATTAGAGAGGAAGGAGCCCTGGTGGCAAAACGGGCTGCTAGCTCCCTGTCCCAAGGGGGACAATGAGACTGCTGGCTCCCATGAAGATTTACAGTCTTGAACACTCCATATAGGGTCACTGTGGTTGGAATCCACTGGACCACAGTGACCTTTTGGGAATGAAGGTGGAAGCCACCAATGACTTCCTGCCATTGGGCCAAGGAGCCTCCGGAGAGTGTGTGAACTTCTGGAATGCAGTGAACAACCTCTGCACATCTGCTTTTTGTGCTGCCCAAGTCATGCCCTTGGCCTTTGCTTAAACATATTCATCCAGAAGTGAACCATCACAGCTGCTCCCTCGGGAAGCTGGGGGCTGAGCTCTCTGGTTCCACTCTGTCAGCATTTCTGGTCCGGGTACCTCCCATCTACCACCAGCACAGACAATGAACTTTTGGAAGCAGTGCTTCCTGGGTAGTGGGTGTGATTTGCCTCCTCTGGCCTAACATGATGAATGCTGAGAGGGGGTGGATACTAGGGGGTTAAACTCCCTGAACTTTACCTAGCCCAGGGGAAAACTTATTATTTAAAATAAGTTTTAGACAGAATCTTTAGAAAGATAAATTTTTAACTTTATGTACACAATTACTCCCCAACACATAGGCTCAACCTCATAGGCTGTGGATGACCTTGAGCAGGTGTTCAGTCACAATGGGTTTCTATCAGGATTGAGAGTTCAGCTCTCTCAACTCTCCAACTGGTTATTAGTACCATAGTCTCGTTTCTATTTATGTATTTACTTTGTTTTTAGGGGGAAAAGACCCCCAATTCAACTATATTTCATTAGGAACTCCTTTGCTAAGTTTTACACAAGAAAAAGGCACAAACTGCTGTTCTGGATGAAGGAGAGCATCCACATGAGGCCTCAATGGTGTAGAAGGACCCAAAGCGACAGTTACTTAAATAAAATGACACCCATTCTGTCCTGCTGACTCTGACTCATAGTGACTCTGTGTAGGGATCCTGAAGTTGCTACCTTTACAGGAAGCAATAACCTCATCTTTTTCCTGTGGAATGACTAGTGGCTTTGAACCAGCGACCTTGCTCTTAATAGTCCAACACTATCCAACATTACCACCTGGGCTCCTGAAAACTTAAATAAGACATAGAAAACAAACAACTTTGTCACAAAATTGTGACTGAAGACAGATCAATTCATGGAGTTTCATGAGGGCCTGTAAGAGTTGAGCGCAACCTTCATTGGGATGTGCACACTACCGTATATCGTTGAGTCTGGCCCGGGGAGTGGACGCAAGCACACTGCCTGAGGGACAAGCTTTCCACTGCCAGTCAGCAGTAGGAAAGAACTCAATGGCGGCTGAATCTGTGGCCCCTCAAAATGGATGTAGGGTCTCCACATAGACTCTCACTGTGAGCCACAGCCTATTGCTCAAAATTTAAGCTCAAATACGACTTAAACGCCAAGCCTTCTGTTTCCTTAAAATAGGGTACTGCCAGGATCAGCTAGAAGTCTGCATGACCTATCAGATCTCAACGCCGATCTCAAATCACTTCACATGATCCATTCTACCAGTCATGTCAAGGACAACTAGAGGTCTGCATGAGCGAGCCCAAATCGCCTCCTCACTTACCCATTCCAGAGGCTGTGCCTGTATAACCTATCGACTAACACATTCCCATATGCCGTGGTTATGAAACCAACCATCATGCTGGAATAAGGACCAATCAAGATGCAAGGGTCAGTGTCAATGGGAAAGAAAAATAGGGGCTGAGGGGAGCCAAGAGGGGTCCCTTCACTCAATCCTTAAACCTGATCTAATGTCACTAGACTAGGGTCTTCCTCACATCTCAAGGGCACCCGATTCATGATTGAAGTGAATTGTGCTTATTCAATCATTGTTCTGCTTGCTGTCCTGCTGTGCTGCATCCTCTTCTTGCTTTTTTGTGCATGGCTCCCTCTGTTGTGGTGACAAATGGCTCGAGAGGGATTTGACATAGGGAGAAAGCCCACCCACATCAACTGTCACCAGAAGCAGACACTAAGTCCATTTCTCTCACCTCACAGAACTATGCACACCAGACACTGGTAGGGCTGCCTGGGAGGGGAACCCTTAGTGCAGTGGTTCTCAACCTGTGGGTTGCGACCCCTTTGGGAGTCATATGACCCTTTCACAGGGCTCAACCAATTCATAACTGTAGCAAAATTACAGTAGTGAAGTAGCAAGAAAATCATTTAATGGTAGGGGGAGGTGGGCATCACCACAACAAGAGGACCTGTATTAGGAATGTTGAGAACCACTGCCCGAGTGTGTTTAGGACTTTGCTGCCCTCAAGGTCATCAGACATTCCTGAAGGCAGAGCCACTGCAGGAAGCCCTTCTGGGAAATGCCCTGAAGACAGGTCTCAACCAACTCCACCCTCACCCTCTGAGATCCTAGTCATAGGACGCTCCCTGCCACTTCGAAGACTGTAAGTCCATGGAAGCAGAAAGCCTCGTCTTTCTCCCTTGGAGTGGTGGCTGGTGAGTTCGAACTGCTCACTTTCTGGCTAACATAACCCACAGACCAGCTCCCCCTGAGGTCAGTTTGGTTTGCCGCACAGCACACATTGTTTGGAACATTCTGAAATAGCTATGCACATGTGCAGGTTGGGGGGATTTCGCACAAGATGCAGTTTTCACCCTCTCTTGGCAAACATAATTTTTGCAAAAGCCTTGTATTCTCTTCTGGATCTGAGTAGCAGCTACTCTCATGAAGTCATAGCACATACATTCATGCTACAGTCTTCCCAACTCCCTAATATCTTATGCCGAGTCTGCTCCATGCTTTTCTGTGTCCTACATGGCAGCTGTAGGCACCCAAGGCATGGGCTCTGCAGCCTGGGTCCAAATCTCTCCTTCCAACTTCCTCACTGTGTGGTCCTAGGCTCATGACTTTATCATCCTGTGCCACTGATTTTTCATCTGTAAAATGAGGCCAGAATAGCGTCCACACATAGGCTTGTTAAGTGGAATAATTGAATTATTATACACAAAAAGCTTAGAACAGTGCTTGGCATCTTGCAAATACTATTAGGTGGTTTAGCATAGGGACTGGGTCATCCATTACATATGCTCAGGTTCAAACTTCCGGCTAGGAAGGGGTGGTACACCTAGGTGGGCATTACACCTGGATTGGCCCATCCTGGCCAGGTGAATTCAATCCAGCCATTGGGGTTGACCGTGACCATCAACCATGCCTCCCTATGGAGGAATTGAAAAGGCAGGATCTTGCCCGCTCCGATGTCTCCCTTCACCCACTTTTCTCTTGTCCGTCCCCCAGGGAGGAGGTCACATGTAGATACTTCTAATCAGTTCCCTCTTTCCAATCCACCCTCCCACAACCCTCTCAGTATCACCACTCACAAATTACCAAGGTTTCTTGATGGATGGGGTAGCGGGGAGGGAGGGGTAAAATGAGGATTGATGCCAGGGGCTTAAGTGGAGAGCAAATGTTTTGAGAATAACGAGGGCAATGAATGTACAAATGTGCTTTACACAATTGATGTATATATGGATTGTGATAAGAGTTGTATGAGCCCTAATAAAACGATTTTTAAAAAAAAGAAAAAAGGCAGGATCCCGGAGCCCACTGAGTGACTTTCTCTCCAGCAGCTTCTAGGTAGGCTGTGCCCCGTGAGGGGCCCTGAGGTGCCTGTGTAAACCTGAAACTTCTTCTCTCAAAAAACTCACTTGGATCACAATCCAGGCTTTGAAGTGAATTCTTTTTCGCGCGAAACCAAGGCCTGAGGTATATCTCTCCCAGGAGAGATCTAACAATAGTATCTCTTATTATAGCATTAGGAGCCCAGGTGGTGTAGTGGACCGTGCATTAAGCTGCTAATCGCAAGGTCGGGGGTTTGAACTGACTAGCCCGTCCGTGGGAGAAATATGAGGTTGTCTATTTCTGTAAGGCAGTGGTTCTCAACCTTCATAATGCCCCCACCCTTTAATACATTTCATGTTGTGGACACCTGCAACCATAAAATTATTTTCATTGCTACTTCATAACTGTAATTTTGCTATTGTTATGAATTGGTTGACCCCTGTGAAAGGGTTATTTGATCCCCAGAGGGGTCGCAACCCACAGGTTGAGAACCGCTACTGTAAGGATTTAAAGTCTCAAAACCCCAAAGGGGCAGTTCTTTGTCCTATTGGGCCGGTATGAGTGGGAGTCAATAAAATGGTAGTTAGGTTTTTTTCTGCATCAGTATCAGATTCTGGTGGCAATCTCAGTCATCCTGCATTGTGGTCTGGTTTGAACTCTGGTAGATCTGTGGGAAATGACTGCCCTGGTTTGAGGTGAGGGACACGGTGCTGCAGTGGTAGATCTCTCATCGTTTTTCACCGGGAAGACCCGGATTAGATTTGCAGCCAATGTGCCCCAGACTGTCAGTGAAAGTTTGTGTGTTGCTATGACACTGAGCAGGCTTCAGTGATGTTTCCAGACTGAAATAGAATAAGGACGAAAGACCTGATCATCTCCATCCACACATCGACCTATGGCCCGCCATGGTTGGCCTCCCCTCCCAGCCCCGGTGATAGCACAGACTGGCATAGTTTGCTCCGCTTCCCATGAGGTGCCCATGAGAGGCTGAATCGACAACCACGGTCAAGATCAACAGCTTGAACTCCTTCCTGGGTCTACAGAAACAAGAACAACCTCCTGAAATGAGGTCGCATTGCTATTTGGGACTGGGAGAATGCCTTTGTGACTATGATTGTGCTCTGGATCCCAAAGGTGACTTTTAAACACAGCCACATAGCAACTCCGCAAATTGCCATAGTAGAAGCCAGGTTTAAAAAAAAAAAAGTTCTACTGACTTGCTCAAAGAGGCCAGAGGTGGATGGGGGTGGGGTGGTGTGGGGTGAGATACTCCTCTAAAAATGAACAAATTTGTTTCCTTACATATTTGTCATGTCTTTTGGTCCTGAAAGATAGGTGGGGGGGAAGCAGACGACAAGAGGAAACGGCAAATGACAGTCATCTTGTTGGTGTTCCCACAGCATTCCCTCCTTAGGCACTTGCTGCCATCTCATCCAACTCCACTCAGTATATTTTCACCCAGCAATGATGCAGAAATGTCTGTGTACTCCAGTTTTATTGTTGTCGGACAGCGTTTATGGGTTTGACTTTCAACTCAGCATGGCAGGACGTCTAGAAGCAATTATAACCAGCACCTGCTCTGTCTGTGCGGTGGGCAGGCAGTGACGGATCCCCAGCTTCCGGAACACTAGTGTCCCCTCCCAGCTCAGGATAATGACGGTGATACTCGGCCTCCTTGTTGTCTGGGGGAGCTCTAGGAGCTCTAGGACCTCTCCTCTGAAACCTCATATTATTGGCATTTCTTTGAGTGAACACATCAAATTAGTGACTGTAAAGGAAGGCGTAGGAGATGATTATTGGTGACAAGACAAGCCTCAACCACCTCCAGAGAGCATGTCTCCTAAGTGAAAAGTATGGAGAGGGAGGAAACAATTGACCACAATTGGAATAGGCTCTGAGTCTCGCCACACAATGTATGTGCGTGGTCACTGAGGCGCCAACATTGTGGCTCGAGGACGGATATGGTTTGTGCAGCCGTGATTGCCATCCAGAACGTGCCGTGCTATTGTGAAAAATGATTTTTTATTCTGAGCAAATCTCTGCTTCCACTTGCTTTAATGCTTCGCCATAGAGCCGGGGACTCTGGGAGGGGTGGGGACGCACAGGGCTGGGCTGACCTCAGGAACTCATGTGTAAAGGGCTTTTTCTCACTTGGAAGCAGGCTGGGTTCACAGCTGTTCTTTCTGGTAAAGCTTGTTTCTGAACCTTGCCACGCCTGAGTCCGAAGTGGAAATGGAGGTGACAAATGCTGCGAGGAGCCCTGTGCACATCTTGGCTATGGTCCTGCTTAAGTCTGTTTCATTTGAATCCCAGTTTTACCTTTCCTCCTTTCTGGGTTCCGAAGCATCAGATGGGTGCCAAATGCTTCCACTGACAACACTAAAGCTGAACAAGGTGGAGGCAGATGAAGAGCAACGGGAGGTTGGTGTTTGGGAGACTGCATACTTGGGCTTCCTAGGCCAGTCCAGCTCGTGGTTAGAGCCCTGTTTCAGATTCCACTGAAATCTCCTAGTGTCCAAGGACCAAGTGGCTCCTAAGTCCAGAATTTCTGTTACATGTCTCACCAAGGAGAAGCTGGGCCAAAATGCATTGAAGAATAAAGCAGGAGCTTGGCTTGTGAATCCACTCTCCGATTCTGAAATTTCAAAGGCTCCATGCACAGACATTTCAACACTGAAAGCACAGCAGGGAAAATCAAAGACTTGGGCTTCCTCCTTGGCCCTCTTTTAGGGCTTTTATGGTTCCAAGTCGCCTCCCAGAGCCGAGTGTTGTATAGGTCATGTTTTAAAATGTCGTAGTTCTGAGGGACTTGCTGTTCTGCTTTCTTTGGCAAGGAGACACGGTTTCTTGTCTTGTGGCCAAACACAGAGCACAGATGTCCCTGGGCCCCCTCCCTTTCCCCTGACCTTTGCTCTCTTCTCTTGATACCCTACTGACCTGTTCTCCTTTACAAGATCTGAACTGCTCACACACTTCGTTAAATTCTCATCCTAGCGTGAAGCATCTGAGCATCTTATTAGAGCCTGTATGAGTTCTGTTCTGGATGCCTATTTGTGTAACTTCAGGTCTCTGGCATGGAAACGTCCCATGCCCACAGACCCACACAGGTAATATAAACTCCAACAGTAGTTTAAGGTTAAGGTGGTCACAGGGAACACTGGGGCCCGTGTCTCCTGGTGAACCACACAGGCTGTCTAAAGGGGCTAGTTCCATCTCAATGTAGCCATGCAGGAATGTAGACCGGTTAGGTAGCAAGACAAGGGGTTGTTCCTCTGCATGCTTAGGGGGCCCCCTACGGGAGGTTGGAAGCCAATATGGGCTAAGCCCAAGCCAGGAGAGCTTAATTGACGCCTCCCAGCTGAAAGCCCTTAAAAGGCTGGAATCTGGAGACCACCCCCCCTTCCCTTCAGCTGCTTCTCTGCCTTCCACTGAGCAGGGCTGGGTGTGCAGTGTCATGAGGGTGCCCGTGTTCAGTTTAGTGTAACGCCGGAACCTTCTTCTCTCATGTATATAAACCCACTCGGATTACCAACCAGGCTTTGGTTTGAATTTCTTTCCAGTGTGTAGCCAAGGACAGAGACATTTCCCACCCGAGAAACCTAACAGACCCAGACTTACAATAAACCCATATTTTTATTTATAAGGCAAGAGGTGACCAGCTCTAGACAATAATGGTGAAGAGGTCCCTGGGTTTGAGAAAGATTCTGAAGTAGAATCCATAACCCTTAGAAATGTATTGGCCTTAGGGGAGGGGCAAAGAGGGCTGGATTGAGAAAGTCTCTGGCATCCAGTTCTGACTTGACTTCTGGATCCTGAATCCTTCAGGGCCATGACCTTGCCCTCCACCCAGACCTTCCAATAGCCATCTTCTCAGAGCCTTGTTAAGTTCTCATAATACATTACACCTGCCATCCTGTGAGCAGCTACCAAACCCAGGCACTTTTTTCAAAGACAAGCTCGCTCTCTCGACCCCTAAGAGCAGGTAGTTTGGGGATGATGGATATGAGATACCACAGAAGACAAATCTGTTATCTTCCATGGTGCACAAAACATGCTGTCACAACCAGGACTCATGACAATCCCTCAGTTTCCTAAATAGCTTCACTGCTACTTTTTAATTAAGGCTCATTAGATTGTCATATATTGATAAGAGGGATGACCCTGAACTAGATGCATAAATTAAAGCTTTCCTCATCCTGTGCTTTTATATGAATGTGTTAATTATTTTTGTCATTAGGGAGAATAATGGAGGGATGGAGCAATACCAAACGGAGTTTGACAAAGTGTTGGTGTTTGCTGCGGCAAACGTGGTGCGTGTCAGATACAATCCGTCACCCAGTGAGTCTGCAATTAACACCAAGGGACAAAGGTAGGATTCCCTGTAATAAATAGCCTTCCTCCCAGATGCTAATGTGGACCCAGCAGGACCCAATGTTGTGTTGTCGCAGTTGTACACGGGCCCTTAGAGGAGACAGAGCTGGTGTTTGAAACGAGTCTTGTTTGCCCCCAGTTGGAGCTCATCCACCCCAGGACGGTCCTATCCACTGCCAGGGACTCGCAGCTCCCCCTCCACAGGATGCAGCCAGCTCTCCAGCTCCCAGATGCTCCCCCGTATGCAGGGCCTGGGACAGGACGTGGGGTGAGCAGTGGGCACTGGGCAACCTGGGGTCCCATCCAACCTGGCCCAGGGCGTGCACAGTCCCACCTTGCAGGCCTCCTGGAGCGTGGTCTCTTTCCTCCTACAGTTGGCCCTCAGCTCGCCCCAGAGCTGCTGCAGTTCCTGTAGCCTCGCCTGGAAGGTCTCTGAGGCCCAGTGGCCCCCCTGCAGGCCCCTCTGTCCCTCCTGCAGCCACAGTGGGCACACAGACCTCCTCCAGCCACCAGCCTTGTGGCTGTTGGTTCTGGGCACTAGCTTGTAAGCTTCGTTCCCCCCCCTATGTAATGGGCACAACAATGGATTTTTTTTGTTTCAAGAAGAGAAACCATATACAGTCCTGATTGGGGCCCATCTTTTGTAGATGGGAATAGAGACACTTAAAAAAAAGGAAAAAAAAAGGATTGACCTCCAGTCCCTTCACCAGCAGTGACAAATGCTCTGGTCTCACTGTGTCCCCTAAAAACATCATGTCAAAACGTTTTCTTTTAAATTATGGACATCACTGCATTATAGTTACGAAAGCCAAAGGTGGAAGCCGCCTTTGAGTCCGTGGACAGATGGATGGACCAAGTCAGTGAGTTCGAGTTCTAGAACAGAGTGGTGTCCTTTCATTAAAATAGGGGGATAAATGTCAGGTCACAAATGAACCTTGAAAAGACATGCTGGGAATGAAATAAATAAAATTCCCAACTCACTGCCATCCAGTCAACTCTGACTCATGGTAACCCTAAAGGGCAGAGTGGAACTGCCCCCACGGGTTCCGGGGATGGTAACTCTTTTACAGACATAGAAAGCTTCATCTTTCTCACAAGGCGCAGCTGGTGGACTTGAACTGCCAGTCTTGCAGCTCACAGTCCAATTCGTAACCACTACGCCAGCAGGGCTGCTGGTAATGACATAAGCCAGACACAAAAGAACAGGTGTAGGACCGAGCCAAGTAGAGAAAGGGTGAGCACAGGCAAAGGCACAGAGGCAGGCAGATCGGAGATATATGGGTTCACGGTGGCACCCTTGGACGGGTTAGTGCCCTGTGACCCCGCTACCCATTTATTTATTATTATTATTACTTTTCCTTTCCCCGCCTCTTTTTATCTGTCTACCATGTGTATCCCTGAATTTGGTCTGGTCCCTGCCATATTACCTGGTCCTCACCCCAGGAACCCAGTAATGTTCATACAGTAGCTTTTCCCCTATGACCCTTTTGCATTTTTTTAAAGCTTACCTCCGTGGACTCAATGTGTACTTGTCATTTTGTGCTTGGTTTACTTCGCTTAGCATGCTTTCCTCCAGTTCTTCCCATGCAGTGATGTGCTTCAAACTTTCATCACTACTTTTTAGTGATGCGTAGTACTCCATTGTATGTATGTACCACAGTTTTTTTCCCCCACTGAAAAAGAAGTCTTTATTCTGATCCCACCAGCAGTACCATCTGTTATGCGCCTTCCTCCTTGGCAATCCGGTCTTTCTTGAGTGGTCCCATGAAAGCTTTTTTCTCTTCCACGGTCTGGAAACGGCCATGGCCCAACTTGGAAGTGGTGTCGATGAACTTGAGGTCGATCTTCTCCAGGGCACGGCGCTTGTTCTGCACCAGCAGGGACTTGTGCAGAGTGAGCACTCGCTTCTTGGTGCCCACCATGCAGCCCTTGAGCATGACAAAGTCATTGATCACTTCCCCGTAGTGGACAAAGTCGCCCAGGGCGTTGTTGCTCTTGTCAGAGAGATCATAGTCGGTGGAGGCGTTGTTCTTGATAAGCTTGCCGTCCTTGATGACTTAGCCCTGGCAAATCTTATAGATCTTGTTGATCTCTGTGCACTGGTGGTAGCCTTTCTGCACAGTGTGGGCCATCGAGAAGGCCACCCGGCCGGGATGCCAGACCCCGATACAAGCCACCTTGCGCAACCCTCGATGGGTCTTTCGGGGCAGCTTCTTGGTGTGCCAATGACTGGTGACCCCTTTGTAGCCTTTGCCATTGGTCACCCCCGTGATGTCGATCATTTCATCCTGCCCGAACACCTGGTTCACTGGCACCAGCTTCTCTCGGGCCCAGTCCAGCTTCTCAGCCACGGAGCCCCCGTTCACCTGCATCTCCGTCAGGTGCGCCTTCTCCTGGCGCAGGAGGTGCAGGCGCGTCAGGGTATGGGCGATGTCGCGCATGACCGGGCAGGACTTCTTCATGCTGCTAAAGTCTTTCTCGAGCTGCTTATTACCCTTGTCATCCTGCCACTTCTTGCAGTACTTGAGAAAGCCTTCTTCTTCGACTAGTGCCAGTTCTTGTAGAACCGCCGCTTGCACTCGTCGTCACTGATGTGTTCCGCAAAGACCGTCTTGAAGGTCCGGAGGCCACGAGGTGTCTCCACATAGCCCACGATGCCCACCACCACCATGGGAGGGGTCTCCATGATGGTCACGGCCTCCACCACTTCCTTCTTGTTCACCTTGGAGCCTGGCCTGTCGACCTCGCGCACAATGTGGGTCATGCCGGCCTTGTAGCCCAGGAAGGCCGTCAGGTGGACCGGCTTGGAGGTGTCATCCTTGGGGAAGCTCTTCACCTTCCCGCCTTGCCGGCTGCTGCGCTTCGAGGCAGGAAGCCCAGAGCCCCATGCTGGGGCGCCAAGAACTTCCGGTGTGACATTACATCGTTGATCCCCGCTGGTAGAAGTACCCCAGCTTTTTAATCCAATTGTCAGGTGATGGAAATTTGGCTTGTTTCCAATTCCTTGCAATTGTGAACTGTGCCAATGAACTTTGGAGCACAGATGTCTGATCTTGGTTTGTTTCTTGCCCAGTAAGAGTGGGGGGGGGGGTTGCTTGGTCATATGGTAACTCTATTTCCATCTGTTTTAGATATCGCCAGTATACCTCTTTCTTACACATATATGAGTCTCCCTGGATTTGTTTCACGTATGATGTGTCTGGGTCATTGTGTGGTCGTGGTCTCTTTTAAGACTTGATCGATGTTTTCTTTACATTGTTTGTCCTGAAGGTCTCTTTTGTACCCTAAAACAAGGAGTCAAGGAGATGCATGGGACTTGATTGCTGAAGGGGGGCAGGAGTGAAGAAATGGACACAAAGGGTGTCCATACCACTTCTGGGCTCTGCTCTGGAGCTGTTGCCAGCTGTCCATAAACTGTTGGCACCTGTGGCCGAGGCTGCGGGCTGACCCCAGGCTTCTCTGGCAGAGGAGGGCTGCCTTCTGCTCCGGGATATGGGGGATGTCCGGAGGCTGAAGACGGGGATCAAGTTGTGCTCAAGAGGCCCCTGGCATGGGAGTGTACTGGCTCAGCTCTTCCTCTGCAGCGTCCCACAGAAGAGGTCCCCTGGCCTGGCCCCGATGCTAGACCCAGTGGCATACCTGCCCCTGAACTTGGAGGAGGCCCATCTCCTGCTCCAAGGCCTCCTGTCTGTGCAGCAGCCTCTCTATGCTCTCCAGAGCCTTCCCAAGGTCCAGGACTCTAGCAAGGGCACACTGTGGAGGACGGGCACATTACAGGCTTGGCCTCTGCCCTTCTGCCCAGGGTTCTCTTCGATCCTTTCTTCCTGGCTGGTCTTGGCCTTGGCCTCGTGCAGGTGACAGAGTCTGATTAGTGTCTGCACAGTGACACTGCGGGTGTTGGGGACATGGCTGCTGGATGGAAAACCAGTACCTAGCTGGGGTCCCAGCTCTTCCTGTCAATTCCCTTCCTGCCTCCCTTCCATGGGGTCGCTGTTTCATAGGCCAGGTGTTTCTGAAACCGCATCAACTTCTCTTTGTGGTCCCCAAGAGGGACAGGCTATTCCAGCTGCTGGCCCCACCCCTGGATCCAGTCGCCATCCTGTGTGATGGTGGGGACATGAGTGCCCTGATGTTCATACTGCCTTGGTCCCAAGCGGTGACCCCGTCTACCCCTCGGGCTGTGCCAAGGAGTGAAATGCTGACCAAGCTCAGGGACAGCACAATAATTTTTCTTTCACCCATGTTGACAGGGCCCAGGCCCATCAGTCTTCAGATCTAGGAATTGGCTGGGCAGGGGCCATGAGTGGGTTCTCATGTGGAGGGTGCCCCTCAACCACCACTGGGGCCCTGTCTACTCTGCCCATCAGGATGACAGGTGTCAACACGGGTCTGAGAATCAAGGGCCCTGGGCTCCAATCCTAGCTTTGCCCCTGGAAAAGCCATTAAACTCTCCACATCCTGTTCCACCCTAGGCCGCCCCTTGGCCCCTAGTGGGGCTGAAGGTCACTTGTAAAGGTGAAATGGGGTTCAGGTGGGGTGCCCTCTGACCTGGCTAGCAGCACTGAGAAAGCCGGCAGTAATCAGAGAGGTGTGAAGCTTGTGTCACTGACCTTCTCCCAGGGCTTCCACTCAAGCCGGCCGCTCACTTATCGTGCTCAGCAGGCCCTGAACCCAGGGGCCTTGCAGCACCCTGGCCTGTTCTCTCAGCACAGCCTCCTGCATAGTGGGAGGTGGGAGGTGGACCCAGCCCTGAGTACCGAGTGTACCCCTGCTGGGGCTGGCTCACAGCCCATAGCCCTCACTATAAGTCCCGGGGGCCTCCCCTCAGCTCTGCAGTTGAGGGTTGGCCAGGCTCCTGGGAAGAAGGAAGCAGGGGCCATGTGATATGGGCAGATCCAAATGGCCTCTGTGGTCCCCAGAATGTGGCCTAACCCATCCCCATGCACTTCTGGGTGCTTGGGCACCTCGGCTTGGTCACCAGCCCTGGATTGGAGCCCCTGGCTCCTTGGTAATCCCTCACCCACCAGCACAGGTTCGGTGTGCATACACACCTCACCCGTGTTCCCCCAACAGTCTGGATACCCCGGCCTTATCAGGGTCACGCCCATGACCGTCCCGGCCATCACCTCCCTTTCCTGTGTGCACAGCAACTCTGGAAGGTGCCATGCTTCTGGATCAGCCGCTCCACCTCTTCCACAGAGCCCTCCAGGGCACTGGCTTCCAGGAATACCTGGGTCAGCCATGGAGGTGACACAGATGTGGGGGGGGGATCAGGGGCACAGATGGTGGTTCAAAGGGAACCCTAGACAGCAACATCTGCCAGAACCTTGGTTTACACCCTGGGCTCTCTGGGGGTACATCAAGGGGCCTGCGGCTGGGGGTGGGGAAGTGGGTGCTGAGCAGGAGGGGAAGGAACCTGAGGAAGAAGAGCACTCCAACCTGGGGACCGTTAGGAACATCCCAACTTCTGATGAGGTGGTGAGGAGCCCCATCAATTTCCAACCAAACCGCGTAGGGCGTGGCTGGCTGGGGCCAGGTGTGAGGAGGAGATGGCCCTGAGTGACCTGAGGCTCAGGTGTCCCCTTGGCCACTTGGGAAGACACACTATCTAGCTCCATATCAGAATAGCAGTCAGTGATCCAGGAAGCAAGGGGGATTGGGGTGGTACTACAGGAGGACTGGAGGTCCTGGGGTCAGTGTGTCTGTGTGTGGTGAGGGGAGCTGTCTCCTGGGCCTGCAGGATCTTGTCCAGCTTCAACACTGTCTGAGGAAGAGCTGCTTGCGGTGCATGGCCTGCCGTCTCCCTTGCTTCCGTTCCCAGGCCTGAGCGACCTGCTCCCAAGCATCCTGCAGGGCGCATAGCCTTTCCTGGACCTGGGCATGGGCATGGACACAACCGAAGGTGGTGCTGAGGGAAGCTCCAGAGAAAAGGTGCCTGACTGTCCCACCCAAGGGGAGGGTATTGTTTGTGTTTCCACAGGGAAAGAGGGACCAGATATAAAGCCAGTGCCAGATGAATGCAGTGTGCCCGCACGGAGTGGGGAGCCAGTGGAGGGCCCTGAGGGCTGGGCTCCCATACCAGCTATGTGGACAACTGCCCCTGCCCCCAGAAGAATTTACTTCAGAGGACAGCACTGAAGCTGCATCTAGGAGAGAGGGGCAGGTTTGATCAGAGCAAATGGGAGCAAAGAAGGGGGAGGAAGAGAGAGTGGGGCACATCCTGGCCCATCAGGCCTGGAGGACGATATCCCGGCTCTGAACAGCCAGTGGACAGAGTGGACAATGTGGCTGGTCCCACTATGAGACACACCGTCCATTGATGGTCCAGGGCCCTAAGGGGGACAACACTGGAGACTCAGGGTTAGAACTGTCCCAGACTGATCCTATGGCACTGAGGCAAACCACTAAAAGTGTGTGGCAGAGCATCCGTGGGAGCAGAGCAGGGAGCCCCTGAGGTAGTACAAAGGACAGACTCTGGGGCCAAAGCATGGTACCCCATTGGACCTGACTGAAGGACACGCCTAGAGATTAAAAATCAGAACTTCATCTATGTATAGGTTTTTCTTTCTTTAAAATTTTTTTTCTTTTATTTTATTCTTAAAAAAGCATTTTATTAGGGACTCATACAACTCTTATCACAATCCATACTTACATCAGTTGTATAAAGCACATCTGTACATTCTTTGCCCTCATCATTTTCAAAGCATTTGCCTTCCAACATTAATTTATTCTTCTGTGGGTAAATGGTTTCCGTTTTGTTGTCATTGCTGTGTTCTCACTCATTGCCTATTTTGAAATGATTTGATTTTTTGTGCATATTATTATCTCTACAGACCTATCTAGATACGATAGACTGCATGAATAGTTTGGAGGAGAAAACAAAGGGACCATTAGTTCCGGGGGAATAGGGGAGTGGGAGAGAAGGGGGCAAAGGGGTAGTGCTGACCAACCCAGGGTCAGCGGAGCAATAAGTTATCCAAAATCAGTAGCAAGGAGGGTGTGAGTGGTCTGTTAGGGATTCAGCAAGGGCAAGGTAACCGAGAGAAATTACTGAAACCCAAATGAAGGCTGAGCATGATAGTGGGACAAGAGGAAAGTAAAAGGAAATAGAGGAGAGAACTAGGTGACAAAGGGTATTTATAGAGGTCCAAAGACTGGAATGTACATATGTAAATATATTTATATGAGTGTAGGGAAACAGATCTGTGTGCATATATTTATAGGTTTAGTACTAAGGCAGCAGATGGACATTGGGCCTCCACTCAAGCACTTACTCAATGCAAGAGCACGTTGTTCTATTAAATTGGCATTCCAGGATTCACACCTTCCCGACACGATTGCTGAAGAAAAATGTGTGCATAAGCAAATGTGGTGAAGGAAGTTGACGGTGCCCGGCTATCAAAAGATATAGCGTCTGGGGTGTTAAAGGCTTGAAGATAAATAAGCGGCCATCTAGCTGAGAAGTATCAAAGCCCACATGGAAGAAGAACACCAGCCTGGCTGACCACGAGGTGTAGAAGGGACCAGTTATCAGACATCAAAGAACTAAAAATCGTATCAGTGGGTGCCCACCTTCCTGATACGATCAGTGAAGACAAACGTGTGCATAAGCAAATGTGGTGAAGAAAGCTGATGGTGCCTGGCTGTCAAAAGATATAGCATCTGGGATCTTTAAGGTTCAAAGATAAACAAGTGGCCACCTAGTTCAGAAGCAACAAAGCCCACATGGAAGAAACACACCAGCCTGTGTGACCACGAGCTGTCGAAGGGATCATGAGGTATCAAGAATCAAAGAATAAAAAATCATATCATTGAAAATGTGGGAGAGTGCAGAGTGGAGACTCAAAGCCCATTGGTAGCAAACCGGACACCCTTTACTGAAGGGTTGTGGGGAGGAGACGAGCCAGTCAGGGTGCAGGGTAGCAACAATGAAACATATAACTTTCCTCTAGTTCTAAAATGCTTCCTCCCCCTACTCTCATGATCCCAATTCTACCTTACAAATCTGGCTAGATAAGAGGGTGTACATAGGTACAGATAGGAACTGGAAACACAGGGAACGCAGGACAGATGACTCCTTCAGGACCAGTGGTGAGAGTGGCGATGCCTGGAGGGTGGAGAGAATGTGGGGTGGAAAGGGGAAATTGATTACAAGAATCTACAAATAGCCTCCTCCCTGGGGGAGGGACAGCATAGAAGAAGGAAGGGGGAGACTTTGGACAGTGCAACATATGATAAAATAATATTAATTTATGAATGATGAAGGTTTCGTGAGGTAGGGGGGAGTCCGGAGGGAGGGGGAAAATGAACAGCAGATATTAAGGGCTCAAGTAGAAGGCAAATGTTTTGAGATTGATGATGGCAACAAATGTACATATGTTCTTTTAAAAAAAAAACCCTTTTATTATTTAAGCTTAATTTATTCCCAAGCCATGAGTTTTTGCTTCTTCAGTTTCTTCTGAGAAATCTTTTTCTTCAGTGCAACCTCCTCTTCTGGCTTGGGAACGATTTGTTCCTTCTCAGTCAGGATCATTTCAATGTGGCAGGGGGAGCTCCTGTGTGGATTAATCTAGCCAAGAGCTCTGTAAGTCCGGTGGTGCATCTTGGGGGCTTTGTTCACCTGGATGTGCTCAATGACCTGAGAATCCACATCTAAACCCTTAAGTTCAGCATGACTTTCTGCATTTTTAAGCATGTGAACCAAGCATTCAGCACTCTTTTTGGGCTACCAACTCTGGGTCCCACCCCACTGTTTGACCTGGGCACATCTATCAACACCATCATTTTCCCGTCGGAAAGGCACACACTGCTTCTGCAGAGTGACGTCTTTCAAGTATTTGGTGGCTTTCCAGATGTGCATGCCTTTGATGGCCTGGGCAGTTTCACGGGTGTTTTTGAAGTGGACCCGGGGATTCGACCCTCTGTATTTGGAGGATTTTGTAGGGTTTTCTGGGTCAAATGAGTAGCGAACCATTTTAGCAGGTCACCTCAGGCCGCTACAGTTAGAGGAAGAGCCTGTACATTTGTTCTTGACACAATGTATGTATGTATGAATTGTGATGAGAATTGAACGAGCCCCCAATAAAATGATTAAAAAAATAGAAAAGAAAGGTGCTTGGCCCTGTGGGGCCAGGGTGCAGTGGTCCAGTGGGCTGGGGGAGGGCCAGAAAGGGGAGCCGACCTCCACGGTGGACGGCCCTGTAGCCTAGAGCACCTGCTGTCCCCGCTGGGTGGCGCACTGGTGCAGCTCCTTCTGGGCCTCCAGCTTGGCCCGCAGCTCTTGATGGACACTGAAGTTTTGGGCTCCACTACCGGGGTCTTGGGGCTCCTCGACCACCTGCAAATCTCACTGCACACTGGCTGCCCAGGAGGCATAGTCTTGCTCCTGGAGCCTGGGAGAGCACGGGAGAGCATGGAGTGAGGGGACCTGTTACCGAGGCAGCGTCACAGCCGGCCTGAGTCGACCACCACTCATGTCCAAACCTCCATGTCTCTGCCGCTCAATCCCACAGCCTTACCAAGTGTCTACTCGGCCTCAGCTCTGCCTGCCACCCCTCCTTCCCACCCAGTTCTCCAGGGCCAATGAAGTCCCTCATGGGCCGCTTGATAGCTTTGCCCACCCATCCACAACTTTGCCAGACCCCCACTTTGAGGTAGCCTTTGGTGTGAGAGCCGAGGGACTAGGGACACTTGTCCCTTCACTGCCTCACTGTGCAGATGGAGGTTTTTGGTGTTTTTTTTAATTTAAATTTATTTATTTTATTGGGGGCTCTAACAGCTCTTGTTACAATCCATACACCAATTGTATCTGACATAGTCATATGTATATTGCCATCATTCTTTTCTAGACATTTATTTTCTTTTGAGCCCTTGGGATCAGCTCCTCTTTTTTTCCTCCTCCCCCAATCATGGTTGCTTGATAGATTATAGATTGTTATTATTTTCATATCTCACAATGACCATTGTCTCTTTTATCCTCAGGTTTCTGTTGCTCCTCTCCCTGAGAGGGGTGTGTGGTTATATGTCATTCATTGCTATCGGTTCCCGTTCCTCCCATCCTCTACCTCCCTTCCCCCTAACCTTTTGGTATCTCTATTCCCATTCCTGTTCCTGGGTTTCATGTGTCATGAGTTTTATCTCTTGCTGATATCTATGCACTCTAGTCCAGAGTGGGAAGCGGCACTGGGGTGATGATAGTGGGGGGTGAGGAGGCCTCAAGGTGTCAGAGGCAGATTGTGTGATTCATTGGTGCGATCCATGTCTCCTCAGGAGGGCCTCGACCCAGTGGGACACAGCATCTGGGAGGCGTGTGGCTTTCTCCTGATACAGCATGGTTGCCAAGGGCCCGGGCATTGAGTGTGGGACTCTGGGCCTGGGGTGGCAGCACTTGCAGAAGCCACCCCCTCCTCCAGGCACCCACCTGGATATGGACAAGCACGTGAGACAGTTGGCTGTGAACTTTGAGGGTGGCCTCAGCGTCTCAGATCAGGTGGGGTCTGGCCTGAGTCAGCTCCCACAGCTCCAACCAGGCAGCCCTGCCCCCAGGCGGGGGTCAGCAGTTATCCCAGCATGCTCATTCCTCCCCCTCAGCTTCTGTCTGGTCAACCCTTCAGCTTCCTGGCTGCATTTAGAACTTGTCCTAAGCTCCCAGAGGGCCACCGTCCTGAGATCTTGCTTGGCGCTTTAGGCCTTTCTGCAAACTCTCCTCCCAGGACCCCATTATCACTAGCAGTTTACCCCTTGCTCTAACGATGCTCCAGGAGGCCTGCTTCGGAAGTGTTGGGCTGTTGCCTTGTTCAGGCCCACTAAATGCTCCTCAGGAGAAAGAAGAGGTTCCCTGCTCCTGGAAAGATTTACTGACTTGCAAACCCTCTGGAGGATCCCCATGAGTCAGCAGGTGGGGTCATTCTAAAGCCCGGCACACGGCAGGTAGCCACGTTGTGTGCCACCCAGGCATGCTGTGTGTTTGGAGGAGACTGCACACCCTTCAAAGGTAGAAGCTGCACCCCTCCATTGTTCTTGCATGCAGCAAATGCCGGGCCCCTGAGACTCCGGGCCAGACTCTGGGCTAGGATCATGGGCAAATCGGGATCTCGCCTAAGCTCCATCTGGGCTGGAAACGCAGTAGCTTGTACTGTGACCTGGGTCAGCCTGGGGCTGTGCAGGGCATCCTCAGCCCAGCTCAACTCTTCCCAGAACGCCCCTGCAGGTGCAGGGAGCCCGTGGCTTGGGAAAGTGACCCTGCAAAGTGGGCTTTGTGACCAGGCTCCCTGATCCACCGACCCAGCTTTGCCTCCTCCACAGGCCGCAGACAGCAGGGGCTGCCCTGGGTTCCCTGAACTCGGGCCCTCTCCAGAGACAGTGGTTTGGCAGAGCCACAGCACAGCAAGGGTCTCCCTGGAAGCCGCTTCATCCCATGCCCAGCACCTCCTCCCAAACTCACCCCTGCTCCAGGCTGCTGTTACTCACTGTAGGTCCTGTCACCACTGCTGGGCCCTGGGGGCAGTGCTGGGCCGCCACTCCAGCAGGCTCTCCGGTAGTGGGGCAGGCTTCCCCCTGGTGGCCACCCATCTTCACTTGGTGCCAAAACATTGCAAACTTGGTTAAGAGGAGCGAAGAGAGAAGAGGGGTCACAGAGGGCCCTGGCTGGTGGGCTGTAAGACACCTCAGTGAGTGACTGGGCAGGGCAGGACTGAACAGCCACAGAACTTGCCCCTCTACGCAGAGAGGGGAAAAGGAAGCCACAGCTGTTCTCAGCCCAGACTGATGTTCCCCATCAGCCCCTTGTGCATGCAGCCCCCCTCCACTACCCGTCTTCATTCGGCTCCAGGGCACCTTCCTTGCCCCTAGCCCCTTCCTCACTAGGGTGTGCTCATAGACCTCTCTCCTCTGGCCACCTGCTGCTGGCTGCTCAGCCAGCTCTGCAAGTCCTCGGCTTCCCTCAGGAAGCCCTGCAGTGCCAGCATCCTCTTCAGATCCTGTCCCCTGTGGTGACAGCCTGAGTCCCCCAACAGTTAGTGTGCATGTGTCCACACTCTGGAGGTCAAGGGACCCAATCAAAGGGGCTGCCTGAAGGACAAGGTTCTTCATGGTCTTTGCCCAGTCTGCTCCTCTGGATTCAAGAAGCAAACCCAGGGCATGGGGTGTTGGGGCTGGCGAGGGTGTGGTGGGGGGAAGGGGATTTGACTGGAGCCCGGGTGCTGAGACCCTGCACAGCAGGCTCTCCTCAAAAGTTTGTGGGAAGAGGAAACAGTGAAGGACTCATCTTTTCCTGACACATGTCTACAGGCCTCTGTCATGGTTCTCTTCATGGCAGGGGTAGCATCTAGGGGAATAAGCAACTCCAGCCAGTTTTCTGGTACCCACGGATGCAGTGACCCTCACTGTTGGGCTGCCAACTCCCGCAGTGCCTGCAGCTGCTTCCAGAGCTTCCCCTGCATCACACCCAGCTGCTCTGAGACCTCAGTTACAAGGATCTACGTATAACATCCTCCCTGGGGGATGGACAACGGAAAAGTGGGTGAAGGGAGACAAAATATGTAAGATCTGACAAATTATCAAGGGTTCATGAGTGAGGGGGGAACAGGGAGGGCGGAGAAAAATGAGGACATGATGCCAGGGCTTTAAGTGGAGAGCAGATGTTTTGAGAATGATGAGGGCAATGACTGTACGGATGTGCTTTACACAACTGATGTATGTATGGATTGTGATAAGAGTTGTATGTGCCCCTAATAAAATGATTTTTAAAAATTAAATCATTATAATTTCTTAGGACAATGCCATTTGTATTTCAAAGCAACATTCACGAAAGCTATATTTTCCACCTTCACTATGTTCTATTTAGTTTTAGATAGAGCAAAAACAATTCTTATGCCTTTTTATGAGATGTAATGCAAGGAGACATAAATTTATGCATAATTAAAAATTTGAATGAACAAAATATTTTGTTAAAGAATTTGACCTTTTGTGAAAATCATAGAAAGCATATAGCATTTTATTGAAGGGTTGGGAATGTTTTCCTCTATTTTATTCTAGTATTTGGTCTGAGGTTCTTACGGCATATTCTGATTGTTGTCATGTAAGAGAATGTACATTCCATATAAGAGAAAACTTTCCTAATAATATTTTCCTATCCATTGCTTCCTGCTGAATCTCTCATTTGTTCTTTTATCATTATTTTTCCTATAAAAACCCCAGGCTGCTTAATTTTATTATTATTAATCATTTATATAAGTTAGGAAAATATTTATTATATATACATTTTTATTAAAAATTTTTAATTGGAGACTCTTACAACTTTTGTTGCAATCCATATTGATTGCATCAGGCATTTTGTACATATGTTGCCTTCATTCATTTATAGACATTTCTTTCTTTTTCTTTTTTAAAATCATTTTATTGGGGCTCATACAACTCATCACAATCCATACATGCAGCAGTTGTGCAAAGCACACTTATACATTCGTTGCCTTCATCATTCTCAAAATTTGCTTTCCACTTGGGTTCCTGGAATCAGCTCATTTCCCCTATCCCCTCTCCCCCTCTCATCCTGCTCCTCTTCCGTCATGAACCCTTAATAATTTATAAATTATTATTTTCTCTTATCTTACACTGCATGGCGTCTCCCTTCACCCAATTTTCTGTTGCCCATCTCCCAGGAGGGAAGTTATATGTAGATCCATGTGATCGGTTTCCCATTTCTACACCCACTTCCCTCCCAGTATCGCCACTCTCACCGCTGGTCCTGGGGGGTTCATCTGTCCTGGATTCCCTGTGTTTCCAGTTTCCATCTGTAGCGCTGTGTATCTTCTGGTCTAACCATGTTTGCAAGGTAGAATTGGGATCATGAGAGGTGGGGGGAGGAAGTGTTTAATAACTAGAGGAAGGTTGTGGGTTTCATTATTGCTACACTGAACCCCGAGTGACTCATCTCCTTCCCACTACCCCTCCGCAAGGGATGTCCAGTTGTCTACAGGTGGGCATAGGTCCCCTGTCATGCACTCCCCTCATTCACGATGATATAATCCCCCCTGCCGCCTTTGTTGCTTGAAAACTGGTCCCCTCAGCACTTCATGATCACACATGTTGGTGTGATGTTTCCATGTGGGCTTTGTTGCTTCAGGGCCTGCTTGTTTACTTTCAAGCCTTTAAGACCCGGGACGCTATATCGCTTGATAGCCGGGCACCATCAGCCTTCTTCACCACACTTACTTATGCACACATTCATCTTCAGCGTTTATGTGGGGAAGGTGATCACACTATAATGGTTTTTGTTCTTTGGTGTCTGCTACCTGATCCCTTCAACACCTCGTGTTCACTTAGGCTTGTGTGCTTCTTCTCTGTGGGCTTTGTTGCTTCCGAGCTAGATTTCAGCCTGTTTGCCTTCAAGCCTTTAAGACCCCCAGAGATTCATTATATTGTGCAGAGAGTGGCTATGAGCCAAACCCACTCGACTGCACCCAACAACAATAACAACAGGGCTTGTGCTTCTAACAATATGCTGAAGAAGACCTTAAGAGAATCTCCCCTTTCTTTTAGAGCAGCGGCTCTCGACCTGTGGGTCGTGTCTACTTAGGGGGTCAAACAGCCCTTTCATGAGGTGGCCTGAATTATAGCAGTAGCAAAATTACAGCTAGGATGTAGCAACAAAAATAATTTTATGGTTGGTTGGTCACGACTACATGAGGAACTGGATGAAAGGGTCGTGAGTAAGAATGTTGAAAACCACTGTCCAAGAGGAAGACTCAATTCTTGATACAGTTGAAGGGCAACAAAATAGAGTCAGCCACAATATAGATGGGATAGCACAGTGGCTGCAACAATAAACACAAGCCAAAGAAACACTGCAAGGATGGCACAAGACGAGACAGTGTTTCATTATATTGACATAGAGTTGCTATGAGTCAAAACCCACAAGAAAAAAAAAAAGGACTTGTTTTTCTAACAATGTACCTAAGTAGACCTGAAGAGAACCTCCTATTAGTTTAGCGCAGCGGTCCTCAAACTGAGGGTTGTGACCCCTTTTGGGGGACGAATGACCCTTTCACGGCAGTGGGCCGTTCATTAAAGTGGAAAAATTAGAGTTATGATGTAGCAATGAAAATAATTTCATGATTTGGCAGTCACCACTACATGAGGAATGGTATGAAACAGTCGTGGCATTAGGAAGGTTGAGAACCACTTCCCTAGAGGAAGACAGAATTCTTGGTAGAGTAGAAGGGCAGCAAAGGAGAAGCAGCCCCTACAATATTGATTAGCCCAGTGGCTGCAACAATGAGCACAAGCAAATGAACAACTCTGAGCATGGCATTGGACTGGGCAGCATTTCATTATATTGTGCATAGAGTTCTTGTGACCAGAAACCCACTCAACAGCACTCAACAAAAATAACTACAGGACTTGTGCTTCTAACAATATGGTGAAGTAGGACTTAAGAGAAAGTCCTTTAACTTTAGAGCAGCAGTTCTCAACCTGTGGGTCGCGCCCCTTGGGAGGGTAGAATGACCCTTTCACAGGGGTGGCCAGATTCATAATTGTAGTACAATTACAGTGACAAAGTACCAATGAAAATAATTTTATGGATGTGGGTCCCCACTAAATTAGAATCTATATGAAAGGGTAGTGTCATTAGGAAGGTTAAGAACCACTTCTCTAGGGCAAAACACAAATTTGGTACAGATCGGAAGGAAGAGAGCGGCAGTCTCCAACAAGTTGGATTAGCACAGTGGCTGCAACACTGAGGCCAAGCACAGAAGCACGGTGAAGGTGGCACAGGACAGGGCAGCGTTTCATTATATTGTGCATAGAGTTGCTAAGAGTCAAAACCCACTCGACGGAACTTAACGACAATAACTACAGGACGTGTAATTCTAACAATATGCTGAATTAGATCTTAAGAGAAACTCCTCTAAATTTAGAGCAGTGGTTCTTAACTTGTGGGTTGCGACCCCTATGGGGTTTCAGACGCTCCTCTCACAGGTGTTGCCAATTAATAACAGTAGAGAAATCACAGTAATGGAGTAACAATGAAAAAAATTACTGTTGCAGGCTCAGCACAACATTAAGAATTGTATAAAGGAGCCATGCCATTAACAAGGTTCAGAAACACTGCCCAAGAGGAATACACAAAACGTGGTACTGCAGAAGGGCAGCAAGTGAGAGGCAGACCCTACAAGATGGAATAGCTCAGTGGCTGCAACAATGTGTGCCATCAACAAACCACTGTGAGGACGGCACAGGTCGGGGCAGCGTTTCATTATATTGTGCGTAGAGTTGCTGAGAGTCAAAACCCACTCGACGGCAACTAACAGCAACACAAAAAGGACTTGACTTCTAAAAATATGCTGACGTAGATCTTAAGAGAAACTCCTCTTAGTTTAGAGCAGGGTTCTCAACCTATGAATCACGAACCCTTTTGGGGAGTGAGTGGGTTGAATGACCCTTTCACAAGGTTTGCCTGATTCATAAGATTAGCAAAATTACAGTAATGAAATATCAGCGAAAATATTGTATGACTGGGGGTCCACCACTATATTGGGAACTGCATGAAAGGGTCATGGAATTAGGAAGATTGAGAACCACTGTACGAGAGGAAGACACAAATGTTGGTAGAGTAGAAGGGCAGCAAAGGAGAGGCAGCCCCTCCAAGTTGGAATACCTCAGTGGCTGAAACAACCAGCACAAGCAAAGAACCATTGTGAGGAATGAACAGGATGGGGGATGGTTTCGTTACATTTTGCATAGAGTTGCTATGAGCCAAAACCCACTTGAAGGCACCTAAATACAATAACAACAGGACTTTTGCTTCTAACAATGTGCTGAATATATCTTAAGAGACATTCTTCATAGTTTGGAGCAGAGCAGAGATTCTCAACCTGTGGGCCACGACTCCATTAGGGTGATGAACTACCCTTGCACAGGGGTGGCCCAATTCATAGCAGTAGCTTCATTACAGTTATGAAGTAGCAATGAAGATAAATTTATGACTGGGATTGTACCCACTACACGAGGAGTGGTATAAAAGGCCTGTGGCATTATAGGAAGGTTGAGAGCTACTGTCCTCGAGCAAGACAGAAATCTTGGCAGAGCAGAAAGGCAGCAAATGAGAGGCAGACCCCCAGATGATAGATTAGCGCAGTGGCTGCAACAATGAGTGCAGACAAGAAACCATTGTGAGGATGGCACAGGACGGGGCAGCATTTCATTATCTTGTGTGTAGAGTTGCTGAGAGTCGAAATCCACTGGGCAACACCTAACAACAATCACTGTAGGACTCATGCTTTTCACAATATGGTGCTGTAGATCCTAAGAGAAACTCCTCTTAGCATAGAGCTGTGGTTCTCAACCTGTGGGTCGCTATCCCTTTGGGGGGGGGTCAAATGACCCTTTCACAGTGGAGGCCTGATTCATAACTGTAGCAAAATTAATGTTACAAAGTAGCAATGAAAATAATTTTATGATTGGGGGTTCATCACTACCTGAGGAAATGAATGAAAGTGCAGTAGAGGGGCAGCAAAAGAGAAGGAGCCCCTCAAAAGTTGGATTAGCCCATGGCTGCAACAATGACAACAAGCAAAATAACCACTGTGAGGGTGGCACGAGATGGGCTCACGTTTCATTATATTGTGTATAGAGTTGCTATGAGCCAGCACACACTCAAAGGCACCAAACAAAAACTACAGGACTGTGCTTCGATGAATATGCTGAAGTAGACCTTAAGAGAAACTCCCCTTAGTTTAGACCAGTGGTTCTCAAACTGTGTCACAGTGCCTTTAGAAGACTAATGAACCTTTCACATGGGTGGCCTGATCCATAACAGAAGCGAAATTACAGTTATAATGTAGCAATGAAAATATTTTATGGTTGGGGTGACACCACTACATGAGGACTGGTATGAAATAGTAGTGGCATTCAGAAATTTGAGAACCACTATTCTTGAGGAAGACACAAATCTTGGTACGGAAGGGCAGGAAAAGAGAGGTAGTCCCTAACAAGATGGATTACCACAGTGGTTGCAACAATGAGCGCAAACAGAAGAACCACTGTGAGGATCCACAGGGCAGGACAACGTTTCATTACATTGTGCATAGAGTTTGTATGAGCCAAAACCCACTCGAAGGCAGGCAAAAACAAGAACAGGATTTGTGCTTCTAACAATATGCTGAAACATACCTTAAAAAGAAACTCCTCTTAGTGTAGATTAGCAGTTCTCAAACTGTGGGTCGTGATGCCTTTTGGGGGGTGGGGTGGAGAATGACTATATCACATGGTGGCCTGATTCATAACAGTAGCATAATTTTAGTTATAAAGTAACAAGGAAAGTAATTTTATGATTGGGGGAGGGGCACCAATACATGAGGAATGGTGTGAGAGAGTCGTGCATTAGGAAGTTTGAGAACCACTGCCCTAGAGGAAGACACAAATCTGGGTACAGTAGAAGGTCAGCAAATATGAGGCAGTCCCCCAAAAGATGGATTAGCACAGAGACTGCAACAATGAAAGAAAACAAAAGAAAAGTGTGAGGGTGTTAGAGGATGGAACAGTGTTTCATGATACTGTGCATAGAGTTGTTATGAGCCAACTATGAGCCAAACCCACTCGACAGCCCCTAACAACAATAAGAACAGGAATCGGGCGTGTAATAATATACTGAGCTAGACCACAGGAGAAACTCCTCTTAATTTAGAAAAGCGGTTCTCAACCTGTGATTTGTGACCACTTGGGTTGGTTGAACAACCCTTTCACAGGGTGACTAGATTCATAAGACTTGCAAAATTACAGTTATGGGAAAACATTAGAAAAAAACCTTTATGCTTTGGGGACCACCACTACACATTGGGAAGTGTATGGAAAGGTCGTAGAAATAGGAAGGGTGAGAAACACTGTCCTAGAGGAAGACGCAAGTACAGTAGAAGGGCAGCAGAAAAGAGGAAGTCCCTGCAAGATGGATTTGCACGGTGGCTGCAACAATGAGCGCAAGCAAAGAACCACTGTGAGGATGATGCAAGTCTGAGCAGGCCTGTATTATATTGTGCACAGGGTTGCTATGAGCCCAAACCCTCTCCACGGCATGAACAACAATAACAGGAGGAATCATACATCTAACCATATGCTCAACTAAACCTTGAGAGAAACTACTCTTAGTTTAGAGCAGCCGTTCTCAACTTGTGAGTGGTAAATCCTTTGGGGGTGTTCGTATGACCCTCCCATAGGCGTGGGCCGATACGTAACAGTAGCAAAATTACAGTTATGAAGTAGCAACAGTATAATTTTTTGGTTGGGGTTTCATTACTACAGGAGGCACTGTATGAAAGGGTCGTGGCATTAGGATTGCTGAAAACCACAGTCCTACAGGAAGACACAAGTCTTGATACACTTGAAGGGCCGCAATATAGAGTCAGCCCCCCAAGTAGATGCAATAGCACAGTGGCTGCAGCAATGAGCTCAAGCTAAGGGATCACTGTGAGGATGGCACAAGATGGGGCAGCGTTACATTAAATGGAGCATAGAGTTGCTATGAGTCAAAACCCACTCGACTGCACCTGACAACAAAACAACAGGACTTGTGTTTCTTATAATGTGCTGAAATACACCATAAGAGAAACTCCTAATAGTTTAGTGCAGCGGTTCTCAACTTTTGGGTCATGAGCCCTGTTGGGGGATGAATGAACATTTCATAGTGGTCGCCCAGTCATAACAGTAGAAAAATTAGAGTTACAAAGTTGCAATGAAAATAATTTTATGATTTGGCAGTCAGCACTATATGAGGAACGGTATGAAAATGTTGTGGCATTAGGAAGGTTGAGAACCACTGCCCTAAAGGAAGACACAAATATTGGTAGAGTAGAAGGGCAACAAAAAATAGCCAGCCCCCTCCCAATATGGCTCCAACAATGAGCACTAGCAAACAATCACTGTCAGGATGGCACAGGTCTTTGAAGCATTTCATGATATTGTGCATAGAGATGCGATGAGCCAAAACCCCCTCCGCGGAACTTAACAACAATAACAACAGGGCTTGTGTGTTTAACAATATGCTGAAGTAAATCTTAAGAGCAACTCTTCTTAGTTTACAGCAGGGTTCTCAACATTTGGTCGTGAACACTTTCAGGTGGGGGGTGTTTCGAAAAACCCCTTCACAGTGATGGCCTGATTCATAACTGTAGCAAAAGTACAGTTATGAAATATCAATGAATATAATTTTATGTTTGGGATCCACCACTACATTGGGAACTGTACGAAAGTGCTGCAGAATTAGGATGTATGAGAAACATTGTCCTAGAGGAAGACACAAATGTTGGTACAGCAGAAGGGCTGCAAAAGTCAGGCAGCCCCTACAAGATGGAAGAGATGCAGCAGTGAGCGCAAGCAAAGGACCACAGTGAGATGGCACGAGATGGGGCCGAGTTTCATTATATTGTGCATACAGTTGCTATGAGCCAACACACACTCAAAGGCACCAAACAATAATAAAAAGAACTTGGGCTTCTAAGAATATTCTGAAGTAGACCTTAAGAGAAACTCCTATTCCTATAGACCATTGGTTCTCCAACTGTTTGTTGAGACGCCTTTGAGGAGACTAACGAACCTTTCACATGGGTGGCCTGATCCATAACAGAAGCAAAATTGCAATTATGATGTAGCAATGCAAATATTTTATGGTTGGATGTCACCACTACACGAGGAATGGTGTGAAGTGGTTGTGGCATTTGGAAAGTTGAGAACCACTGCTCTATAGGAAGACACATATCTCGGTACAGAAGGGCAGGAAAAGAGAGGCAGTGCCCAACAAGATGGATTAGCACAGTGGCTGCAAAAATGAGTGTGAGCAAAAGAACCACTGTATGGAAGGCACAGGGCGGGAAAGCATTTCATTATATGGTGCATAGAGTTGGCATGAGCCTAAACCCATTCGAAGGCACCAAACAACAGGATTTGTGTCTCTAACAATATGCTGAAAAAAACTTTAAAAGAAACTCTTAGTGTAGAGTAACAGTTCTCTAACTGTGGGTCACATGGGTGACCTGATTCATAACAGTAGCAAATTTATAGTTATGGAGTAACAAGGAAAATAATTTTATGATTGGGGGGGGGGTCACTAGTACATCAGGAATTGTGTGAAAGAGTCATGACATTAGGAAGGTTGAGAACCACTGCCCTAGAGGGAGACATAGATCTGGGTACAGTAGAAGGGCAGCAAAAAGAGGCAGCCCACAGCACGATGGAATACAACAGTGGCTGCAACAATCCGCGCAAGCAAAAGAACCACTGGGAGGATGGCGCAGGACAGGACACCTTTCCATCATATTGTGCTTAGAGTTGCTAGGCGTCGAAAGCTACACAACAGAATCTAACAATAACTATAGGATTTGTGCTTCTGACAATAGGGTGAAGTAGATATTAAGAGAAACTCCTCTTAGTTTAGACCAGCGGTTTTTAACTTGTGGTTCTTGACCACTTTTGGCGATCGAATCACCCTTTCAAGGTGTGGAATGATTCATAACTGTAGGAAAATTACAGTTATGAAGTAACAATAATGTTATGATGGGGTCACCACTACATGAGGAACTGTATGAAAGGGTCATGGCATTAGGAAATTTGACAACCTCTGCCCTAGAGGAAGACAAAAGTCTTGGTACAGCAGAAAGGCCACAAAAAAGAGGCAGCTACCCAAAAGTTGGATTAGCACAGTGGCTGCAACAATGAGCACAAGCAAAAGAACCACTGTGAGTATGGCATAGGATGGGAAAGCATTTAATTATATTGTGCATAGAGTTATTATGAGCCAAAACCCACTCGATGGTACCTAACACCAATAACAACAGAACTTGTGCATCTACCAGTATGCTGAATTCTATCTTAAGAGAAAAACAACGGGACCGACAGTTCTGGGGGGACTTGGGGGAGGGTTAGGGGGGGTAAGGAAGTGGTGTTAACAAACCCAGGGACAAGGGAAAAACATGGGACCATAAATGGTAGAGAAGGGGGAGTGGCAGGCCTGGTGGGAAATGATCAAGGCTAAGGTTGCTTAGAGAAGAGGTATGCTCTAGCCCAGGTGGCGATGAAGCATGGTACTAGGGTAGGAGGAAAGTCAAAGGAGATGGAGGAAAGAGCTAGGAGTCAAAGGGCATTCATGGAGGTCTAGACAAAGACATGTACATGCAAATATATATAGGAGGATGGGGAAATAGATCTATGTGACTATATTTATAGGTCAAGTATTAAGGTGGCGGAAGGACCTTGGGCCTCTACTCAAACACTCCCTCAATGCATGAATACCTTCTTTTATTAAATTGGAACTCTATGATGCTCACTCTCCCGACACAACGGCTGGAGCCAAAGTGGGTGAACAAGTAAATGTGGTGAAGAAAGCTGATGGTGCCCGGCTATCAAAAGAGATAGTGACTGGGGTCTTAAAGGCTTGAAGATAAACAAGCAGCCATCTAGCTCAGAATCAACAAAGTCCACATGGAAGAACACACCAGCCTGTGTGATCGAGTGGTCCCAAAGGGATCAGTTACCAGGCATCAAAGAACAAAAATCATATCATTGACTGCACATCTCCATGATAGGATCGCTGAAGACAGATGGGTGCATAAGCAAATGTGGTGAAGAAAGCTGATGGTGCCCGGCTGTCAAAGGAGATAGTGTCTGGGGTCTTAAAGGCTTGAAGGTGAACAAGCGGCCATCTAGCTCAGAAGCAACAAAGTCCACATGGAAGAACACACCAGCCTGTGTGATCGAGTGGTCCCAAAGGGATCAGTTACCAGGCATCAAAGAACAAAAATCATATCATTGACTGCACATCTCCATGATAGGATCGCTGAAGACAAATGGGTGCATAAGCAAATGTGGTGAAGAAAGCTGATGGTGCCCGGCTGTCAAAGGAGATAGTGTCTGGGGTCTTAAAGGCTTGAAGGTGAACAAGCGGCCATCTAGCTCAGAAGCAAATAAGCCCACATGGAGGAAGCACACCGGCCAGTGCGATCGCGAGGTGCCCAAGGGACCAGGTATAAGGCATCATGCAAAAAAAAAAAGATATAAGTGTGTGTATGTATGTGTATATATGTGTATATGTATATATGTATGTATATATATGTATATATATATCATATTAAATGAAGGGGGAAGTGCAGAGTGGAGACCCAAGGCCCAAGTGTCGGCCAATGGAGATCCCCTCAAAGAGGGGTTTAGGAGAGGAGATGGGTTAATTAGGGTGTGAGGTAGTATCGATGAAGAACACAGCTTTCCCCCAGATCCTGGATGCTTCCTCCCCCCAACTACCATGATCCGAATTCTACCTTGTAGGGCTGGATAGGACAGAGGCTGTACACTGGTACATATGAGGGTTGGAGGTACAGAGAATCCAGGGTGGATGATACCTTCAGGACCAAGGGTGTGGGGGACGATGCTGGGAGAGTGGAGGGTGAGAGGGTTGGAAAGGGGGAACTGATTACAAGGATCCACATGTGACCTCTACCCTGGGAGAGGGACAGCAGAGAAGGGGGGAAGGGAGACTCCGGATAGGGCAAGATATGACAAAATAACGATGTATAAATTACCAAGGGCATATGAGGGACGGGGGAATGGGGAGGGAGGGGGGAAAAAAGAGGACCTGATGCAAGGGGCTTAAGTGGAGAGCAAATGCCTTGAGAATGATTGGGGCAGGGAATGTATGGATGTGCTTTATACAATTGATGTATGTATATGTATGGATTGTGGTAAGAGTTATATGAGTCCCTAATAAAATGTAAAAGAAGAAAAGAGAAAAAAATGGTTAGAGCAAAGACTGTACAGATGTGCTTTATACAATTGATGAATGTATATGTATGAACTGTGAAAAGAATTGTATGAGCCCCAATAAATTGTTAAAATAAAAAAAAATAAAAATTTTTAAAAATTTTTTTTAAAAAAAGAGAATCTCCTCTTAGTTTAGAGCAGGGGATCTTCACCTGTGTGTCCCGACCCCTTTGTGGGTGTGGAATGAAAATTTCACAGGGGTGTCGTGACTCATAACAGTAACAAAATTACAGTTATGAAGCTGCAATGAAATCATTTTTATGGTTGGGGGTGTCACCACTAAATGAGAATCGGTATGAAAATATCATGGCATTAGGAAAGTTGAGAACCACTGCTCTAGTGGAAGTCCCAAATCTAGGTATGAAAGGGCAGGAAAAGAGAGGCGGTCCCCAACAAGATGCATTAGCACAGTGGCTGCAACAATGAGCGCAAGCAGAGAACCACTGTGAGGATGTCACAGGACAGGGCGGCATTTCATTATATTGTGCGTAGAGTTGTTATGAGACATACCCACTCGACGGCACCTAACAACAACAACAAATGGACTTGAGCTTCTAACAGTATGGTGAAATAGACCTTAAGAGAAACTCCTCTAAATTTAAAGCAGGGGTTCTCACCGTGTGGGTCGTGACCTCTTTGGGGCTTAGACGAACCCTTTACAGGGTGGCACTATTCATAACTTGTAACAAAACGAGAGTTACGAAGTAGCAAAGAATATAATTTTATGATTGGGGGTCTACCACTACAAAGGAAACTGTATGAAAGTGTCGTGGATTTAGGAAGGTTGAGAAGCACTGTCCTAGAAGAAGACAAAGATATTGGTAGAGTAGAAGGGCAGCAAAGGAGAGGCAGCCCCTACAATTTGGAATAGCTCAGTGGCTGCAACAATGAGCGCAAGCAAAGAACCACTGTGAGGAATGCACAGGACGGGGCAGCGTTTCAGTACATTGTACATAGAGTTGCTGTGAACCAAAATCCACTCGACGGCACCTAACAACAGCAACAACAGGACTTGGGCGTCTAACAATATACTGAACTACATCTTAAAGAAACACCTCTTAGTTAAGAGCAGCGGTTCTCAACCTGTGGATCGGGACCTCTTTGGGGGTTGAGCTACCCATTCACAGGGGTCGGTATCTTCTTCATAGTAGCAAAATTACAGTTATGAAGTAGCAACGAAAATAATTTTATGAATGGATGTTCACCACAACATCAGGAACTTCATTATAGTGCCAAGGAATTAGGAAGGTTGAGAACCACTGGTTTAGAGCATAGGAAATCTGATGAAATACTGCATATTTTAACACACATGACGTTGGAAAGTAATGGAAATTGGGAGAGGACAGTAGTATCAAATTCCTATGAGTCAGAATTGCTCTATATCATAGAGTAGCTAAGACAATGAGAAGAAATGACAAAGTCAAAGAGCTGAAGAGAAAATTCCATAGGACATGTGGCAACAGCTTTATGCTCTTGTTAGACCCTTGGGGCCTCCCTACCTTTTGTTGGCTTTCTTAAGCCCATCCCCACCACTGTGAATAGTCTTCATTAAACTCTCTTTAATTAAACCTTCTGCATGGTTTGTTTTCTGCTGGACCCCTAACAGATATCATTTAATTTTCTTGATTGCAATTCATCTCTAGCATACAAAAATCTTTCAAGAGTTTGTTTTATGTTTTGTTTTCATCCACAATAGCATTTCCTTCCAGATTTGTTTGTCCTTGAAACATGATCAATAGTTCTTTCCTCTCCAATGAAACCCAAGTGATATGCTGCCTGACTGCCTATGAAGTTCATGTGTAGCCTACATGGAGATCCCAACCATTCCCTAGACAAGTGTTTCTCAACCTCCCAAATGCCAAGATTCTTTCATACAGTTCCTCATATTGTGTTTACCCCGATCATAAAAATTATTTCATTGCTAATTCTTTACTGTAATTGTGCTACTGCGATGAACCAGGCAACCCCTGTGAAAGTGTCATTGGACCCACAAAGGTGTCGTGACCCACTGGTTGAGATCCACTACCTTAGACCAACGTATGGCCCGAGGGCTGTATAGGGCCCCCCAAATAATCAATAGCTGCCAGCATCACACACCTCACCAATGAGAAGCATTTGGAGCCATCACCTTAGGAGTGAGTTCATTAAATATTTGACCTGTATGGCCCCATGAATGATGTTATCAATCACCACATGGTCCTTGGCAGAAAAACAGGTTTCCAGCTCCTGCTCCAGACCAAAGGTTCCCGAACTTATTCTGCCTACTGCCCTCTTTTCAGAAAAAGAAATTACTCAGGACCCCTCAGCAATGAAAGAATTTTGGACTATAGCCCACCATCCAGGATAAAACGTAGATATCTGCTTTGTAGATCTCTGGATTTTTCTGTGCCCAGTAGGTGGGTGGTGTTGCCCACTTTGGGAAATGAGACTCTAGGAAAATCAGGTGTGTTTTCACTCTCTCTGCAAGAATTTCAGTTGAGGAGCAAGATCTGTCTTGAAAGAAGTGTATCCAGAATGCTCCTTAGAGGCAAGGATGGCTAGACTTCATCTCACATCCTTGGGCATCAGGAGCTATGAGGAGGAACATCATGGAAAAGGCCAGCATGCTTGGTAAAGGGGCGCCCAAAAGGGGAGGACCCTCACCAAGATGGATGGACACAGTTTCTACAACAACACACTAAAACATAACAATTGTGAGGCTGGCACAGGAGCAGGCAGTGTTTCTTTCGGTTGTATGTAGGGTCCCCACGATTTGAAACCAACTTGACAGCATCCAACAAAACCAGATGTGGAGAAAGCATGGCCTGGTCTGTGTACAGTGGCCCCACCGAGGTTCCTCATCAGTTGTGTTTGAATGGGCCAGGTGCTCTCACAAACCTCCTCTTCAATAGACAACTTAGAATGTTTGCTTTCTGCCCAGGAACCATCCTGAAATTTAAAATGACCATTTGACACTGAGTTGATTGTGATTCATGGTGAGTCATAGGACTTTCAATCGGCATAACCTTTCAGAAACAGATGGCCAGGCTTTTCTTCCAAGTTATTTCTGGGTGCGCTTGAACCTCCTAAGTTTCTGTTAATGGCCAAGTGTTTTAACCATTTGTACTCTCCAGGGATGACTCACAGCTATATTTAACCTTAAAACTGACATCTCTCCTCTCTTTGGAAAGCCATGGCAATTGTTCTGTTTCAGTAGATTTACCTTCTTTAAATATAGGAATGACATATACTTCTACCACCTCACAGAAAATGTCAGAAACTCGTAGCTCTCATTTAATAATGGCGTGGGTGATTACATATTGGGCTGCTAATCCCAAAGCCAACAGTTCAAAACCACCAGCCACTCTCAGGGAAAAACATGAAACTTTCCAGTCCTATAAAGTTACAATCTCATATACCCACAGGAGCAGTTGGACCCTGTCCTATAGGTAGAACTCAGGTCATGGGGAGTCAGAGTGGATTCGATGGCAGTGAGTTTGGTTTGGTTTTTGGACTGCCCTCCTACTACAATAGCTCACAATTACTAAGTGCATGTTATGTACGAGTGTTCTAAGCATTGCATGTACATTCACTCATTTCATCCCACTGGTGGTGGTGGGGGTGAAGCATTAGAACTGCTAACCAGAAGGTTGGTGGTTCAAACCCACCATCTGTTCTTCGGGATCAAGTTGGGGCTGTCTGAGCTCATAAAGATTTTCAGGGTCGGACGTTTACAGGGACAGTTATTACTTTATCCTGCTGAGTTGCTATGAGTCTGAATGAACTCAAGAGAAGTGGGGATTTAGTGACTTTTGCAACCCCTTTAAGAGGAGCGCTGGCGGGGCAATAGAGAAGCCCTTGACTATTTACCACTAGCTCAGCGCAACCCTCGGCAGCATCCCATGAGAATAATGCGTCAATTTGCTCCAGTATCAGTCACAGCCTATGGGAACGCCTATAGAATGGTTCCACTCTGTCCTCCAGGCTCACTATGAGTTGGAATCGACTGACCCATTGGTAGTACATCAGCTTCCGTCTATAGGTGAGGACACGAATGCACAGAGAGGTGAAGCCATCTGGCCCAGGGGTAATCAGGTTATCCAAGGGGGAGCTGGAATTTAAATCCCAGCAGACCAGCCTCAGAGACTACAGGCTTAGCTCTACCGTCTGCTGATATCTGGACTAAGAGTGGTTGGATTTTGCTCCTTTTCCCTACACATCATCTCCACTGTCCCCTATCAAGCAAAATTAGCTTGAGCATTGAACAGGCACCCTCCAGCCCTGCCCGATTGCAAACGTGCAGGTTAGAAAAGGATGGGGAGATCCCTGGGCTGTTTTAGCTGCCACCTCTACTCCCACTGCGCCAACACACCCACAAAGAAGTCAGAGAAAGAATTCTTGGCCTTGTAACCACTCCTCAGCCCTGACACCTTGGAAGGAGCCAAAGCCACTCTCTTGGACACCCACTCGACTGCTACCTGGGAACTTCCCTTGGAGCACTTGGGGACAAAGGAGAGGGAGCACGCCTGCAATGTAATTAACATCATGACAACTTGTTCCCCCCTTGGAGAATGACACCATTAGCTGCTTCAATTGTGCATGAAATGTAAATTACACGACTCAGGGGTATCACATCTGAGCAGCCATGATGCTAAGTGACGAGGCTCTCCATCGAGCAGCCCCTCCCCAAGCAGCAGGAACTAAGAAACCCAAGCCCCGAGGCCGACAGCTGAGACCGAGGTCCTATGGTCTTTGAGTGTGCCTGCTCCACAGAGCCCACAAGGGAGGATCATTCCGGGTGGCCCTGGATGCGAGGCTGGGATGTTCCAGCCACCTGCTGTCATCACCCTGGACCTCCCATTTTCTCTAAAGGGAGTCGATTGCTGGACAGCACTCTTTCCTCCCTATCTCTCAGAAAATTAGGAAAAAGGGGTGGTGGCTGTGGTTGTGGTAATATCCTTCTTGCTAAGGAGTTTTGGTGATGCTGTGGGTTAAGCATCCCGCTACTAATCTCAAAGCCAGCAGTTCAAACCCACTAGCTGCTCTGAGAGGCAGAAAGATGAGGCCGTCTGACAATGGGCAAATTTATAGTGTCAGAAACCCACAGAGGCAGATCCAAACTCGTCCCCCAGATTACTTCCATATCCATTCTGCCTCCCATTCATTACTCTGTCTGGCTCAAATTATTCCGTGTTCACTCCCTGGCCAGCTCCCCACATTTCCCTACCCCCTTTCACCACGAACTCTCTGGACACTACTCGAAATCAGCTTGAGACACTGGATCAGCCACACTTCTTTGTGGCCCATGAAAGAACTTTCCAAAACCTCATGTCACAAGCAGGTCCACTTGCTTTTAGAGAAGAGGCATAGGCGAAATTGTATGTGTCCACCTTGAGAGGGGCAAGCACCACCATGTACAATTAGTAGGTGACCACCAGTGTGTCACTTTTGTGGTCACTACACATCTCCTTTGGGGATCCATTTGCCCCTCTCCTAGCACCCTGATCCCTGGTGCCATGGTTAGACTGGGATGGGAAATCCCTGTGCTCAACCAGGAAATTCCAGGTGGAATCAGAGTCACTTTCCCCTCTGCAGAGCCTCTGTGAGGACCAGGAGTTTGGAAACACAGCCTAAATCTGCAGTAGGATAAATTTAAGAAATGATCACGCATTTACCCTAGTGTCAACTGTACAAATCCCACAAACGACCTTCAAATGCCCTGCCACTGAGTAGAGCCAAAAGCAGGAAGAGCCAAAACCTACATATGGGTACAGGAAGACCTCTGGAAGGTGTCCCTTTGGGGGGCCGGGGAAGGGGGAGAGTGGATATGAGGAGGCTCGGGGGCTAACGCTCAGGCTGGGAAAGAGCCAGAGTTCCTAGTTCGACTCTCTCTTTGTCTCTCTGCCTAACCACCCACCTCCCACCCAGTCCAGGAAATTCTTTGAACAGGGCCCACAGGGTCAGAGGTGAGAGCTGGCAGCTCCTGTTACTACCCTGACTTGGGAAACCTCCCTCATTCTGGAAATCCATATATTTTCTTGGGCTTTGATCAAGACCCAGGTCAAGCCTCCCCTCCCCCTTTTCTCACAGAGGCACTTGGTCAGAATGGCAAATAGCCCTCAACTGTGCCATGCACTCCGCCTCTTCATTCCCTGTTCCCTTCAAACCATCTGCTGCAAAAAATCACAAAACAGCCAGATGGAGGGCAGGTCGGTGCTTCTTTTTCAGACTTCCCTCTCGTTCTTTCTCTGGTCGCATCATCATTCCAGGTACAGCAAACCCATTACTGTCCAGTCAATTCCAACTCATGGAGACCCTATGTAAGTTTTCCAACATTGTCCAACATTACTGGAACAGACAGCCTCATCGTTTTCCTTGAAGCAGCTGATGGTTTGAACTGTCAACTTTGAGCTAGCAGTTCAACATTTACATGACATCCCTTCAGAGTGGTGAGTCATAGTCTGCAGACACCGTGGGCAAGAATCATTGTTCTGGCTTATTTTCATAAGGTGGGATTCTATGTAGGCAGGTGTGACGCAGGTGTAACTGGAAATCGACTTGATGGCAACAAACAACAACACTGATGTCATTGTTTCGGGACTTGGGAACTGAGACCTATGAGGCATGGAGCTAAGTAACAGCTACTTCAGGTTTGTTAGGTACTTCATTGCTGAGCTCTGTTCTAGATACTGGGAATACAGCTAGAAGGAAGGTGGCATCTCTGTTCCTGGGGTTGAGAGATGAGAGGGTTTGGGAAACTTCCTGTCCTGTTAGTAGTGGGTGTAGACATTGTTTCTGCTGTTAGATGTCATTGAGTCAGTTCAAACCCCTAGTCACCCTATGGATAATAGAACGAAACACCACCCTGTCCTGCACCATCCTCTCAATTGTTGTTATGTTTGAGCCCCTTGTTGCAGCCACTGTGTCAATCCATTGGCCGAAGTTCTTCCTCATTTTCACTGCCTCTCTGCTTCACCAAGCAGGACGTCCTTCCTCCTCCAGGGACTGGTCTCTCCCTAACAGTATGTCCAAGGTAGGTGAGGGAAAGCCTCACCATCCTGGCTTCTAAGGAGTATTCTGGCTGTACTTCTAACCCACATTTGTTTGTTCTTTGGCAGTTCATAGTACTTTCAATATTCTTCACCAGCCTCCCAATTCAAATGCATTGATTCTTCTCTGGTCTTCCTTTTCAATGTCCAACTTTCACGTGCATAGAAGGCCATCGAAAATATGACTAAGATGGCTTTAGTCAGGTGCATCTTAATGTAACATTCTTGCTCTTAAACACTTTGAAGAACACTTTTGGAAGAGTTCTCTGGCGGCAGCACCCGGCCCCTTTAAGGGTGAGGAGGATGGGCGCACAGGTGGAAGCCCATGGCCCCTTTAAGGCTTGGCCTACTTGGCAGCAGCTGGAGCCTATTGAGAACATGACAGGAGGCCAGCCAGCAGTTCCTATAGAGGTCAAGGGCTCAGGAGCTGAGCGAGCCAAGCTCTGAAGGCTGTGAGCCAGCTTCGGAGCCGCACTGCCTCCATGGGCCATAATGACCTGATGCGCAAGGCCTAGGATTTCAAAGACCAGCTGTGGTCTGTGCAGCCTTCCTGCCCCTTCCCAGACTCCTGCCCACCATGTAGGGCCTTGCCACCATGACCACTGATGTGGGTCTGCAGCCCACCAGGCACCTGGCCAGCTACCAGGATCCCTGCCCTTCCCAGCTGAACCACCCAGGACCACACTCCGGACCCCCTGCCCCCACCCTGAGCCTGCTCACCACCAAGACTCTGCCCTGGGCCCGCTGCCCACCCAGGAACCTGCATCAGGGACCTTGCCAACCCTGGGTCCAGTCCAGGCCGGAAACACACCTGGGATCCCTGTTCCAGGTCCCTGCCCACCTGGGTCTGGGCCTGCCACAAAGACCCTGCCCGAGGCCCTATGCCTACCCAGGAAACACCCCCTGCCCAGCTAGCCCCTGGGTCATCTGGTCACTGCCCCAGGCCCCCTGCCTGCCCAAGACCTTGTGTTAGCCTGACTGGCCATGGAGGATGGAGAGGAAGAGGGACCCTGCCCAGGCCCCTGCACCCCATCCCACTTGGGATGCCCTGGGTTGGCCCAGCCCCAAAGGTGGCTCCCTTCCCCCAGGCCCACATACCCAGAACTCCATTGGGCCCACTGCTTACCTGAGGCCTCCCCATCAAGGGCTTGGGATATGAAACCCTAGCCTGGGATGGGCTCCTAGCTTGCTAGAGCCCCATGCCAATCTCCTTAAGCCCCAATTACTTAAGATCCCTAGAAAGTGCCTGTGGGGGCCCTTGTTGAGTCACACTCTGGCTGTAAGGGGCTAGGCTGTAGCTCTTGAAACTTGTCTTCTCCATTCTGAACCTTTAGGACATTGGTCCTTCCACAGGGCAGTTCTACAGAAGTGGCAGGGAACTCTATTCCCGAGTGGAGTTGGCCAGGTTTGAGTGGGGGGTGCCCTGGCAGGGACCCCAACTTGGGAGAACAGCCCATCTCCCCTTTCTCTTTCCCAACTGCAAAAAAAGAAAAAAAGAAAGAGATCTCAAAGAGCAGATTTACCCAATACAATACATCCCTTCAGTTCTTGACCGGGGCTCACATGATCATTTATTGTGGACTCCAGAAAGAAGATAGCCCTGATCACTTCAGACTTTTCTCCATTTATCATGATCATGTTGTAGATGACAGGGTCATAATTACATATAAATATGTCCCTGGGACCCAGCTCCTGGGGAGTCCCAAACTTCTTGATGTAAAGAAAATAAGAGAGAGCAAACAAGCACTCTGAGCTCTTGGTTGGAAGGACAGTCCTTTGTGAATAGAGAGCTGCAAGGATATTGGAGTTCCTGAAGGGGGGGCAAACAGTTCCACACACTACTATTTAACAAATCATTTGCCGTTGGAACTCACCCAGGGACACCATGGAGGAAAGGCCTGGCAACCTGCTTAAAGCCTATAGTCTTGAAAGTCTTATGCAATGTACACATGGGGGCACCATTTGTCAGAATCAACTCTCTCATGCCTGTTTTTGTTTGGGGCAAGGAGCTATTAGAAGCAGTGGGGTATAATGTTGAATCCCTAAAAAGGAAGGATTTGGTCACCATTAAAGTGACTTCTGACCAAATTACTAACAATCATAGGGACTTTTGTGGGAGAAAGATGAGGATTTCTACTGCTGTAAATATTTCATGTCAAAACCCACAGACAGTTCTCCCCTGTCCTATACAGTCGCTGACTTGCTGTCAACTGGATGGCACTAAGATAGCACCTATCTGCTGAAAGGTTGCCATGCGGCAGGACTTGTGCCAAGTCCATTATGGTAATGCCTATGATCTTTGTGGGAGACAAAGCCTTGCTTATGTTTAATGTCTCTGTTGTCAGATCGCTCCATTGTCCAGTCCTGGCTCTATGTCCTTCTAGCTCCATGACCTGGGACAAATCATTGAACCCCCTTTGCGCTGCTGTGTGTAGAAGGGAAGTGAAAAATAGTGCTTAGGTTGTGTGTTCGAGGTTGAGATTGAATGCATCAATAGATAGAAAGACCTTGTTGTTGTTGTTAGTCTCCAGTAAGTCAAATTTGACTCCTTTTGACCGTAGGTCTGATAAGACAAATCACTGCCAGAACCTATGCCATCTTCCTGGCCATCGGCAGGTTTGAAGTCATTGTTGCGGTTATGGTGCCAGTCCGTGTCATGAAGAGTTTCCCCAGATCCACATGATGTCCTCTTCTCACAACTGGTCTTTCCTAACGACATGACCAAAATCAGCATGACAAAAATTTGCCATTCTCTCTTCTAGGAACATTCTGTGAAGAGTGTCCTGGCTCAATTTCCTCCAGGACAGATTTGCTCATTCTCCTGGCCACACACAGTATACTCCACACACAATACCACACACACATCAATGCCATTCAAATGCCTCAATCCTTCTGAGAATCCTGGTCCTCACTGTTTTCCCCATTAGAAACTCCATTTCTCGCAGCTTGCTTCAGATCTGCTGAAGTGGAATCTGAGTTTCTGTTAGGCCCCAAGGGCATTTTATTTGTGTGCCTGCTAGAAGCACGGCTGGGGAACAACGTCTGGCCCATAGTAAGTGCTTTATAATTATTGGTTGTGATCAGTGCCATTATTTATTACTCCATCTAATCTTTCCAGCACACTCACAGGTCAGGAAACCAAGATTCTCAGCCTGTCAGTGCCTTTGCTGAGGCTACCCCTCAGGAGAGGGCAGGGGCTCCATGCAAACCGAATATAGGATCAGGCCAACATTTGGATCAATCTGAATGGAGACACAGTCAATGCTCATTAACCAGTCACTCCCCATTGCCTTCGTCACCCAACCCTTATCAACCGTGACTCTGCTTGCTGTGTATGGATTTCCCTATGGATTCTGCATATTTTATATCAATCTCATTATGGTCTGACATGTTTCACTCAGCAGAAGGTGTTCAAGGTCCCTGCATAGTGTAGCATGTTCCAAAACATCATTCCTTTTTAAAGGCTGAATAATATTCCATTGTATGACTTAGATATTGTTTGGTTTATCCATTCTTCGGGCCCCGGGCACTTTGGTAATAGTCACCTTTCAACTATTGTGGGTAGTGCTGCAGTGAACTTGTATACCACTATCTCTTTGAGTCTCTGTTTGTTATTCTTTGAGGTATATGCTTAGATGTAGAATTGTGAGGTGGTCAAAGATTTCCTCTTCCTTGGATCCATGTTCAACGCTCATGCAAGCAGCAGTCAAGAGCTTAAAAAATGCATTGCATTGTATTGGCTAAATATTCACAAGACCTCTTTAGAGTATTGAAAAGCAGGGATGTTATTTTGAGAAGTAAGGTGCATCTGACACAAGCCATAGTATGTTCAAACACTTCCTATGCATGCAAAATTTGGAGATTAAATAAGGCAGGCCAAAGAAGAATCGATGCATTTGAATTATGGTGCTAGGAAAAAAGAACCATAGAAAGTACTATGGACTACCAGAAGCACCAATAAACTTGTCTTGGAAGAAGCACAGGCCAAATGATCCTTAGAAGTAAGGATGGCCAGATTTTGTCACCCTTTGGACATGTACTTTCAACATGTTGTCAGGAGAGACCAGGCCCAGGAATAGGACATCATGCTTGGTAAAGTGGAAGGGCAATGGAATAGAGGGAGGCTCTCATTAGATGGATGGACATGGGGGCTGCAATAATGGGCTCAAACATAAGAACAATTGTGATGAGGGTACCGGGTTGCGTTGTGTTCTGTTTGACATAGGGTTGTTATGAGTGGGAACCAACAGGACCGACCCTAACAACAATAGTAAATCTCTGACTTGTTAAGAAGAAACAAGCATTTTTCATTTCCTCTATGAGCCAGGCACTGCGAAGACCCTGAAGGTCCAGATAGAAACAGCACTTGGCCCCTACCCATGATGGGTTCCCAGGCTAGGGGTGAGGCAGCAGATCTCCACTTTTGGATGAGACCTATGCAGCCCCCTTGGGGTTCCAGTGTGTGCTGGAGAGACTCCAGTTAACTTTGCCTTTCTCTATACCCGCCTTTAGGGAAGTGGAAGAACTTTAGAATAAAGCATCCTCCGAGATTTCTGTTGCACAATTAGACAAAAGGAAACCAATGGTGGCTAAAGAGAGCGAACAGAGAATCCAGAGCTGTGTCTGGGTCCTTGGCCATGCAGCTATCAATCAGCACAGTTGAGTTCAGGAATCAGGAAGCGAAGATCCTCAATATCTGGATCCAGTAGGTATAGAAGGCATAGCTTCAAAGATAAAGAAGGATAAGCCCTCTTTCGCTTTCAGGAGGAACTCACCCAGGGAGAACTCATTCAGGTGGGACTGCACTAAAGCCTTAGAACTAGGAGGGTCCATAGGAGCATGTTTACTGCCAGAATGGTGCCTTCCCATTCAAGAGCTTCTATCATATTGCGGCTCATAAATGGTCTTTGCCAAGTGCCTTGGTTCTTTTGCTGTGACTTCTGTGGCATCACTTGAACTCTCCATCCACTCCAGCCAGGAGCAGTGGCAGGAAAAATCTATTAGGGAGAAGTGAGAGAGTGAGCTAGGAGATATTCCGTACACAGCTTGCCGTCTCCTTCAGCAAAGGCCCTGTGGGGTGGGGACTTAACTTTTCTGATTCTCTCCTATTAGAAGTCAACACGGAGCTAAAGAAGCATGAATGAAAGAAAGCAGGATAATGAGCTGACAGCTTTTCCATAAGGAAATAATAGCCAGAAGGGCTCCAAGTTGGGATGAGGCATGGTGGGGAGGGGAACACACGTGCTGCTACCAAGAGGAAAGTGAGGAGCAAGAGACCAGCAGAGGCCAGTCTCAAAGCCATCTCCAATAACATTTCCCCAACAGGCTATTTTTCTCTCTCCACTCTAAACACGTCAGCCTTCACCACCACCAAGCACCGAAACCCCCCATTCCTCCCACCAAATGGTCCAGGTTGCTATGGGAACTATGGGAGTAGTAAGTGGTTCCCGCTATTACTACCTACCTCCCTGATTTCAGAAGCAAAAAGTTTTATGACTGGGGGTCCACCACTACATTGGGAACTGTATGAAAGGGTCATGAAATTAGGAAGGTTGAGAACCACTGTCTGAGAGGAAGACACAAATGTTGGTATAGTAGAGGAGCAGCAAAGGAGAGGCAGCCCCCACAAGTTGGAATAGCACAGTGGCTGCAACACAAAGCACAAGCAAGGAAGCACGGTGAGGATGGCACAGGGCAGTGTTTCATTATATTTGCATAGAGTTACTGTGAGCTGAATCCCACTCTATGGCACCTAAATACAATAACAAAGACTTGTGCTTCTAACAATGTGTTTAAATATATCTAAAGAAAAATTGTTCATAGTTTAGATCAGCGGTTCTCAACCTGTGTGCCAGGACCCCATTTAGGTGATGAATGACCCTTTCACAGGGGTGTCCCAGTACATAATGGTAGCAAAATTACAGTTATGAAGTAGTAATGAAAATAAATTTATGATTGGGGGGTATGCACTACATCAGGAATGGTATGAAAGGGTTGTGGAATTAGGGAGGTTGAGAACCACTGGCCTAAAGGAAGACAGAAATCTTGGTAGAGTAGAAAGCCAGCAAATGAGAGGCAGACCCCCAAATGATGGATTAGCAGAGTGGCTACAACAATGAGCACAAGCAAAGAGCCACTGTGAGTATTGCATAAGTGGTGGCAGCATTTCATTATATTGTTCGTAGAGTTGCTGTGAGCCGAAACTACTGGACAGCACCTAACAACAGTAACTACAGGACTTGTGCTTCTCACAATATGGTGACGTAGATCCTAAGAGAAACTACTGTTAGTTTAGAGCAGCGATTCTCAACCTGTGGGTCGCGACCCCTCTGTGGGGGGGGTCAAATGACCCTTTCACAGTGGAGGCCCAATTCATAACTACAGCAAAATTAAAGTTGCGAAGTAGCAATGAAAATAATTTTACGATTGGGGGTTCATCACTACATGAGGAAATGTATGCAATGGTCATGGCATTAGCATATTTGAGAACCACTGCCCTAGAGGAAGACACAAATCTTGATACATTCGAGGGGCAGCAAAAGAGAGGCAGCACTCCAAAGTTGGATTAGTACAATGGCTGAAACAATGAGCACAAGCAAAATAACCACTGTGAGGATCGCACAAGATGGGGCCGGGTTTCATTATATTGTGCATACAGTTGCTATGAGCCAACACACACTAAAAGGCACCTAACAATAAAAAACAGGACTTGTGGTTCGAAGAATATTCTGAAATGGACGTTAAGAGAAACTCCTATTAATTTAGAACATTGGTTCTCAAACTGTGTGTCGTGACACCTTTGAGGAGACTAATGAACCTTTCACATGGGTGGCCTGATTCATAACAGAAGCAAAATTACAGTTATGATGTAGCAATGAATATATTTTATGGTTGGGATGTCACCACTACATGAGGAACGGTGTGAAATGGTAGAGGCATTCAGAAAATTAAGAACTACTGCTCTAGAGGAAGACACAAATCTGTGTATAGAAGGGCAGGAAAAGAGGCAGTGACCAACAAGATGGATTGGCACAGTGGCTGCAACAATGAGCATGAGCAAAAGAACCACTCTGAGGAAGGCACAGGACGGGAAAGCATTTCATTACACGGTGCATAGAGTTGGTATGAGCCAAAACCCACTCGAAGGCAGCCAAAAACAACAGGACTTGTGCCTCTAACAATATGCTGAAGTAGACCTTAAAAGAAACTGCTCTTAGTGTAGAGTAGCAGCTCTCAAACTGTGGATCACAACGTTTTAAGGGGGAGGAATGACCATTTCACATGGGTGGCCTGATTCATAACAGTAGTAAAATTATAGTTATGAAATAACAAGGAAAATAATTTGATGATTGGGGGGTGTCACCAGTACAAAAGAAATGGTGTGAAAGAGTCGTGGCATTAGGAAGGTAGAGAACCACTGCCCTAGAGAAAGACATAAATCTGGGTACAGTAGAAGGGCAGCAAAAAAGAGGCAACCCACAGCAAGATGGAACACGATAGTGGTTGTAACAATCCGAGCAAGCAAAAGAACCACTGTGAGGATGGCACAGGACAGGACACCTTTCCACCATATTGTTCTTAGAGTAGCTGTACGTAGAAAGCTATGCGACAGAATCTAACAACAATAACTACGGGATTTGTGCTTCTAACAATAGGGTGAAATAGATATTAAGAGAAACTCCTCTTAGTTTAGACCAGCAGTTTTCAATCTGTGAGTCGCGACCGCTTTTGGCGGTCAAATGACCCTTTCACAAGTATGACCCGATTCATAACTGTAGGACAATTACAGTTACAAAGTAACAATGAAATTAATTTTATGATGTGAGTCACCACTACATGAGGAACTGTATGAAAGGGTCATGGCATTAGGAAATTTGACAACCACTGCCCTAGAGGAAGACACAATTCTTGGTACAGTACAAAGGCCACAAAAAAGAGGCAGCTACCCAAAAGTTGGTTTAGCACAGTGGCTGCAACAATGAGCGCAAGTGTAAGAACCACTGTGGCATAGGACGGGAAAGTGTTTCTTTGCATTGTGCATAGAGTTGTTATGAGCCAAAACCCAGTCAATGATACCAAACAACAGAACTGCTGCATCTACAAATATGCTGAATTCTATCTTAAGAGAATCTCCTCTTAGTTTAGAGCAGAGGATTTTCACCTGCGTGTCACAACCCCTTTGTAGTGTGGAATGAAAATTACACAAGGGTTTCATGATTCATAACAGTAACAAAATTACAGTTATGAAGGTGCAATGAAAATAATTTTATGGTTGGGGGTCACCACTAAATGAGAATCAGTATGAAAAGAAAATGGCATTAGGAAAGTTGAGAGCCACTGCTCTAAAGGAAGACCCAAATCTTGGTACAGAAGGGCAGGAAAAGAGAGGCAGTCCCCAACAAGATACATTAGCACAGTGGCTGAACATAATCAAAGAACCACAATGAGGAGGGCACAGGACAGGGAGGCGTTCCTTTATAATGTGCATAGAGTTGCTATGAGACACACCCACTCTACGGCACCTAACAACAACAACAAATGGACTTGAGCTTCTAACAGTATGGTGAAGCAGACCTTAAGAGAAACTCCTCTGAATTTAGAGCGGCAGTTCTCAACATGTGGGTCGTGACCAATTTGGGGCTTAGACGAACCTTTTACAGGGTGGCACTATTCAAAACAGTAGCAAAACTAGAGTTATGAAGTAGCAAAGAATATAATTTTATGATTGAAGGTCTACCACTACATTGGAAAGTGTTGTGGAATTAGGAAGGTTGAGATCACTGTCCTAGAGGATGACACAAATATTGGTACAGTAGAAGGGCAGCAAAGGAGAGGCAGCCCCTACAATTTGGAATAGCTAAGTGGCTGCAACATAGAGCCAAGCAAAGAACCACTGTGAGGAATGCACAGGATGGGTCAGCATTTCAGTACATTGTACATAGAGTTGCTGTGAGCCAAAACCCACTCGATTGCACCTAACAACAGCAACAACAGGACTTGGGCGTCTAACAATATACTGAACTACATCTTAAAGAAACACTTCTTAGTTTAGAGCAGCGGTTCACAACCTGTGGATCAGGACCTCTTTGGGGCTTGAGCTACCCATTCACAGGGGTTGGCCTCTTCTTATTAGTAGCAAAATTACAGGTATAAAGTAGCAACAAAAATAATTTTATGAATGGATGTTCACCACAACATCAGGGACTTCACTATAGTGCCAAGGAATTACGAAATTTGAGAACCACTGGTTTAGAGCATAGTAAATCTGATTAAATACTACCTATTTTAACACGAATGAAGTTGGAAAGTACTGGAAATTGGGAGAGGACAGTAGTATAAAATTCCTATGAGGTAGAATTGCTCTACATCATAGAGTAGCTAAGACAATGAGAAGATATGAAGTCAAAGAGCTGTAGAGGAAATTCCATAGGACACGTGGCAACAGCTTTATGCTCTTGTTAACCCCTTGGGGCCTCCCTATCTTTTGTTGGTTCCCTTAACCCCATCCGCACCACTGTGAACAGTCTTCATTAAACTCTCTTTAATTAAAACATCTGAATGGTTTGTTTTCTGCTGGACCCCTAACAGATATCATTTAATTTTCTTGATTGCAATTCATCTCTAGCATACAGAAATCTTTCAAGAGTTTGTTTTATGTTTTGTTTTCATCCACAAAAGCATTTACTTCCAGATTAGTTTGTCCTTGAAACAAGATCAATAGTTCTTTCCTCTTCAACGAAACCCACGTGCTACACTGCCTGAATGCCTATGAAGTTCATGTTTTCCTACATTGAGATCCCAACCATTCCCTACACCAGTGTTTCTCAGCCTTCCTAATGCCGTGACTTTTTCATATATTTCCTCAGTTTGTGGTGACACCTGACCACAGAATTATTTCATTTCTAATTCATCACTGTAATTTTGTTACTGTGATGAATCAGGCCACCCCCGTGAAAGTCTCATTCGACCCCCAAAGAAGTCGTGACCCACCAGTTGAGATCCACTACCCTAGACAGTTTGGCCCGAGGGCTGTATTTGGGCCCCCAAATCATCAATAGCTGCCAGCATCACACATCTCACCAAAGAGAAGCAAAGAGAAGCATTTGAACTCACCTTATTGGTGAGTTCATTAAATATTTGACCTGTATGGCCCCATGAATGACATTATAAATCACATGATCCTTGGCAGAAAAACAAGGTTCCAGCTCCTGCTCTAGACCAAAAGTTCCGAAACTTATTCTGCCTATTACCCTCTTTTCAGAAAAAGAAATTACTCAGGGACCCCTGGTAATGAAAGAATTTTGTACTATAGCTCACCATCCAGGATAAAATGTAGATATCTGCTTTGTAGATCCCTGGATTTTTCCATGCCAAGCAGATGGTGGTGTTGCCCACTGTGGGAAACGAGACTCTAGGTAAATCAGGTTTGCTTTCACTCTCTGTGCAAGAATTTCAGTTGAGGAGCAAGATCTGTCTTGAAAGAAGTGTATCCAGAATGCTCCTTAGAGGCAAGAATGGCTAGAATTCGTCTCACATACTTGAACATCAGGAGCTATGAGGAGCAACATCATAGAGAAGGCCATCATGCTTGGTAAAGGGGCACCAAAATGAGGAAGGCCCTCACCAAGATGGATGGACAGTTTCTGCAGCAATAGTCTAAAATATAACAATTTTTGAGAATGGCACAGGAACAGGAAGTGTTTCTTTCGGTTGTACAAAGAGTCGCTGCGAGTTGAAACCAACTTGACAGCATCCAACACAACTAGATGTGGAGAAAGCATGGCCTGGTCTGTGTACAGTGACCCCAGCGAGGTTCCTCGTCCATTTTTGTATTTAAATGGGCCAGGTGCTCTCACAAACCACGTCTTCAAAACACAACTTAGATTTTTTCTTTCATCCCAGGAACCATTCTGAAATTTAAAATGACCATTTGACACTGAGTTGATTGTGATTCATGGCAATTCATAGGATTTCCAATGGGCATATCCTTTCAGAAACAGATGGCCAGACGTTCTTCCAAGGTATTCTTGGTGCGCTTGAGCCTCCTACGTTTCTGTTAATGGCCAAGTGTTTTCACCATTTGTACTATCCAGGATTGACTTCCAGCTCTATATATCCTTAAAATTGACATCTCTCCTCTCTTTGTAAAGTCATGACCATTGCTGTGTTTCAGTCGATTTACCGTATTCAAATATAGAAATGACAAATAATTCTACCACCTCACAGAAAATGTCAGAAACTCGTTGCTCTCATTTAATAGTGGCGTGGGTGATTACATATTGGACTGCTAATCCCAAAGTCAACAGTTCAAAACGACCAGCCACTCTCAGGGAAAAAGATGAGGCTTTCCACTCCTACCAAGTTACAGTCTCAAATAACCACAGGAGCAGTTGGACCCTGTCCTATAAGGTAGAACTCAGGTCATGGTGAGTCAGAGTGGACTGGGTGGCAGTGAGTTGGTTTGGTTTTTGGACTCCCCTCCTACCATAATATCTCACAATTGCTAAGTGCATGTTATGTACTAATGTTCTAAGCATTGCATGTACATTCACTAATTTCATCCCACAGGTGTGGTGTGGGTGAAGCATTAGAAATGCTAAGCAGAATGTCAGTGGTTCAAATCCACCAGCTGTTCTTCGGGATCAAGATTGGGCTGTCAGCTCTCATAAAGATGTTCAGGGTTGGACATCTGCCGGGAAAGTTATTACTTTATCCTGCCGAGTTGCTATGGGTCTGAATGAACTCAAGAGCAGTGGGGTTTTGGTGGCTTTTGCAACCCTTTTAAGAGGAGCGCTGGTGGGGCAATAGAGAAGCCCTTGACTATTTACCACAAGCTCAGAAAAACCCTCAGCAGATTCCCTTGAGAATGATGCATCAATTTTTTCCAGGACAAGTCACAGCTTATAGGAACACCTCTAGAATGGTTCCACTCTGTCCTGCAGGCTCACTATGAATTGGAATTGACTGACCCATTGGTAGTGAGTGCATCAGCTCCCGTCTATTGGTGAGAACATGAATGCACAGAAAAGTGAAACAATCTAGCCCAGAGGTGACCAGGTTATCAAAGGAGGAGCTAGCATTCATATCCCAGCAGACCAACCTCAGAGACTACAGGCTTAGCTCCACACTCTGCTGATGTCTTGACTACAAGTGGTTGGATTTTGCATCCGCTCCCCTACACATCATCTCCACTGTCCAATATCGATCAATGTTAGCATGAGAACTGAAGAGTCACACTCTAGCCCTGCCCAATCCCACACGTACAGGTGAGAAAAAAATGGTGAGACCACTGGGCAGTTTTAGCTGCCACCTCTACTTCCACCACTTCAATTCACGCAAAAAGAAGTCAGAGAAAGCATTTTTGGCCTTTCCACCACTTCTTAGCCCTGACACCTTGGGGCCTGTCCACTCTCTTGGACACCCACAAGACGGCAACCTGGGAACTTCCCCTGGGGCACTTGGGGAAAAAGGAAAGGGCACACGCCTGCAATGAAATTCACACTGTAACAACTTGTTTCCCCCGTGGAGAATGACACCATTAGCTGCTTCAATTGTGCATGAAATATAAATTACATGACTCAGAGGTATCATGTCGGAGCAGCCATGATGATAAGTGATGAGGCTCTCCATCGAGCAGCCCTGTCCCACCAGCAGGTCCAAAGAAACCCAAGACCCGAGGCTGACAGCTGAGAACGAGGTTCTGTGGTCTTTGAGTGTGCCTGCTTCATAGAGCCCACAAGGGAGAATCTTTCCGGGTGACCCAGGATGCCAGGCTGGAATGTTCCAGCCATCTGCTGTCATCACCCTGGACCTCCCATTTTCTTTAAAGGGAGTCGAATGCTGAACAGTACTCTTTCCTTCCCTAACCCCCAGAAAAGTAGGAAAAAGGTGGTGGTGATTGTGGTAATATCCTTCTTGCTAAGGAGATTTGGTGATGCTGTGGGTTAAGCATCTCACTACTAATCACAAGGCCAGCAGTTCAAACCCACTAGCTGTTCTGAGAGGGAGAAAGATGAGGCCGTCTGACAATGGACAAATTTATGGTGTCAGAAACCCACACAGGAAGTTCTACTATTTCCTCTAGGATTGCTATGCATCTGAATTGGCTGGATTCACCAGAAGTAGGTTTTGCTTCTTCGGAGTGTATTTGTACATGTGTGTGTACATGTGCGTGTGCGTGGCTGTGAGTGTGTGTGTCTGCATTGTCGCTTATGTGGTTTGGAAGCCCAGAGCAGGCAGACTGAGGCTGCATAGGAAGCAGTTGAGAAGAGAGAAGGGTGAGATCCTTCAAGAGGTAGATAGATCCAAACTCATTTCCCAGATCCCTTCTATATTCATTCTGCCTCCATTTCATAACTCTTTCTGGCTCAAATTACTCCGTATTCTCTCCCTAGCTAGCGCCCCGCAGCTTTCTACCCCATTTCACCACTAGATCTCTGGACACTACTCTAAATCAGCTTGAGATACTCAATGATTGATGAGCTGCTGAAGGATTGGATCAGCCACCCTTCTTTGTGTCCATGAAAGAACTTTCCAAAACCTCATGTCACAAGCAGGTACCCTTGCTTTTAGAGCATAGGCTAATTTGTATGTTTCCACCTTGAGAGGGCCAAGCACCACCATGTACAATTAGTAGATAATCATAAGTGTGTCACTTTTGTGGTCACTACACATCTCCTTTGGAGGACCCATTTGCCCCTCTCCTAGCACCGTGATCCCTGGTGCCATGGCTAGACTGGGATGGGACATCCATGTGCTCAACTAGGAACTGCCAGGTGGAATCAGAGCCACTGCCCCCTCTGCAGAGCCTCTGTGAGGACCGGGAGTTTGGAAACACAGCCTAAAGCTGCGGGAGGAGAATTTTAGGAAATTATCACGCATTTATCCTAATGACAACTGTACAAAGCCCACAACCACCCTACAAATGCCCTGCCACTGAGCAGAGCCAAAAGAAGGAAAAGCCAAAATCCACATATGGGTACAGGAAGACCTTTGGAAGGTGTTCCTGTGGGGGGCCGGGGAAGCGGGAGTGTGGACTTGAGGAGGCAAGGGCTCAGGCTGGGAAAGAGCCAGGATGCCTGTCGACAAACCCCTTCAGACCAGACACAACCAGAGGAAGTTCAACTCTCTCTCTTTGTCTCTCTGCCTAACCACCAACCTCTTACCCAGTGCAGGAGATTCTTTGAACAGGGTCCACAGGGCCAGATGTGAGAGTTAGCAGCTCCTGTTACTACCCTGGCTTGGGAAACCTCCCACTTTCTGGAAATGCAAATATTTTCTTGGACTTTGATCAAGACCAAGATCAACCCTACCCTCCCCCTTTTCTCACAGAGGCACTTGGTCAGAATGGCAAATAGCGCTCAACTGCCATGCACTCCGCCTCTTTATTCCTTGTTCCATTCGAACCAACTGCTTCAAAAAATCACAAAACTGCCAGATGGAGGGCAGGGCAGTGCTTTCTGTTCAGGCTTCCCTCTCATTCTTTCTGTGGTCGCATCATCATTCCAGGTACAGCAAACTCATTGCAGTCCAGTCAATTCCTTATGTAAGTTTTCCAAGGTTGTACAACATTACTGGAACAGACAGCCCCATCATTTTACCTTGAAGCAGCTGGTGGGGTTCAACTGTCAACCTTTCAGCTAGCCATCAACATTTACATGACAGTGCCTTCAGAGTGGTGAGTCATAGTCTGCAGACACCGTGGGAAAGAATCATTCTTCTGCCTTATTTTCATAAGGTGGGTTAAAAGGTAGGCAGGTGTGAGGCAGATGTAAGTAGAAATCAACTTGATGGCAACAAACAACAACACCGATGTTATTGTTTTGGGGCTGAGGATCTGAGACCTATGAGGCATGGAGCTAAGTAACAGCTACTTCAGGTTTGTTAGCCACTTCGTCGTTGAGCTCTGTTCTAGATACTGGTTATACAGCTAGAAGGAAGATGGCATATCTGTTCCTGGGGTTGAGAGATGCGAGGGGTTGGAAAACTTCCTGTCCTGTTAGTAGTGGGTGTAGATTTTGTTTCTGTTGTTAGATGCCATTGAGTCAAATCCAACTCCTAGCCACCCTATGGACAATAGAACGAAACACTACCCAGTCCTGCACCATCCTCTCAATAGTTGTTATGGTTCAGCCCCTTGTTGCAGCCACTGTGTCAATCCATTTACTGAAGGTCTTCCTCATTTTCGCTTATCTCTCTTCACCTAGCAGGATGTCCTTACTCCTCCAGGGACTGATCTCTCACTAACAGTATGTCTAAGGTACGTGAGGGGAAGTCTCACCATTCTTGCTTCTAAGGAGTATTCTGGCTGTACTTCTGATCCACATTTGTTTGTTCTTTTGGCAGTTCATAGTACTTCCAATATTATTCACCAGCATCCCAATATAAATGCATTGATTCTTCTTTGATCTTCCTTTTCAATGTCCAAATTTCACGTGCATACAAGGCCATTGAATATATGACTCAGGTGGCTTTAGTCAGGTACACCTTAAGCTTCAAGGTAACATCCTTGCTCTTAAACACTTTGGAGAACACTTTTGAAAGAGGTCTCTGGCTGCAACGCGCGGCCCCTTTAAGGTTCAAGAGGCGGGGCGCACAGGTGGAAGCCCATGGCCCCTTTAAGCCTTGGCCTATTTGGCAGCAGCTGGAGCCACTATTGAGGACAAGGCAAGAGGCCAGCCAGCACTTCCTGTGGAGGCCAAGGGCTCAGGACCTGAGCAGGCCAAGCTCTGAGTGCTGAGTGAGCCAGCCTCAGAGCCGCACCACCTCCATGGGCCAATATGACCTGATGGGCAAGGCCTAGGGCTTCACAGACCAGGTGTGGTTCCTGCGGCCTCCCCGCCCTCTCCCAGACTCCTGCCCACCCGGGCCTTGCCACCATGACCCCTGATGCGGGTCTGCAGCACACCTGGTGCCTGCCCAGGCCCCAGAACTCCTGCCCTGCCTGGCCCACCCACCTGAGACCTCACTCCAGGCCCCCTGTCCAAACCCTGGTCCTGCTCCAGGCCCCCTCCCTGCCCAAGACTTTTTTAGTCTGGTTGGTCATGAGGGATGGAAAGGAGGAGGGATCCTGCCCAGGCCCCTGCACCCCATCCAACTTGGGATGATCTGGGTTGGTCCAGCCCCCAAGGTGGCTTCCCTCCCACAGGCCCATATACCCAGAACTCCATTGGACCCACTGGGTACGTGAGGCCTCCCCATCAAGGGCTCAGGATATGTGCCCACAGCCTGGAATGGGATCATAGCTTGCTAGAGCCTCACTCCCCTCCCCTTAAGCCCCAACAACTTAAGATCCCTAGAAAGTGTCTCTTTGTGGGGGCCCTTGTAGGGTCACACTCTGGCTGTGAAGGGCTAGGCTATGGCTTTTGGCACTTGTCTTCTCCATTCTGAATCTTTAGACCATTGGTCCTTCCACGGGGCAGTTCTACAGGAGTAGCAGGGAACTCTATTCGGGAGTGAAGTTGGCCAGATTTGAGTAGGGGTGCCCTGGCAGGGATGCCAACTTGGGAGAAGAGCCCATCTCCCCTTTCTCTTTCCCAGCTGCAAAAAAATTTTAAAAAGGAAGAGGTCTCATAGAGCAGATTTACCCAATGCAATACGTCCTTTGGGTTCTTGACTGGGGCTCGCGTGATCATTTATTGTGGATCGCAGCAAGAAGATAGCACTGATCACTTCAGTATTTTCTCCATTTATCATGATCATGTTGTAGATGACAGGGACATAATTACATATAAATCTGTCCCTGGGACCCAACTCCTGGGGAGTCCCAAACAACTTGATGAAAAGGAAAACGAGAGAGAGAAGACAAGCACACTGAGCCTAAGTTGGAAGGACAGTCCTTTGTGAATAGAGAGCTTCAAGGGTATTGGAGTTCCTGGAGGAGGGCAAAGAGTTCCACACTCAACTATTCAACAAATCATTGGCAGTTGGAACCCACACAGGGGCACCATGGAGGAAAGGCCTGGAAACCTGCTTAAAGCCTATAGTCTTGAAAGTCTTATGGAATCCACACATAAGGCACCATGAGTCAGAATCAACTCTCTCATGCCTGTTTTGGTTTGGGTAGAGGAGCTATTAGAAGCAGTGGGGTATAATGTTGAATCCAAGAAGAGGAAGGATTTGGTCACCATTAAAGTGACTTCTGACCCAATTAATAACAATCATATGGACTTTTGTGGGAGAAAGATGAGGATTTCTATGGCTGTAAATATTTAGTGTCAGAAACCCACATAGACAGTTCTACCCTGCCCTATACAGTCGCTGATTTGGTGTCAACTGGATGGCACTAAGATATCAACTATCTGCTGAAAGGTTGCCATGTGGAAGAGCTTGTACCAAGTCCGTTATGGATATGCCTATGATCTTTGTGGGAGACAAAGGTCCTGCTTAAGATTAATGTCTCTGGTGTCAAATCGCTCCATTGTCCAGTCTTGGCTCTATGTCCTTCTAGCTCTATAACCTCGGAAAAATCATTGAACCCCCTTTGTTCTGCTGTGTGTACAAGGGAAGTGAAAAATAGTTCTTAGGTTGTGTGTTCGAGGTTGAGATTGAATGATAGAAAGACCTTGTTGTTGTTAGTCGCCAGCAAAGCAAATTTGATTCCTTGTGACCTTATGCCGGATAGAACAAATTACTGCTAGATCCTATGCAATCTTCCTGCCCATTGGCAGGTGTGAGGTCATTGTTGCAGTTATTGTGCCAGTCCGTGTCATGAAGAGTTTCCCCAGATCCACTGTTTTACCAAACATGATGTTTTCGTCTCGCAATTGGTCTTTCCTAACGACATGTCCAAAATCAGCATGACAAAATTTTGCCATTCTATCTTCTAGGAACATTCTTCGAAGAATGTCCTGGTTCAATTTCCTCCAGGACTGATTTGCTCATTCTTTTGGCCACCCACAGTATACTCAATACATGGTCTTTGCCATCACGGTCATTTGAATGCCTCAATCCTTCTTAGAATCCTGGTCCTCACTGTTGTAGAAACTGCATTTCTCACAGCTTACTTCAGATCTGCTGAAGTGGAATCTGAGTCCTTGTAGGCCCCAAGGACATGGCATTTGTGTGCCTGCTAGAAGCACTGAGGAACAACGTCTGGCCCATAGTAAGTGCTTATAATTGTTCATTGCGATCAGTGTTATTATTTATCATCCCATGTAAACTTTCCAGCACACGCACAGGTCAGGAAACCAAGATTCTGAGCCTGTCAGTGCCTTCACTGAGGCTACCCCTCAGGAGAGGGGAGGGGCTGCATGCAAATCAAATACATGATCAAACAAGTTGGCCTGGGTGGAGGGACTTTCAATGCTAAAATAGGGGAACGGGTTGTTGGGTATGTGGGAGGAAAGGCATCTAAAGAAAATCAGCAGAGTGCTCCGAGGCTCTGGAGTTCTGACTACAAAGACACATAATCCAGGCCTATATATCTTTGGGGGATGTGCAAGACCAGTAATTACAGGTAAAGACGTACATCACAGGAAGGGGTTGCACTATAGGGTATGCAGCAATGAGAGGGGGACAATATAGGGATATACACAATAGGAAGAGGAGGGATTGGGGGCACACATATGACAAGGGCAGATCCTAGATTCAGGATGGCAGCCTAACTTTGAATGTCACTGAGCTGGTTTGACCTGTTTTCTGGGTCTCCATAGAAACCATTATCAGTAGGGTGTAAACTCTTCCTATGGGAACCAAGCTAATGGTCACAAGCATTTAGGGAGAACTAGCCCATTGTCCTTAACAGCAGGGAGGGGGGGACCTCTACCTGCCCTGGGAGCAGACAGTTGTCTGGCCAATGACTGCCTTCAGGGAGGATGTCTCCAAGCATCTGGCCTCGCAATATATGCCGGCAAATAGGGTCTAGTGTTTGACATGTCTTTGGGGAGACAAATCTGGGGAGAAGTCTCTTTATAATTCCACATACATGATGTAAGGTATCGGTCCATTTGCCTTCATTCCTTTGCATGTGGCGACTCAGTGGTCAAAGCACTGTGTATTGAATAAGTGGGTCTTCCCCCATTCACATAATTGTCAAATCACAAGTTACCATAGGTGTACGGGTGTATTTCTTGATTCTCATTTCTACTCCTTGGACTGCCCTCTTAGGAATACCACACTCTTTTGATGATTGTGGCTTTGTTAGATCTCTCGGGAGATCGAGTTGTACCTCGTTAGAAAGAATTCACGCCGGAGCCTGGTTCGTGAACCAAGTGAGTTTGATGAGAGGTAGAAGAAGTTTCAGGTTTTACACAGCACCCATAGGACTCCGCCGACCATGCAGCCTGGCTGAAGCTGCTCAGCGTCATGCAAAGATCTCTCCTTCCCTGCGACTCTCTGCTCTCTGTTATATCTCGATCTCTCTCTCTCTCTCTCTCTCTCTCTCTCTCTCTCTCTCTCTCTCTCTCTGACTCACTCTCTCTCTCCCTTCTCCCCCTCCCCCTCCCCTACCCCTCCCTTTTCATGGATTCCAGGGGGAGGCGTGGTGGACGACCCCAGATGGACCCCATTGGCTGAACTGAATTCACCTGGCTCAGGTGGGCCGATCCAGGTTTAGCACCCACCCAATCCCACTGGTGGGAAACCTGAGCCTCTGAGCATGTGCAGTGTGCCGCTCTTTGTTCCCTTGCCTGGCTCTCTGGGCATGGCTTAAGGGACATCCCATCCCTGCGCTAGTCTGCCTAACAACGTTACAGTACATTTTTAAATTGGAAAGGATGAAACTTTCTATTTTTAAAAATTTATTTTTTATTTTATTTTGAAACCTCCTATTTTGTTCTTTTTTTCAAGAAAATTTTTACTATTTGAGGCCCTTTGCAATCATGTGAATTTGAGAATTGACTTTCCGTTCCCCTAAAAGGAACATAAAAGCTGTTGGAATTTTTATAGGGATTGCAGATCACTTTGGTCATATTGTCATCTTAACAATATTAAGCCTTCTAATTTATTTATGTCTTCTTTAAATTCCCTCAGAAGTATTTTTAGTAGTTGTCTCCCTCATTAAATTATTCCTCAGTCCCATCTACATGTAACCTCCTTTCTGGGAAATGGGCAATGCGACGGTGGGTGAGGGGAGACGAGGGGCAGTGTAAGATAAGATAAAATAATAATTTATAAACTATTAAGGGTTCAAGGGGGAAGGGGAGGGGGAGCGGAGAGGGAGGGGAGGGGAAAAAAAGGAAAAAGCTGATTCCAGGAACCCAAGTGGAAGACGAATTTTGAGAATGATGAGGACAACGAATGTATAAGGGTGCTTTACTCAATTGATGTATGTATGGATTCTGATAAGAGTTGTATGAGCCCCAATAAAACGATTTATTAAAAAAAATTATTCCTCAGTCCTTTAGTTGTTTAGATGGTATTAGAAATGGAATTGTTCTCTTTCTTTCCTTTTCCGATTGTTTGCTGCTGGTGTATGGAAACACAACATATTTTTAAAGAATCTTTTTATTAGGGACTCATACAACTCCCATCACAATCCATATACACATCAATTATGTAAAGCCCATCCGTACATTCATTGCCCTCATCGTTCTCAAAACATTTGCTCTCCACCTAAGCCCCTAGCATCAGGTCCTCATTTTTTCCCTCCCTCCCTGTTCCCCCCTCCCTCATGAACCCTTGATAATTTATAAATTATTATCTTGCCATATCTTTCCCTGTCCGATATCTCCCTTCACCCACCCCTCTGTTGTCCGTCTCCCAGAGAGGAGGTCACATGTAGATCCTTGTAATTGGTTCCCCGTTTCCAACCCATCCTCCCTCTACCCTCCCAGCATCACCACTCACACCACTGGTCCTGAAGGGATCATCTGCCCTTGATTCCCTGTGTTTCCAGTTCCCATCTGTACCAGTGTACATCCTCTGGTCTAGGCAGACTTGCAAGGTAGAATTGGGATCATGATAGTGGGGGAGGAGGAAGCATTTAGGAACTTAAGGAAAGTTGTATTTTTCATCATTGCTACATCGCACCCTGACTGGCTTGTCTCCTCCCCGAGACCCTTCTGTAAGGGGGTGTTGTCCAGTGGCCCACAAATGGACTTTGGGTCTCCACTCTGCACTCCACCCCTCATTCACTATGATATAATTTTTTGTTCTGATGATGCCTGATACCTGATCCCTTCAACACCTCGTGATCGCACAGGCTGGTGTGCTTTGTCCATGTGGGCTTTTTTTGCTTCTGAGCTAGATGGCTGCTTGTTTACCTTCAAACCTTTAAGACCCCGACTCTATAGCCCGGCACCATCAGCTTTCTTCACCACATTTGCTTATGCACCCATTTGTCTTCAGCGATCAAATCAGGGAGGTGAGCACACAATGATATGAATTTTTGTTCTTTGATGCCTGATAAGTGATGGCTTCGGCACCTCTTGATCACACAGGCTGGTGTGCTTCTTCCATGTGGGCTTTGTTGCTTCTGAGTTAGATGGCCGCTCATTTACCTTCAAGCCTTTAAGACCTCAGATGCTATTATCTTTTGATAGCCGGGCACCATCAACTTTCTTCACCACATTTGCTTATTCACCCGCTTTGTCTTCAGCAGTTGTATCAGGAAGGTGAGCCTCATAGAGTGTCAATTTAAAAGAAGAAAGTATTCTTGCATTGAGGGAGTACTTGAGTGGAGGCCCAAGGTCCTTCTGCTACCTTAATACTAAACCTATAAATATGTGCACATAGATCTGTAAGGTCTCTCTCTCCGGGACTAGATTTCAGCCTTGGTCCTTGGCTCCGCGCGAGAAAGATTTTATGCTGAAGCCAGGCTCGTGATCCAAGTGAATTTAATGAAAGTTCAAAGAAGCATCAGGTTTTACGCGGCACCCATAGGATTCCTTTGACCATGCGGCCTGGCAGAGACTGCTCCGGGACACGCAAGGATCTCTCCCCTCCCACGGAGATGACCAGACCCTCTCCCTCTCGGTTCCTGCCTTCTTAAGGGTTCCTGGGGGAGGCGTGGTGAACGACCCCAGGTCGATCCCATTGGCTGAATTGTAGTAACCTGGCCCAAGTGGGCTGCTCCAGGTGTAACGCCCATCTCCACCCACTGGCGGGAAAATCCAGCTTTGTCCTTTGCTGGTTCTCCTGGGCATGCGTAAATGGACTTCCCAATTACCTAGGCTAAGCTACCTAACATATCTATTTCCCCATCCTCATATATAAACATATTTGCCTATGTACATGTCTTTATCTAGAACTCTATAAATGCCCTTTGCCTCCCAGCTCTTTCCTCTATTTCCTTTTTTGACTTTCCTCCTTTCCCACTATCATGCTCAGTCCCCACCAGGGTTTCAGCAATTCCTCTTGGTTACATTACCCTTGATCATGCCCTACCAAACCTCCCACACCCTCATCACCACCGATTTGGGTCACTTGTTCCTTTGTCCCTGGGTTTGTTAACACCACTACCTTTCCCCCCACTTCCCCCTCTCCCATGTCCCCTCGGAACTGTTGGTTCCATTGTTTTCTCCTCCAGATTGTTCATCCAGCCTATCTTATTTAGACAGACCTGAGGAGGTAATAACATGCACAAAAACAAGACAGAGCAAAACCAAGAAACAATATACAGCAAAACAACAACAAACCAATGACAAAAACCAAAACAAAACACAATAAGAAAAAAAAAAGCTTGTAGTTAGTTCAAGGATTGTTTGTTGGCCTTTAGGAGTGTTTGCCAGTCCAGTCTGTTGGGGCACCATGCTGGCTCCAAAGTCCACCTTCAGCATTCCCTGGGGACCTCGCCACTCCAATCCCTTGCTGTTGCACCCCTTTAGTGTTTTGCCTCAGTGTGGCAGGATCATATTGGGTGCAATTCCCACACTGTGTCTCCATTGTTGTGCCCTGTAGGGCTATGAGTCAGTGAGGGGCGCCATGTCTCCTAGTTTGGCTGGCCATGTGGTCCTCTCTGTGAACTGGCTGTTCTAATTGGAAATATCGTCCCCATGGCCTGGTGGTCCAGGATGTGCTCCACTCTCCTCGTTGCCTTCCTCTGCTCCCGTGTGCTCTGATCAGATATGTCCCTCTCCCGGAGCTTCAGATTCAATGCCGCCCTTTGAAATAAATTCTTCTGGGGTGAGGGGCAGGTGTCCATTTAGTAGTTGGGATTGGGACCGGCCCCTCAAACCTCTCCACTGGTTCCCTACTGCATGCTGGCATGCTGCATTCACATCTTGGAGCATTGGGTTGAAGTCTGGTCCCTCTTTCCCTGTGGAGATAAAAACAATACCCGCTCCCCTTGGGTGGGTTAGTGAGGCTGAAATTCTTTAAGGAGCAGACAGCGTCTATTTTCTCCTGAGGAGTGGCCGATGGGTTTGAACCACTGACCTTGCTGTTAGCAGCTACCGGGGTTCCTTACAGTTAGCCATAGGCACACTAAATGAAGAGACAGTAGGTTAGAAGATAAATGTGGGGAAATCAGTTAAGTGGAATGAGGGGCTCCGGGATGGAGGTTCAATAGGGTGAGTAGAGCGGGCCTCAATGAGGAGGTGGCTCTTGGGCACAGACTCAAGGGCGGGGAGGGAGGGAGTGTGCAGACACATGCGGGGGCAGTTCACGGAAGGCAAACACCCTGAGTCGGAGAGAGGTTGGTGCGCTCGGGAGAGGGAAGCGTTTTGCCCATGTGTATTTTGGTTGGTTAAATTCCTAGCAGAGGAATTATGGGGTCAAAGGAATTGTCTCGATCTCCTTTGAAATTCTCTCGTTTCAAAGCCCTGGGATAGAAGAGTGACCGTACCCCAAAAGAAATCTATTCAAATGCAAGAAAATCAAAATGGAAGAAGAGTAGAAAACATAAAGGGGCTAAAAATAGCAGTTACCACTTCTATTAAGAATTTCTGTGAGAATCTCAGGGGTTTACTGAGTCATCTTCCGCGGTGCCTGTTACAGTGGGCTGGCACAGCTTGGCCACGTGTCACCCCTCCGCGTTCCTGTATCTACTAGGCAGGATCCATCTTGCCTCTTTGCCAGTGACTTTCAAGTACCAATCAGCTCTTCCCTTTCCACCTTCCCAGGTCCCCTGGGACCTTCCTATTCAGCTCCAATTTCTGATCTAGCTAAAGACATCCCAACTTTCCCACTGACCGTGAGACTAATCGGATGACTTCACCGGAGGCGCGCGACCTTGTGGTTCAGGGGGAGGGCAGTGGCCTTGAAGCACAGGGGGGACCTTCCGCTCTACCCAAGGGAAAGAATGGAGGGAGCTGCAGGGCCAGGGAGCAGGGAGGGTGTGTGGTAAGGGGCTGGCTCCAGGCAGAGGCTAATCAGAGGAGAAGAATGGGTTGGGCCCCGTTACCAAGGCCAGGCAGACTTTATTCTCCAAGTGGTAAGTCATCAAAGGAGGTTTGCTCAGAGTGACAACATGAGGCTGCCTTTCAAGAGGTTGTCTGGAGCTTGGGTGATAAATGCTTTTGGAAGGAGGGGAGTTAAGCCAGGGGAACCAGTTAGTTCACTGTGGCAGGAGATATTGTAAGCCTTTCATCCAGTCATTAAGCCAGTGTGTACTGGGGATCATGGGCGTGCTGGGCACTGTGCTCCATCCTGGGAAGGTGTAACCCACACCCCCACCCTCATGGAGATCACATTCTAGCCGGGGACAGAGACAGCTATCCAGTGGAAATCAAATGAGTAGATAGTATATTAACCTGTTTGCAAACCTGTCATTGGAGTCGTAGGACTGCCCCGTATTGTGTCTGAGGAAACAGATTGGCCACCATGTCTCTCCCCCGAGGGGCACCTGGTGGACTGAGATCAACCCCCTCCTGGTTAGCAGCCACGTGCTTAAGCACCGACCACCACCAGGGCCCGTAGATAGTGTGCTTGACGGTGCAGGTGGTCAAGTGGACATGCACACAGGAAGGGAACGAGGGGTTTTTCAGAGCCCCGGGGTGGTGTCCATGGTTAAGCATTTGTCTTACTAATGGGAAGGTCGGTGCACTTTGCCTACTCCTAAAGGACCCCCAACGAAATGCAATCCTTTTCAGAAAAGTCAGGGCCACAAACTGTGGAGCAAAGGTCCACTCTGACATCCCGGGTCACCAGGAACCAGAATCGACTCGAGGGCAACTGTTGTTTGTTTACTAGAAATGGTTGTGGGCTGGGGCCGGGAGGGGGTGTGCGGTGGGTGGTGTGGTTCACAAGTTCCTAAAGAAGATGGATAGCCAGCTGGGGGAAGGAAGGCTCTTGGGGTGACTTGTGAGTGGAGGGGCCCCAAAGGAGGTGGCATGGGAGAGGGAGAAGGTGAGGGCGAGGGAGGTTGGGAGTGTTTGTAGGTAGACTCGGTGAGACGAGGAGCCAGCCAGGAGCACAACAGGGAGTCAGTGATGTTTATGAAGGGCAGCAAGAGAAAGCCACCCAGGCAGCACACAGCACGGTACCATCATGGAAGACCCAGGGCGTTCAGGTTATAGGCATGTCTCCCCGATGAGGCTGTCAGCATCTTGAAAGGACCCATTCACACTGGCCAAGCCAAGTGCTGAGCACATTCCAAAATATTCAGTGAATATTCGCAGTTGGAAGGCATTCTTCCTTCATCTTGCTGCCCCCAGCCACGGGGAGCTCCCTGCGTGGTGCCTGAGGCTGCTTTTCTATACTTCGCTAGAGGTCCACCACCGAAGCTAGGGAAGCTAACCAAGGGTCTGGCCCAGGGAGGACTGGGGTTTGGGCCAAGCAGGAGTCCCGCTGTGTTAGCCCCAGTTGACCAGAGAAACAAATTCATAGACACTTATATGTGTTTTAAAAGAGAACTTTATATCAAAGAAAAATTGTACATTATGAAAACATCCCAGCCCAGTCCAGATCATGTCCTTAAGTCTGATATTAGCCCATATGTCCGATACCAGTCTATAAATCCCTCTTCCTACTCATGAAACACAAGCAATGATGCTGATGCAGGAAGATCACAGGCCAGTGGGTAGAAAGCCTTGTGGACCCAGTGGTGGTGGAGGCATCCCAGCGCTAGCAGGGGTCTCCAAGTGAGCCCTGCGGCTCCAGGCCTCTAGTGTAGCTCTGTGTCTTGTCAGCAGGAATGTCTCACAGGAAGGGAGCTATTGATTTCCGTGGGCACCTCCAAATGAGGTCATCAGGCTGCAACCTGAATGACAGCTTAGACTCCACCCCTCCACAAGTTGACACCAGAGTATGTTGCTCACGTGCTCTTGGGCTGTGTGGCCCCTCCTGGAGTAGGCGTGCGGCAGCCTCCTCCTTGAAAATCCCCTTCTATTTCTGGTGGTCCAGAGTCTCTTGGTCCCTCCCCAGTGAGCACTGCCCAGTGATACCCTGTGGCCTGCCCAGAGAGGGCATCTAATCCGTAAGTGGCTGGGTGCTGTTTATGTCAACATCTACCTCCCACCCCACTTAAGAGCTTGGCGTGCCTCCAACCGTGCCCTACCTGGATGAGGCCCCGATGCCACTGCACTTCTACCGGGACTGGGTCTTCCCCAGCAGGCCCTGCATCGTGCGCAATGCCCTGCAGAAGTGGTCGCTCCCCTATCTGAGGTGGGTGCAGCCCTGGGCTGGGCTAGGGTGATGGGCGAGCTGTCTTGTGGCATGTGGGCATGCTCTTAGAGTCCCTTCCCCTAGGGCCACGGCGGGTGCCACGGAGGTGAGCGTAGCGGTGACCACAGATGGCTATGCTGATTCCGTGCGTGGAGACCACTTCGTGATGCCAGCCGAGCGCCTGCTGCCCCTGTGAGGTGTGTTGGACGTCCTGGAGGGCAGGGCCCGGCACCCTGGCGTGCTCTACGTGCAGAAGCAGTGCTCTAACCTGCTTACCGAGCTGCCCCAGCTGCTGCCCGACTTGGAGCCCCACGTGCCCTGGGCCTCCGAGGCTCTGGGTGAGAGGGGGCGACTGGGGCAGAGGGCAGTCGTTGAGAATACACAGCAGAAGCACACACCAAGCTTCTACACTGACAGCTCGGTGACATTTATTGTCTTGGCCCACACCCACCACCCCATGGCCAGGGTCAGGCCCTGCCGCTCTGGAAGCCTTGACAGTTGACCGACTGCAAAGGATTAGTGCTCTAACTTTTGCCTGTGGGGGGCTGGGCCCACTCCCCAAGCCCTCCAAACCATGGCCTCTTTGCCACTTTTCCCTGGGATGCCCCTCGCTTGCACGCAGTACCCCTGCCCACATCCTGTTGGGTGTTATCCCAGAGCCGACCTGCAGGGGACAACCACTCCTAACTCTCCTCCTCTGTCCTGCAGGGAAGATGCCAGACGCGGTGAACTTCTGGCTGGGGGAGGCGGCCGCAGTGACGTCCTGTAGGTGTCTCTGGGATGCAGGGACAGGGAGGAGCCAGGATGGGGCCAAGGGTGGGAGGCTGGCCTGGAGGGTCGGTCTACAATTCTGCGAACAGAGGAGGAGCGGCGTGGCAGCGTAGTGGGTGGGATGACTTTGGTGTGAGGGCGCACTAGACATCTCTCAGAGGGCACGTTGGCCCCGGAGGTGAACTTGGGAGAACCCTATGCGTGGATATTTACCTCTTTGGAGAGATGACCCGCATGGGGCGTGTGGTGAGTGCCAAGTCCCTGGTGGCTGGGATCTGGAATGCCCTCCACCCCAGACGCCCCCTGGGCATCTCCTGGAGTCTGGTTTGACTATGTCGTTGAGAATACACAGAGCAAAAGCACACACCAAGCTTCTACGCTGACAGCTCAGTGACATTGATTCAGTCCCTCTAGTTGGTTCAAACGTTCTCACCCTCCCTCCCCGAGTTCTTCTCCCTGAGGGAAATGAGGGTGCTTCAGAAACTGTGTAGAAAATAATGGGATTCCCCCTCCCCCCTTATAAATTCATTGTCCACCAGGATCCTGGCTGTTCTTTGAAGAGGCTGTTTTCAGTCTGAGCCCGGATGGAGTTTAAAAGAGCACCATGCTCATGGCAGAGGGATGGAGATCCTTTACTGGCTAAGTTGAACTAGTACTGGGCGTAAAGGAGACATCAAGGGACACTTTGGATGGAAGGTTGAAATCTTTATTCGCAGGACTTTCTCGTTTTTACACCCCTGGTTGTCTTGAGGCGCAAGGCTCTGGGTGGGCAGGTTCTGCCTCTCATGTGCCCTGTTCCGCCAAATCTGCCCAGGACCTTCTTTGTGTTGGCAGTGCACAAGGACCACTACGAAAACCTCTACTATGTCCTCTCTGGAGAGAAACATTTCCTGTTTCACCCGCCCAGCGATCGACCCTTCATCCCCTATGGTAGGGCTGGGGCCTGCCTTACGCATGGGCCCCAAACCAGAGGAAGGGTAGCGAGGCTTCCCTGCCTGTGTCCCTGGGGCAAGGCAGCCAACAGGAGAGGCTGGGAGGAGGTGTGAGGGGCTGGGAGCACTCTTTGCTGAGCTCGCCCTTTTTTTCTGGCATCAGAGCTGTACACCCCAGCAACCTACCGACTCACTGAGGCGGGCACCTTTGAGGTGGTGGATGAAGAGGCCATGGAGAAGGTGTCCATCTTGGCCCTGGGCCTCAGGGAGGGGCAAGCTCATCCATCTCCGAGGAGCAAGTGGGCCCCAAAAGTCCTGGGAAGGTGGCCCCTTCCTCCGTAAGGTCCCACCTTCTGGGGCTGGCTTCCCAGGGCGGATGGAGGGGGACCTTTGGCCCTTACCGTTGGCAAGGCCAAAGGCCGAGTTCCCCGGTCCTGCTCCGTCCCCAGGTGCCCTGCCTTCCACTGGATCCCTTGACACCAGATCTGTCCCGGTACCCACAGTACCGTGGGGCCCAGGCCCTCCGCTGCACCATGCAGGCCGGCGAGATGCTCTACCTGCCGGCCTTGTGGTTCCACCACGTGCAGCAGTCCCAGGGCTGCATTGCTGGTGAGGAGCTGCTGGCCTCGGCCAGCGGGTGGGCTGGGGAGGCTCTGGGTCAGAGCTGGGCCACCCACTCCTGTGCTTGCTCTCCCCACAGTGAACTTCTGGTACGACATGGAGTATGACCTCAAGTACAGTTACTTCCAACTGCTCGACACCCTCACCAAGGCCTCAGGCCTGGACTAGTGGAGCCAGCAGGGAACGTGCCCCCCCACAGCTCAGGGGGCACTCTGGCTCCTCCCCAGATAGGCCCCCACAGAGACACCCTGCAATCTGTCTGACCCAGAACCCCGTTTGGGTTGGGACCGATCCTGGAGACTATCGTGGGTGATAGGAGGAGGACCAGGAAGTGCCAGGCAGGTGTCTAGGTCAGGGTTCCCAGAAAGCTGCCACGCAGGTGAAGCAGCCCCGTGGGTGGAGGCCAGCTGCGGCGTCCTCCCTCCTGTGTAAAGCTGTGAAGGGGATATAATGATGGTCCCTACCTTTCTGGCTGCCCTGGGGCCTGGAGAGGGTTTCTGTAAGGGCCCGCTCGCTCGCTCGAAAGACATGCTCAATAAAGCCGGGGAGGCTCCATGTGGTACCTGCCCCTTGTGGCTTTCTGTGTCTCCAGGAGGGCGGGGAGGGTTCAGATGGAAACGTCAGAGAGAGGAGCTAGCTCCCTGTCTGTCCGGGGACCACAGCTTGTACTGCGGTCTGGCCGGGAGGCCTACCCTGTTTTAACTCTCTTCCAGGGCTCATTGACTGGGACTCTGGTTTGCTTCGCGATGGGGTTGGTGGCCTGGGGACGAGCCTGTGTCTCCTAACCAGCACAGGGACCAGGGGACAGAAACTGCCCCACCCCCACCCCTGGGCTGCTCCTCTGCAGAAGGAACTGGCTTTCTCATGCTGCCCCAACAAAAGGGGAGATGAGCCCCCTTCCCCTGGGTGCCCACCTGGAGCTCCAGTCCTGGCCATCTCTGGGGACCCAAGTGGCCCAGGCCCTGGCTTTGAAGAGCTGTTTTTAGTAACAACCACTCCCCTGCTGTGATGATAGGCTCCGGATATACCCCTCCTCCGGGTCTGCTTCAGTGGAGACTGGGCATTCCTGTCCTTCTGGTACCTGGATGTTGCTACAAGCCTTGTTGGTGGGGACTCTGCCCTTGCCCTACCTCTGGCGGCTGCCCAGACCTGTGGCCCCTCCAAACCATACCTTCCTGTCCTGCTCACACGGGTGGTTGGTGGGCTGTCCTGGAAGCAGGACCCAGCTGGGCAGGCCCAGGTGGTGTCTGCTGGGGGCAGTGGGTTTTCCAGGAACCCAGCAGGGGTGGGGGACCTTGAGCCCATGGGAGGGTGTCAGTAGCCCCAGTATAGGCTGAGGTGCCACATTTCTTGGGCAGGGTGTGGGGCTTGGGCGGAGCGGAAGATGCAGGTGGGAGTGGCTAGGGAGGCCAGTTGGGACATACTTGGATTTTGGCTTAAAACCCCACAGTCCTCGGCCCAGTGGCTACTGCTGCCTTTGCTCGCCCCGCCTGGGACCCCCAGCCTCATGGCTCTGGTAAGACTGGTGTGGCACTGGAGCCCACTCTGACCCTTGCTCCCCACCTGAGTCCTGACTAATACTTTCTCTGGAGGGCTGTGGCCACGGTGGTCTTCAGGTGTAGGGGGCGTGTTTGCCAGCTTTGGGTAGGGGCATGGCTGGGCTGCGGATCCACAGAGCTTCTAGGCAGGGAGAGGCTCCTGGCTGCTCCCCTGCTCCCTCTGAGTCAGTTGCCTGGGCTGTCGGGGCCTGAGACTGATGAGATTGGTGACTTTCCCGGGTTCTTCCTCTGCCAGGAACCCCTGGGTGCATGCAGCTGGGACTTCCAACGACAGCTGGGAGGCCAGTGAAAGGGTGTGCTGACACACGCTCCCTGCCCCCAGCGCACCTGGCAGGGCTTCAGCCCAGAGCCCGGGATGGTTTGGGATGGAGTCCTGGGGTCCTTTGTTCCTCTGCCCTCGGAGAACCTGGAGGGCGCAGGGCTTGGCGCCCATGGGCTGCCTGGCCTGGTAACCTCCCACCTGCCCCAGCACAGAGGTGGCTTCCAGAATTGCCCCCTGACCAGGGGTGGGATGCACAGGGAGGAGCGAGTGAGCAAGCAGGAGCTTAGTCCTAGCAGGCCGCTCCCTCCATGCCCTTCTGTATGCCCACCCAGAGCTTTGTAAGCGAGGGCATGGGCTAGGGCAGACAGGTGGCAAGATAGGAGCCTGCTGGTTCCAGGAGAGGGAAGCGGAGAGCACAGCGATCCTGCCTCTGGGTCCCCGGCCAGTTGCTGGGTCACCTCTCCATGCCTCCGCCTCCTCGTGAGGCAGCGTAGTAGTCGGCTGAGTTAATGTATGGATAGCCCTTGGGACAGACCTGTCATGGGCATTGTGTAAGTTCCTATGGACGTGCCCTGTCTCTTCTAGACTCGGGGTTCTGGGTGGCCTTGGCCCTGTTGGTGCAGGGTGAGCCCTCATAGGTGCCCCAATCTCCCTTCCATCGCCTGTGGCCTTTGGTCATGTCATCCCACAGCAAGCTTGTCCCCTCCCCGCTGCTCTGCAGGCCAAGTTGCCCGGGACCTCCCTGCTCACCATTCGTGTGCTGCAGGCCCACAGCCTGCCTGCCAGGGACGTGGGTGAGTTGACCGAGAGAGGAGAAGGGAACTGAGGTTGCAATTAGAGCAGGACAGGGACGGTGGGAGGTGGCAGGAGGGCTGGGCCTGCGAGGTCCTGGGAGGAGGGGCTGCAAAGAGTGATGGGCAAGGGCTGGTGATGGAGGGTGGGGCTTGGTGCGTCCCCAGGGATCCCTCTGGTGGTGAACTCTGCGTGGCTTGGGGGAGAATTGGCCCTCATTTCTTCTCCTCCAAGTGACCCACTGTGACTTCTATGTGACCCTGTGGCTGCCCACGGCCTGCAACCACCGGCTCCAGACGCGCACAGTCAACAACTGCAGAAAACCTGTCTGGAACCAGAGCTTCCACTTCCGGGTGCACAGCCAGATCAAGGTGGGCCTGCCTCAGCCCAGCCCTGCGTACCCCCAGCGCCACCCCCACCCCACCCCCCACCCCATGGCCCTGTCCCGCTGCTCCCCTTCCAGAACATGGTGTAGCTGAAAATCTTTGACCAGGACCTGCTGACCAGCGACGTCCACATGCTGTCAGTGCTGTGTGACGTGGGCACTCTGCTGCCTGGGGAGTTCCGGCGCCAGAGCTTCTTGCTGAGCCTGCAGGCAAGACTCCACATGGGCGGCCACCCTCGGTACCACCAACGGGATGCTGCTTAAATGCCCCTCTTCAAAGAACTTGTTTACAGACCATGAGGTCAGGTTTCCCTGGTGCCCGAGGCCCTTGTCAACCAGGACCTGCTTCCCGAGGAGCGGCCCCCTCCTCGGGGCCACATTATGGACAGCAGCCCTCCCCGCATTGGCACCCCTGGCTGGCATCTGGGTTGGAATCTGCACATACCCACACTGACACACACACTCACACTCACATTCACACGCACACGCAGCCTCACACACATACACAGGTACACTCACACGCAAGCACACGCACTCAACCACTGTCACACTCACACATGCACAGCCATGTGGATACACATGCACACACACTCACATGTGCACACAACCACTCACATGCATGCCCACATACATGCCCACATCTTACCTTTATAACTTGCTTTTTCAGGGTGGGGAGCGGTTTGACGTTGAATTCCGCCTGCGGAGTGTGTGAGTTGGGGGTCGCGGGGGTCAGGGGAGTAGGGGGTTGCGAGGTAGGGAGAGGGGCTCTGGGTCAAATCTGTCCCTTCTGGAAGGAGAGAGCCTCGTGCGCTCAGGGCTGGTGTCCTTCCCCGGGGACCCTCTGTGGTTGGAAGGACTGCCTAGGCTTCCTTGGGGGCAAGAACCTGGCCCCCGCTCATGGCTTTTCCCAGGACAGACTGTGCGGAGCAGCTCACCAGCAACGGTGTCCTAGTGCTGAGTCAGATCATTGTAGTGATTGATTCAGGATCATAGTAGTGATTCGGGATCATAGTGGTGACTTGGGATGGTAATGGTGACTTAGGATCATGGTACTAATTCGGGATCATAGTAGTGATTCGGGATCATAGTAGTGCTGTGTGATCATAGTAGTGATTTGGGATCATAGTAGTGTTTTGGGATCATAGTAGTGCTTTGGGGTCATAGTAGTGCTTTGTGATCATAGTAGTGCTTTGTGATCATAGTAGTGATTTGGGATCATAGTAGTGCTTTGTGATCATAGTAGTGCTTTGGGATCATAGTAGTGATTTGTGATCATAGTAGTGCTTTATGATCATAGTAGTGCTTTGGGATCATAGTAGTGCTTTGGGATCATAGTAGTGCTTTATGATCATAGTAGTGATTTGGGATCATAGTAGTGATTTGGGATCACAGTAGTGATTTGGGATCATAGTAGTGCTTTGGGATTGTAGTGGTGAGTGACACACCCTCCCTCAGGCCATCTGCTCACCTGCCCTCCTGGCTGCAAGTCTGTCTGGACCAGGAAAGAGAAAAGTGGGAGGGGCTATGATTTCCAGAGGACATGGGACTGAGGAGCAGGAACCGCGGGCTGCAGGGGAAAGGGTAGTGGTGAGGTATCCTTGCGTGGGAGGGGCGGCATATGAATCTTCTCTTCCCAACACAGGCCAGTGAGCTTTCCCGCTTGCATGTGCGGCTGAAGGAGGCCGGGGACCAGAAGGGTGAGTCTTCCAGGTCACCAGGACAGCCCTGGCCCTCAGCCTATGTCTTCCCCCTTCCTCAGCTGCCCATCCTGGAAGAAGCTGCCAGCCACCTTTAGCCTCCGAAGGCTAGGGGCTGGGGGTGAAACTGCCCGGGCTTACCAAGACCTGGTCTTTTCCCATGACCCTGCTCCGAGGGGGCTGGGCTGGGGGTAACTCCTCCCAGCCTCTGCCAGCCACAGGGGCGGGAGACACCTCACGGGCAGGGAACCCCCTCCCACCCCTACCTCGGTTCCTTTCTCCAGAGTCAAAGGGAAAAGTTCAGCTTGTGGTCCCCGGATCCTACGAGCGATCTCAGGAGGCCACCATAGGCAGTGACTCCTTCCGTTTCCACTTCCCCACCTGCTGGGAGCAGGAGCTTAGTATCCACCTGGAGGTAGGGTGCCCCCCCCACTGACCCCCTGGAATTCAGGCCCACAGGGCCGGGTGGTACCCCTGCTCTGAGACTCGGGTAAGTGTACATTTTTAGTGCCGTTGCAGAATGCCCCCCAGGAGCAACTGAAGGTGCCATTCAGGGCCCTGCCATCAGACCAGCTCGTGAGGCTGGTCTTCCCTACGTCCCAGGTACTCTTCACTCAGAGGAAGAGACCTTGATGTGGGGGTGGGACAGGGCCTCAGGCCAGTGCGGGGGTGGTGGCAGGGGGTGACTCCTTCTCTCTCTTTTCTTTTGGGCCAAGCCCCTGGGCTGGGCTGTGGGGGTGCATCCCTGTGGAGATGACTGGGGCATCCCAGGGCCGAAGTTGGGGTGGAGGTGCCAGCCTTTCTGAGTGGTGTTTTGCTGGTTTGAAGGAGCCTCTGATGAAGGTGGAGCTGAGAAAAGAAGACAGGTGAGAGGCTGGGCTGGGGGAGAGCAGCCGGGGGAGGGAGGGCGCTACGTGCAGCTGGGTGGCCTGGAGGACCGGAAGCAAGCGGGTGGCTGCAGCAGGGAGCTCCCAGTCTTGGGAAGGTGCTCAGAGCAGAGAGGGTCCTTCCTCAGCCTTGTAGTCTGCGTGTGGCCTCACTGGGTGGGAGAGAGGTGGGGGCTGAGGAGAGTAACACGCCTGGTTTGAGGAGCACAAAGACCAGAAGGAAGCAATCTTTTGGGTGGAAGCAACGTGGCTGGGCCTTCAAGAACTTTTGCTGGCCCTCGGTGTCTAGGAGCATAAGCAGCCCCAACTTAAAGGCCTTTGTTCCTTCTCAGCCCCCATGCCCCCTCCCCAGTGTAGCCCTGGTCCAGCGTTGCAGGGGAGGGAGAAGCTGAGACTCAGGGCCGTTTTGGCCAGAGGGACACCCTCATCTGCCGGCTGGCCTTGCTGTCATGCCGGGCGTGTTGGTGTGGCTCTGGGCCCACCATCCCCCCCTCACTCTCCAAGCTTCAGCACACAGGCTGAAGGGAGAGAAGAGATGGACGTGGATCTTGCAGGGAGATGGGCCCAGTGTCCTCTTTTCTGATGAGGATGAGCACTGCCTCACTGTCCGTCCATCCCCCCACCCCACCCCCAGACCAGGGGAGCTGGCCGTGCGCCTGGGCTTCGAGCTGTGTGCTGAGGAGCAGGCCTTCCTGAGCAGGAGGAAGCAGGTGGTGGCCAAGGCCCTGCAGCAGGCCCTGCAGCTGGAGGGAGACCTGCAGGAGGACGAGGTCTGTCGGGCTGGGCAGGAGTGTGGGGGTCTCAGGCCGAGTGTTGAGCTGAGTGGGCCTCCACACTTCCATTGCCCGACCAGGGTTGGTTGTAAGGCGGACTTGTGTTTGCCTCTCGTCTGCCCACCTACCCCCCTTGTACTTCCCGGAGCTTTCTTGATGTTATCTTGGGCCCGATGCGGCTGAGCAGTGTCAGAACCACGGGCCCCACCAGGGGTAGCTACCCTTCTCTGGGCGTTGGCCCGTGACCTGGAGCTGCTTTTAAGACTGGGCCTCTCAGACAACTCGGTGGACATCTGGCCAGGCCTCTCTGCTGGTTGGGCTGGCTCCTAAGGAAATGAGCTCCTTGCAAGGGGAGAGGGACGCTGATTTTGGGGTTTTGAGGTGAGCCTGTGTCTTTTAAGAAGTGACCGCCGTACTCCCCAGGCTGGGGATGGGGAGATAAGGCCTGAGGCCTGTATGCTCCCTGGAGTTTTCAAAACCCGAAAGGACCCACCCTGCTGAAGGAGGTTATCCTGACATGACTCTCCTCAGCTGATCTGACTCAGACCCGCTCCATGGGTCCCCACCAGACTCTGACCTACGCTAACTTGGTGGTGGGGCCAGGGGCAGGGGACTGAGTGGCCACTTGACTTGCTGTGTTCTCCTCCTGTGGTTTTTACTGCCCGGCGCACCCTGACCTCCCCTCCACTAACTGGAAGTCCCCGCAGGGCCTCCCTTGAGCCCAGCTGTACTCTGCCCTTCCAGGTCCCAGTGGTGGCAATTATGGCTACTGGTGGAGGGGTCCGGGCAATGACTTCCCTGTATGGGCAGCTGACCGGCCTCAGGGAGCTGGGCCTCTTGGACTGCGTCTTCTACATCACAGGGGCCTCGGGCTCCACTTGGTGAGCAGGCTGAGTGTGGGATCTGGGGGTGAGTGGGCAGAGGCAGGGGTGCCTGTGGTAAGGCTTCTCCAGTGCCCCCTTGGCCTCCCTGACTAGATTGGAAGGTCTGCGAGGAGGCAGGTTGCAGGTGCGATATGCCCAAGGTGCCCCATGGCCTTCGGTTGTCTCCATGGAGCTGGAAGGCACCTGCGGGCTGCTGCCCTGGGAGAGAAGGTCCGAAGGGTGTGAGGTCTCGGGGGACTCTTAGAGGAACCTGTCTGCCCCCGACCTCTGGCTTTGCCTAGGACCTTAGAAAACCTCTACAAGGATCCAGAGTGGTCGCAGAAGGACCTGGGGGGCGCCACCGTACTGCTGAAGACGCAGGTGACCAAGAACAAGCTGGTCGTTTTGGCTCCCAGCCAGCTGCAATGGTACTACCAGGAGCTGGAGGAGCGCGCTCGCCTGGGACACCCGGCCTGCTTCACCAACCTCTGGGACCTCATCAATGAGGCCATGCGACATGATGGGGTACAGAAGGGCGGCCCATGGGGACGGGCCTGGACCTGGAGGCAGCCCTGCTGGGTAGCAGGGCGAGGGGAGATCTCCAGAGACCAGGCAGCAATGGGTTTACACGGAGTTATCTCCCTACAGCCTGATGTCCACAAGCTCTCGGAGCAGCGACAGGCTCTGAGGCACGGCCAGAAACCTCTCCCCATGTACTATGCCCTCAACACTAAGGGGCACGGCCTGTCCACCTTTGAATTTGGAGGCAGGTCGACGCAGCTGGTTGAGGCCCCGGGCGGCCAGGGGTCGGGGAAGGGGTGGTTGGGATGGTGTGGGGAGGCAGTTTTTCATGCCCTTCTCCTTACACTCTGGTCCGGGACCCGAGTGAATCCAGACACCCATGACCCCAGAGTCACATGGACTGGAGGGGAGTCGCCCCGTCCTTTGTGGCTGCCCTGCGTGGGTTCGGGTGGGCAGGAGGGTGGTGGCCAACAGCGGTCCTTTCCCACCGCAGAGTGGTGTGATTTCTCCCCCTACGAGCTCGGTTTTTCCAAGTAAGGTGCCTTCATCCCCTCCGAGCTCTTCGGCTCCGAGTTCTTCATGGGGCAGCTGATGAAGAGGATGCCTGAGTCCCACATCTGCTTCCTGGAAGGTGAGGGGGTCTTGGAGAGAGAATGGGGGAGGGGAGGATGTTTCTGGGGGAGCCCCATCACTGAGGCGGGCAGCAGGGAAGGGTCAGGCTGTGACAGGAATGGGGGCTCTCATCCCCTTGTGTCTGCGCTCCCAGGTATCTGGACCAACCTATATGCAGCCAGCCTCCAAGACAGCTTATACTGGTCCTCGGAGCCCAGTCCGTTCTGGGATCGCTGGGCTCAGACCCTGACCAACTTGGGTAGGTGCCCAGGCTCCGGGGCTGGTGCTGGGGGTGGGCATGTGACTCCCAGCTCTGTGTGTGTGTGGTGGTAAGGGCACTGGTCTCAGCTCTTTCCCTCTCCGGGGTCACTGCCCTCAGACTGGGCTAGCACCCACGCCCCACTCCCTGGCTGTGCAGACAAGGAGCAGGTCCCAGTGCTGAAGATGGAAGTGCCACCCAGCCTGGCTGGGAGGATCGGGGAGTTGTTCTCTGGCCTCCTGACGTGGCGCCCGCTTGCCCAGGCCACCCACAACTTTCTGCGTGGTCTCCAGTTCCACAAAGACTATTTCCAGCACCCTCACTTCTCCTCCTGGAAAGGTAGCTTCTCCCACCGGGGCCCAGCCCCCTGATGTCTTCCCAGAGCTGTGGGCCTTGGCTCCAGGCCCCTCCTGGGCCCCTCACCTAACCCCTTGGCTCCAGGCCTTCCATGTGTGGCCCCACGGGATGTGGGAAGTAGAGTTTCCTGCTTTCTCCTTCAGCTGGGGCTGGAGGTTGCTTCAGGGCTGGGGCCAGGTGGGTGGGGCCTGAGGGTGGAGTCTTTTTCCAGGAGCAGCCAGTGACTGCCACTGACCAGGGGAGCAAGCGTGGTGTCCTCAGCACCCGTGCTCAAGGCTGCCCTCCCACCCCGCCCACCTCTCCAGACACCAAACTGGATGGACTCCCTAACCAGCTGACCCCTGGGGAGCCCCGCCTGTGCCTGCTGGACGTGGGCTACTTTGTCAACACCAGCTGCCCGCCCCTCCTGCAGCCCACCCGGGACGTGGACCTCATCGTGTCGCTGGACTACAACTTAAATGCCGCCTTTCAGGTGGGGGAGCTGATGAGTGGCACCCGAGGATGCTAGGGCGGCTTCGCAGTGTGTGCCTTGCTGGCTTCCTCCCAACCCTACGAGACAGGGACCCACATGCTATGGGCTGAGCTGTCCAGAGAAACAAAAGCAGCAACACTCCTCTGTGTAGAAAGAAAGAGCTTTAGATCAAGAAGTCATTTTAGATCTGCAAGGCATCCCAGCCCAGTGTGATTCAAGACCATGCTAGTCAGAACCTTCCTCAGCCTGTGTGTAGCTGCAGGCAGATAATGCCCAGGCTGGCGTGAACACGGCCGAGTCGGCGGCTCTCCAGGCTGGTGGCCCCATGGGGCCGTCCCTGGAGACAGAATCCCAGCGAGGAGGAAGAGGCTCATAGCATCTCCCCTTCCTTCCAAGGAGGGATCACCAGGCTTCCACCTGAGTGACAGGTGGGACTCCACCCCTGCACTTTCACGCAGGTCCAAGTGGACATAATATCTAACCACCACACCATGTCAAAACAACCAAACCAGGATCCCCACCATGGAGTCCATGCTGACTCACCGGGTCCCCCTTGGTGTGTTTCCGAGATTGAACTGCTTACGGGAGTAAAAATGCCCATGGAGCAGTTTGTCACAGGAAATCAGCCTCTAACAACCAATGGGTCAGTAGGCACAATTGTATGGCGATAAAATAGTAAAGGTCTAGTAAAGTCATAGAGGCTAGGAGAGATAGGGGAGCGAGAGTACAATAAAGGAGTCAGGCACGTTTTATGATAGCATGCTCACCTCAGCTCCTCTTGATGGACCACGAGGAAGTGGGGGAAGAGAGAGCATCTGTATTATCTTGGGGTAGTTACAGGTAGCCTTAAGACATGCATATTCAGTAGTTACATACGCCACAAGGTGGGTGGGATCGACAGTAACGCTGAGTTCACAAGTGAGGAAGCCTAACAGCTGCATTGGGGGAAGCTGAGAGGGGGGCTGGGCGACAGCAGGAAGAGAGAGCCAGAGGATGTCTGCCTCTGTAGGAAGATCAGACCAGCCATGTGCTCACTTGAAGGTAGCATGGCTGTTAAGGGAGAGTCTGTGGCTACCAACGTGGAGGCACAAGTTCAGGAACGTGGTGCTCGGCCCTCTCTCCATGGAGCAGCGGGTGGTTTCCCAGTGCTGACCCTGTAGAACCTCGCCCAGCACATAACTGCTTCACCACCAGCACTCCCTGTGAAAAGAACTGGGGTTTCATTCACGCTCCATCAGGGGGCTTTCTCCGCAATGGGGAGAGGATGTGATGGTGAATCTGGTTGGCTGCACCTGCATCCCGGCTGGTTGCAGGCCGTCGACACCTCAGCGTTTAGTTTCTGTGTTAATTTAGTGAGAGGTGTGTGCCCTTCATGGCTGGCCTCAGCGATGGCTACAGTGCGTTTGGTGGAGCTCTGAGGGGCTGCGGCACGGCTGTCCACTCCGACTAATGCTTGGTCCTATGTGACGTCAGTGTCCAGGACCAAGGGAGCCCAAGGCTAGCCCTCTCCTGCCCTCTGTGCCCCTGCAGCAGCTACAGCTGGTGGGCCGCATGTGCCAAGAGCAGCGCATCCCGTTCCCGCCCATCTCTCCCAGCCTCGATGAGGAGCGCCAGCCTCGGGAGTGCCACAAGTTCTCTGATCCCGGCCAGCCTGAGGCCCCAGTCATTCTGCACTTCCCCCTGGTCAACGACTCCTTTCGGGACCACTCAGCCCCTGGTGAGCCAGCTTGCCGCCACCCCCTTCCTGGTGTCCCAGCCTCCCCGACCCAACAGACCCGCCCTCCACCCCTGCACCCTGCCCCTCCATGCCCACGATGTGCTCTCTGCACAGGGGTCCCTAGGACACCCGAGGAGCAGGAGGCCGGCCGGGTGAACATGTCTCCGTCTGACTCCCCCTACCACTATTCGAAAGTGACCTATAGCCAAGAGGACTTGGACAAGCTTCTGGGCCTGGCCCACTACAACATCTGCAACAACCAGGAGCGGCTGCCGGCTGCCCTGCGCGAGGCCGTGCGGAAGAGGAGGCAGCGCTGAGAGCCCGCCCCGAGTGACACCATGCCTCAGCCTCAGAGAGCCATCCCCCAGTGTTCTGGGGCCTCGGAGGGCCTGGTTGGCCCCAGCAGCACCCTTCCTAGCCTTGGGTGTATGCCCTGGTACCCCAGACGGGGCAGGAGCTGCCAGCACCTCACAGAGGGCCATCTGCACTGTGAACTGAAGCTGTGATTACGGGCTTGCCACAGCTCAGCAGCTGCTCTGGTCCTGGGCCCTGGGCCCCTGGAGCAGGCCACAGTGGGCCTCTTCTCCAAGCACCGGGAGAGGTGGGGTGCAGAGGTGCTGTGGCAGCCGGGGTGTAAATGGGGTGGGGTTGGGCTTCGGGGTGGCTGGGCCCGGTGTAGAGTGCTGGCACTGGGGGGAGGGTCCTAGGCTCCCCCGCCCTGCTGCTCTGAATGCTGTACGCAGGGACTCGGGGGCTGCACACATTATATGACTCGTCCCACCAACGGTCTGAGGATGTCATTGCTGCTATGAATGGGGAGACCTTTGGTACCACCATCAAAGACCAGTTTAGGAAACAAGACAAGGACACATCTCCCTGGCCCCGCAAAGAGTTTCCAGCCTCTTGGTGCTGTGCCACCCTTTCCCAGCAGGAAGCCCCGTAGGAGGTGTCTGCTTCGGGCACCCCTGCCCCACCCTCCCAGCCAGTAGCTGCCCTCTTTGCCGGGTGGGGGTCAGAGCACCTTGAGGAAGAGCCTAGGAAGGTGTGACCTCGGAAGGGCTGCCCCTTACCAGGAGCTGCCCGTTCCCAGGGTGCTGCGTGGTGGCCTGGTAGACTGTGGCGAGCCTGCATGGGCAGTCTGTGGCTGGTTCCATGTGGTGATCTGGATGGAGCACGTCTCACCTACAGCCCCAGGGTCACTTCTGGGCCCACCCACTCACCTACAGCCCCAGGGTCACTTCTGGCCCCACCCACCCCTGTGGAGGAGCAGCGAGGCCCAGTGAATGAATGTTGGGTCCCTGGGTCACACCTGCCCCACCACCACCTCCCTGACAATACCCCACGTTCCTCTAGCATTGGTAACCACGTGGATTCCCATGACACTCCCCTTCCCCCTTCACCCCAATGCATGGCTGAGTGACTCCCAGGGTGGGCACAGAGTGAGAGTCAGGGCAGGAGTGACTGCTCAGTACCCCTGTGTCCAGGATGAGGCTTCACCCCAGCCATTCATCTCATTCATGAACTGGCCCCCATGGGAGAGTGCGTGGAGGTGGGCAATTACAGCGGAGATGGTGCCCCAGGATGTCTCCACTGGTGGAGGGTGGTGGGCTCAGGGGTGCTGCACATTCTGGGGGGTGGGAGTAGGGGGGAACAGGGGCTCCTGCTTGCACATGTGAGAGAGAGAGAGAGAGAGAGAGAGAGAGAGAGAGAGAGCCTTGCCCTGCCCCGCCTTCTCTGCCTCCACCTTCTGACCCCTCACTAGATTCTCTTCTCCCCTTGGAGGGCGACGGGGTCTGTGCCTTGGGAGAGCTGCAGGGGACTGTGACAGCAAGGGACGGGGAGGCAGCAGGCTGCCCATGAGCCGAGGTTGGTTTGGAGAGGGAAGAGGAGAAGGCAGGCCAAAGGGCACAGTTGCAGGAGGCCAAGTCCAGGCAAGCTTGCTGGGACTATGCCAAGAGAGGCTGCCCTAACCCCGTGCTGCTCCAGTAGGCAAGGCGTTCCGAGAGGGCCTGCTCTTCTCCGCAGACCAGCCAGCAGCAGGAAGCTGAAGGATCGCACGGGTCTGCAGATGTGTGTGTGTGCCCATGGACGCACACCACACAGACACACACACATGGATGGACATACCACAGGCATGTATACCATAAACACACCTGGATGAACACACACCACACCGATGGACACGCATCTACCAAAAACACGTGAACATCTATCACAGGTGCGCCCGCACACACACATGCACACATGGACAGGCATGAGTACAGAGGGCTGAGCCCGTGGGTGGGACAGCCGTCAAGTCTGGGGAAGGGAGTGACATGGTCCAGAAGCTGCCCGGGGACCATGGATTGCCCTGGGGCGGGGGGTGAGGCTTCTCTTAGTCCCAGGGCAGTGGGCGTCTGGTGCGGGAGGTGCAGAGCAGATGGGGACTCTGCTCCAGGAGCCCCGAGCGGGCGATGCGGGCGTGTCCACATCCAGTCACACCACCACTGTCCTGAGAGGTGAACTGGCTTTCTGTGTGCCCACATTGGGGGCCCGGACCACGTGTTCCAGGGAGCAACTTGTGCAGCCTGGAGCTTGGGACAGCTTACTTAAGCTGAGAGGCCCTGTCAGATGACCTTCAGCAAAGCTCAGCCTTTGAGTTCTGGGCTTCTGGCTTCAGGGCACGATGAGGGCAGCTGCTGGTTCTGGCCCAGCTGCAAGCAGCCTCGCTGTACCTGGCACTTCTGGGCACTCCAGATAGCACTGGGGAAACTGGGTGCACCGGGAGGCTGGGTTACTTGCTAGAGACCACAGCTAATTAGCAGTGGAGTTGAGACCCGATATGGCCCTCACCTTAAAAAGGAAGTGTTTTCTGCCCTGGTGACCCTTGGCCTTCCCTGAGGTCAAGGGTGACCATAGCAGCCACATGAAGAGTGTCAGAAGCAGGGCACAGTGATTGCCTCAACCTCCCCACTCTCCCCCCGCCGGGGCTCTTCCAGTCTTGGCCTAGTGCCTCTATTGCTGGGGAGCAGGCTGGAGAGTCTCCCACCCCTGCAGGGCCCACAACCTTCCTAGCAGTGCCAGCGGATCTGAGAAGGCACAGCCTGGCAATGTGTGGCCAGGCTCCCTGGAAATGGTCCCATTGAAGATCTGGAGTGCAGACCGATTGTTTTCCTTTGATTGTGTTACAGACACCTTACAGGAGAGAAGGACGTTTATAGATCACTGTCTACAGTTTCTGACCTTCAAAGCACTCAAATCATTGCCATCGAGTCGATTTCTATCATGGAGGCCCTGTAGGACAGCACACGACGGCCCCTGCGGCTCTCTGAGGCTGTCACTACGGGATCAGACAACCGAGCCGCGTCTTTCTGATGGGTTTCACACCACTGACCTTGCCACGAGCAGCAGCCCGGGGCATGCCTTTTTCTGACCTTGGGTTTGACTAATATATATATAAATACACACATATAATGCACATATATATATGAATTTTAATATAGAGGGTTTTGTTTTAAGTGGAAACATGCAGAGCAGTTTAACAATTTCTACACATTTTGTTTGCAGCCCTCATAATATAACACAGCACTCTTCTTGCCTCCTCCCTGGCCCCTCCCTCCCTCCTGAATTTTGAGGGCAAATGCTCCCCTTTGCTCTGGGAAGCAAGTGCCTCACAGGTGCCATGCGTTCACTTTATCAGCTCGACTGTTGCTTGGGCAGGGGTGATTCCCGGAGCTGGGCTCTGTTTTGGATTTGAAGGGCCCTGGTTCGGGGATCCAGTAGTCCCTGTCAAACTTGTAATGCCCTCTCTTCATGAAGTCGACTTCCATTGGCTTTCAAGCTGTGCACAAGTTGCCAGTTTGAGCTCAACCAGAGCAGTTTGAGGCGGTGGCTGGGCACCATCTAACTCTCCTGGTCTCCAGGACAAGGATGGAGGGCTGTGGTGTTGGTGGTCCGTTAGTCCTGTGGACTGCTTTGCTTCAGTTTTTGATTTTCTTCACTCGTCTGCTCCAGATGGGGAGAGAGGGGATCCTAGTTGCTAGAGGTGGCTTTGCAATGGAGACAAACATTTTATACTAAAGTGAGATTCTTAGGTGACATTTGTGTGACTGCAGAGCCCCTGCTCATCTTCCTCCGTGCTCACCCTAGCTGACCACCTTCCTGCCTCAGAGGATGGGGCACTCCCTCTGCCCATCCACCCTCAGGTCCTCACTTTCAGTCCCACAGGATCCTGTGATATCAACCCGCCCCCAGCCTACACAAGGATTACAAACCCTCGCTCCACTCAGATTCTCTGTAGCTAGTGTCACCTCCCCTGTGTTCCTCAGAGTGTGCTCTGCACCCATGAGATTATTGATTGGTTTCCACCCATAGTGACCCTCTGTGTCCCACAGGGATTGCTCTGAGGGCAGCTCTCAGAGGGGGAAACCAGGAGGAGGAGGGGAGGGAGCAGTTGGGCAGAAGAAGCTGTGATGGACCCCACAGAGCCAGACTGCCCACGGAGGACAGGACCCTGCGGCTGTTTCCTCGAAGGGGTGCCCCTCAGGGCGGATCAATGCTCTGGGGACTCCACCGCAGGTTGAGGCCCCTCGACCCCTCCTCAGTCCCGCCCCCCACACCCTCGCCTACATCTGGTGTTGGGTGAGCTTCTCCTCCTGGGCCGCCAGCTGCCTTTCCAAGTCCTGGTGCCAGGCATGTGGCCCTCTAAGGGGTGGATCCCTGCTCACCCCACAGTCAGGGTCTAGCAGGAGGTCCTCTCAGGAGGCCAGCCAGACCTCAGCCTGACCCAGCATTCCCCGAAGCTCCTCCTGGTCCTGGCTCACCAGGCAGTGCTCCTGGTGAAGGGCCCAGGTCGTCCGGAGCTCCTGCAGCTGCCTGTTCAGCTCCCGGAGACGCTGTGACCTGGGGGGCAGAGGGCTGTTGGGAGGGGCGCAGGGTGTCCCCTGGGTGGGGCAGGACTGGGTTACCGTGGAGCAGGGAGAAGCAGGAAAGGGGGCTCTGGCCACGCACCACCCTGACATTAGCCCTCAGCGCACATCTCTGGGGCTATGACGTGGCTGGTGTCCAACAGCTGCTACCCCGCTGGCCGCACTGCCTGGGCTCTCAGGCAGAGCTCCTGCCCCAGTGTCTCCTTGGCCCCAGCTGGCCCTTCTGAGGATATAGACTACCGCCTGCTTCTCTTGAGCCCCAGTGCTGGGTGGGGGACAGGGCATGGGAACAGGTCTTAGGGCCAGGAGGGCAGAAAAGGGAGGAAGCAGGGAAGAGCTGAGTGCCCCCACCCGCATGGAACAGAGCGAGCCCCCATCCAGGTGGGGTGGCACATACAGCAGTTCCTGGCAGTGCCTGAGGAAGGCATGGCCATGGGCTGCCCACTCCAGCTGCTGGCCCTGCTCCCAGGCCTTCATGTCCAGGTGGCCCAGGCCTCCTGCACCTCAGCCAGCTGCCCGGCCAGGCCCTCCAGGACCGCAGGGTGTACCTGAATGGCCTCCATCCCCATCTGAACCACCACCTCGTCCACAGCCACCAGCTCCCTCTGCAGCTGGCAAAGAGCAGGCTGAATGCTTCTCCACCCAGGACTCTGCAGGCCATCCTGGCTGTACCCCAGCCTAGGTCAAGCCCAGGCTCGTCACCCCCCATCGCAGAGGGGGCAGGGGCAGGCTGCAGTCCTGCCTAAGGTCAGCTGGGAGCGAGGGCTCCTCATCCATCCATTGCCTACAAAGAGGGGTTCACGCGGAGGGGGGGGAGGGACTGGGGCCCTCCCTGCAAGAGGCGGTGCTGGCGCTGCAGGACCTCCACAGATGCCAGGTCGTGGCCAAGGACAGCACCCTCCACCAGGACCACCTTCTGCATGTGGCCCCACAGCTCGAGCGCCGCCTTGTGGAAGTCGAGGGCACAGCGGGAAGGAGGGCCAGCAACTTTCTCCCTGAGAACAGGGCCACCTCCTTTTGAGCAAAGACTGTGGCTTGGGGATTTGTGGGGCGTTAACACGGAGGGAAATAGGACGAAGACTCTATTCCCTAACTTATAACAGTGAGAATCTGGAAAGCTGGTGTTCCACGGTAGGAAAGCCTCTACTTTGGTAAGTTAGAGGTAAAGTCCAAGTACATTATCCTATTTTAAAAATCATTCTCACGTATTCTCCGTTAACAGCTAGGCTGCCTTAATGTGAGCACATGGCTGATTGTATCTCTGTGTAGAAGCAGATATGATCCTTTTGCCCTCTCTTCTCACTGTGACACCCAGCCCCCTTTGTAGCTTCCCCCAATGCAGGTATTAGCTTTCCTCACCTTGGTGAGCTCAGGTACAGGGGCCTTACGATAGATACCACCCACCTTGTGACCCATGTCACTACTGAAGAGGTGTGTCTCCAGGCTCCCTATACACGTCCCAAGATAGCAAAGTTTCCACTTCTCCCAGTTCCACGCGGTCCATCAAGAGGAGCTGAAGTGAGAATGCCTAATAAAACATGTCTGACTCTGTATTGTATTCTCTCGCCCCTGTCTTTCCTGTCCTCTGTGACTTTACCGTGACCTTTACCTATTATCATCGCTGTATATTCGTGCCTTCTGGCCCTTTGGTGGTTAGAAGATGGTTTCCTCTGATAACAGCAGGTTCCTGATGAGGCCCGGGGGCCACAGGCAGGGCCCGAGGGAGGAAAGGTTCTTGACACGCATGTTGGGTGGAAGGCAAAAAGATGGGGAGCCCTGAGCACATGAGGACGGCGGCTCAGGGAGCGAGTGGGCTGCCTGTCAGGGGGTCTGCCTGTAGCACCTCCAACAGTCAGTGAGGAGAGGGCTGGCCCCGGGGCCACCCAGCCCCAGGATTTCGGTTGCAGGACCTGTCAGGTGCTCAGTGCACTGAGACACCAGATCCCGAGAAAGGAGGGTGTGGGGAGGGGAGGCAGGGAGCTCTAAGAGTGGCGGTCAGCAAGAAGACCAGCAGGGCCTGTGCCCCCAACGAAACTGCGGCCCGTGCTCAGGGAGCATTGGGAGAGTCCACTTCGTGCTCCTGCCACAAGGGGTGACCTGCGTTGAAGGACTCCAAACTGGGGGCAAGAAGGAGCGTGGTTGGACGGGGAAGGCTGATTGATGCTGGGAGCTGGAGTCAGCCATGCCCCTTCATACACACATGCACACACGAGAATACACACAGAAGTACGCATGCACACACCCACATGCCCACCCCTACACATGAGCACACACACACACGCACACACACGCACACACATCTGGGGTAGGCCCCTGTGTCCCGAGCCCCTTGGCTGTCGCTGGCCTGTCCTTCTAGGCACCCACCTCTGTGCGGGCTTTCATTGCCTTGTCCAGCCTCACCCATGTGGCCTCAACCCAGCTCCTGTGGACTTGACTCTGGGCCATGGAGCTGGGGGAGTCGAGTTCCAGGGCACCTGCCAGCTCCCTCAGAGCCTGCACCCTGGCAGCCCCACACTCTGCCCTTTCTCCCGGAAGACCTTGAACTTCTGTTCCAGCATCTGCAAAGGTGGGGCTGGAGAGGGTCAATGTGGATAGGGTTCAGGCAGTTCCTACAACTCACGAAAGGGCCAGCTGGCCCCAACAGCTCCCACATCCCTCAGCCCTGGTTCTAGAACTCCGCAGAGCATCTCCTGGCCCCTCAGCCCACCCAGCATCTACCCTACCCTCCGTTCCTCCATCCACTTTCCCGGCACGACTCACTTCCACACCCTCAAGGTCCTGCCCACAGTCCTGGGAGTCAGCAGTGGCCACCTTGCTGTACAGCCAGGCGTGGAGGAGCAGGGCTTCTCCCTCCAGTTGGCACTACCCCTGGGCCTCCGCTGCCCATAGTCGTACTGCGTGGACCTCCCTCACTGCCCACAGCTGGACAGCACTGTGGGGCTGCATCAGGAAAGTCACAGGGGATTGCTGCCCTCTCCTCTCTGGCTGCCCACCCCCTGCTCCCTAGGTTTCCCACCCCCTGCCAACCTGTCTGAGTTCTGCAAATCCTCCAGGTGTCCGCAGAACCCTTTCAGCTCGCTCTGGGTGGCCTCCAACCATGGCATCAGGGTGCACAAGGCTCGTGTTCATGCCATCCAGGGCACAGCCCTGCTCTGCCAGCCAGGATTCTGCCTCCAGGAGCTGGGGTGACAGCCGGGTGGGCCATCGCCTCCAGCCTGGGTTTGCAGCCTTGAGAAGGAGTGCACCGGCCCACCTGGCTGCTCTTTAGAAGCCCGCCCCCTGTTTCTTTTTTATTTCCCACAGTTTACTCTGAAGGCAGTCTTGGTTCTCAGGAAGCAAGACAGCTCCTTCCCCGAGGTCCCCTGCAGCCCTGTGGCCTTTTCTTTTCCCTTTCCCACGAAGTTCTCCCATGTCACAAGAACACGGTGGTTCCGGCCAGACGGTTGTCCAGAGTGGCTTATCTGTTTCCCCACTGGACCTGGGTGTGCTGCCTCCTCCCCGTGGGGTTGGCAGGAGAGCTTTAAAAGGTGCTTCTGCCTAGGCCCCACCCCTGTAGATCCAGATTTTGGAGGCTGCATGTCCATTCGAATGCAATAACCGACTGAGAAGAGCCACCGGCTTAGAAGACACCCCCACACCCACTGCCATTGGGTCCATTCTGCCTCAGTAGGAAAGCAAAGCTAAAGGACCCAGTGGGTCTCATCTCTGGACACGTGTGGAAGAGAGGCCTTGGAACAAGAGAGCGCTTAGAGGAGTTGCTAGGCACATCGAGAGTCTGGGTCCCCCATAGGAGTCCCCTTGAGCCCTGGACACCGGGCAGACCCCCACTTATCGTGCCCCTCACCTCTATCTATCTGCAGCTGCTGGGCCTCCTGAGCCTGCTGTAGCCTCAGCCTCCTTTGCTCTGCCTCTGCGCACAGGCAGCGCATAGCGCTCTCCAGCTGCTGCACCTCAGCTGCCACCTCTTGGGTGGCAAAGTGCCAGCCTGCAGCTTGTGTCCTGTGTCCTCCACCATCCAGGCCAGGACCGGCTGTGCAGCTCTTGCTCCAAGTTCTGTGGAGTACGCAAGGTCTCCAGGGCTGCTATGTGAACAGGCCATTACTTGGGAGACTCCCTTGAAGCCTTATGGGGCCCCATAGACATGGACCCTGTCTCCATGGTCAGCAAAGACCCCAGGATGTCCCAAAGCCTGCTGAGGCAGAAGCTCCTCCTTGGGCCCCACATTGTGTCTTCTCGTAGTCTCCAGTGGTCACTCAGGGCCCTGTGCTTGCCCCCTGCTGGAGCAGACACCCTCCCCTCTGATCCTGGGGTGGGCTGGCACCTGGTGCTGCTGCTGCAGGTGCTGCACCTCGCTGAGACTCTGGCCGTTGTCCTGGGCTGTGGCCAGGGCCAGTTTTTCCTGCACCCAGGCCAGTTCCTCATCAGTGTCCCTAAAGAACTGGGAAAGGAGGCTCCGGGCCTCAGGGCTCCCGCAGGCTCTCTAGCTTGCTGTCAGTGCGGGGGGTGGGGGTGAGGGTTGGGGGTGGGGGGGGTCAGGGGGTGGTGGTGGTGCAGGGTTGACAGTCTTAAGGTGAGCTCCTCATGCTGGTCACAGGAGCGCTGTGAGTGGGTGTGCTGGGGACAGGGGTGGGATTCCTGCAGGGAAGGAGGAGGGGGCACAGGCAAATCTACTTCTGAAGCAGCAGCAGGGCAGGATCCTCCACGTTGAGGCTGAGCCCTTCAGGAATGAAGGCCCAGGCCCGGGCCAGCAGGCTCCGTGCCCTTTGAGCATGCTCAGCCACTGCTGCCTCCACATCTGCCTGTGCCCCCAGGAGCTCATCCACCCCAGGACAATCCTATCCACTGCCAGGGACTCACAGCTCCCCCTCCACAGGATGCAGCCAGCTCTCCAGCTCCCAGATGCTCCCCCGTACGCAGGGCCTGGGGCAGTACGTGGGGTGAGCAGTGGGCACTGGGCAACCTGGAGTCCCATCCAACCTGGCCCAGGGCGTGCACAGTCCTACCTTGCAGGCCTCCTGGAGCGTGGTCTCTTTCCTCCTACAGTTAGCCCTCAGCTCGCCCCAGAGCTGCTGCAGTTCCTGTAGCCTCGCCTGGAAGGTCTCTGAGGCCCAGTGGCCCCCCCCTGCAGGCCCCTCTATCCCTCCTGCAGCCACAGTGGGCACACAGACCTCCTCCAGCCACCAGCCTTGTGGCTGTTGGTTCTGGGCACTAGCTTGTAAGCTTCGTGCCCCGCTCTATGTAATGGGCACAACAATGGATTATTTGGTTTCAAGGAGAGAAACCATATACAGTCCTGAGTGGGGTCCATCTTTTGTAGATGGGAATAGAGACACTTAAAAAAGAAGGGAAAAAAAAGGATTGACCTCTAGTCCCTTCACCGGCAGGGACAAATGCTCTGGTCTCACTGTGTCCCCTAAAAAACATCATGTCAAAACGCTTTCTTTTAAATTATGGACATCACTGCATTATAGTTACGAAAGCCAAAGCTGGAAGCCGCCTTTGAGTCCGTGGACAGATGGATGGACCAAGTCAGTGAGTTCGAGTTCTAGAACGGAGTGGTGTCCTTTCATTAAAATAGGGGGATAAATGTCAGGTCACAAATGAACCTTGGAAAGACATGCTGGGAATGAAATAAATAAAATTCCCAACTCACTGCCATCCAGTCAACTCTGTCTCATGGTGACCCTAAAGGGCAGAGTGGAACTGCCCCCTTGGGTTCCGGGGATGGTAACTCTTTTACAGACATAGAAAGCTTCATCTTTCTCACAAGGCGCAGCTGGTGGACTTGAACTGCCATTCTTGCAGATCACAGTCTAATTTGTAACCACTACGCCAGCAGGGCTGCTGGTAAGGACATAAGCCAGACACAAAAGAACAGGTGTTAGACCGAGTCAAGTAGAGAAAGGGTGAGCACAGGCAAAGGCACAGAGGCAGGCAGATCGGAGATAAACGGGTTCACGGTGGCACCCTTGGCCGGGTTAGTGCCCTGTGACCCCGCTACCCATTTATTTATTATTATTATTACTTTTCCTTTCCCCGCCTCTTTTTATCTGTCTACCCTGTGTATCCCTGAATTTGGTCTGGTCCCTGCCATATTACATGGTCCTCACCCCAGGAATGTTCATACAGTAGCTTTTCCCCTATGTCCCTTTTGCATTGTTTTTAAAGCTTACCTCCGTGGACTCAATGTGTTCTTGTCCTTTTGTGCTTGGTTTACTTCGCTTAGCATGCTTTCCTCCAGTTCTTCCCATGCAGTGATGTGCTTCAAATTTTCATCACTACTTTTTAGCGATGCGTAGTACTCCATTGTATGTATGTACCACAGTTTTTTTTCCCCCCACTGAAAAAGAAGTCTTTATTCTGATCCCACCAGCTGTACCATCTGTTATGCGCCTTCCTCATTGGCAATCCGGTTTTTCTTGAGTGGTCCCATGAAAGCTTTTTTCTCTTCCACGGTCTGGAAACGGCCATGGCCCAACTTGGAGGTGCTGTCGATGAACTTGAGGTCTATCTTCTCCATGGCACGGCGCTTGTTCTGCACTAGCAGGGACTTGTGCAGAGTGAGCACTCGCTTCTTGGTGCCCACCATGCAGCCCTTGAGCATGACAAAGTCATTGATCACTTCCCCATAGTGGACAAAGTCGCCCAGGGGTTTGATGCTCTTGTCAGAGAGGTCTTAGTCAGTGGAGGCATTGTTTGATAAGCTTACCGTCCTTGACGAGGTAGCCCTGACCAATCTTATAGATCTTCTTTTTTATCTCTGTGCTGTGGTGGTAGCCTTTCTGCACAGCGCGGGCCATCGAGAAGGCCACACGGGCGGGATGCCAGGCCCCGATACAAGCCACCTTGTGCAACCCTCGGTGGGTCTTTCGGGGCATCTTCTTGGTGTGCCAATGACTGGTGACCCCTTTGTAGCCTTTGCCCTTGGTCACCCCCATGACGTCGATCATTTCATCCTGCCTGAACACCTGGTTCACTGGCACTAGCTTCTCTCGGGCCCAGTCCAAATTCTCAGCCACGGAGCGAGCTGCTGTTCACCTGCATCTCCGTCAGGTGGAGCAGGCGCGTCTGGGCGTGGGCGATGGCGCGCATGACCGGGCAGGACTTCTTCATGCTGCTAAAGTCTTTCTCGAGCTGCTTCTTACCCTCGTCATCCTGCCACTTCTTGCAGTACTTGGTGAAAGCCTTCTTCTTCGACTTGTGCCAGTTCTTGTAGAACCGTCGCTTGCACTCGTCATCACTGATGTGTTCCGCAAAGACCGTCTTGAAGGTCCGGAGGCCGCGAGGTGTCTCCACATAGCCCACGATGCCCACCACCACCATGGGAGGGGTCTCCATGATGGTCACGGCCTCCACCACTTCCTTCTTGTTCACCTTGGAGCCTGGCCTGTCGACCTCGCGCACAATGTGGGTCATGCCGGCCTTGTAGCCCAGGAAGGCCGTCAGGTGGACCGACTTGGAGGCGTCATCCTTGGAGAAGCTCTTCACCTTCCCGCCGTGCCAGCTGTTGCGCTTCCGAGGCAGAAAGCCCAGAGACCCATGCTGGGGCGCCGAGAACTTCCGGTGTGACATTACATCGTTGATCCCCGCTGGTAGAGGTGCCCCAGCTTTTTAATCCAATTGTCAGGTGATGGAAATTTGGGTTGTTTCCAATTCCTTGCAATTGTGAACTGTGCCACAATGAACATTGGAGCACAGATGTCTGATCTTGGTTTGTTTCTTGCCCAGTAAGGGTGCGGGGGTTGTTGGGTCATATGGTAACTCTATTTCCATCTGTTTTAGATATCACCAGTAGACCTCTTTCTTACACACATATGAGTCTCCCTGGATTTGTTTCACGTGTGATGTGTCTGGGTCATTGTGTGGTCGTGGTCTCTTTTAAGACTTGATTGATGTTTTCTTTACATTGTTTGTCCTGAAGGTCTCTTTTGTACCCTAAAACAAGGAGTCAAAGAGATGCATGGGACTTGATTGCTGAAGGGGGACAGGAGTGAAGAAATGGACCCAAAGGGTGTCCATACCACTTCTGGGCTCTGCTCTGGAGCTGTTGCCAGCTGTCCATAAACTGTTGGCACCTGTGGCCGAGGCTGCGGGCTGACCCCAGGCTTCACTGGCAGTGGAGGGCTGCCTTCTGCTCCGGGATATGGGGGATATACGGAGGCTGAGGAAGGGGATCAGGTTGTACTCAAGAGGCCCCTGGTATGGGAGTATCCTGGCTCAGCTCTTCCTCTGCAAGGTCCCACAGAAGAGGTCCCCTGGCCTGGCCCCGATGCTAGACCCAGTGGCATACCAGCCCCTGAACTTGGAGGAGGCCCATCTCCTGCTCCAAGGCCTCGTGTCTGTGCAGCAGTCTCTCCATTCTCTCCAGATTCTTCCCAAGGTCCAGGACTCTAGCAAGGGCACCCTGTGGAGGACGGGCACATCACAGGCTTGACCTCTGCCCTTCTGACCAGGGATCTCTTCGATCCTTTCTTCCTGGCTTGTCTTGGCCTTGGCCTCCGGCAGGTGACAGAGTCTGATTAGTGTCTGCACAGTGACACTGCGGGTGTTGGGGACAAGGCTGCTGGATGGAAAACCAGTACCTAGCAGGGGTCCCAAGTCTTCCTGTCAATTCCCTTCCTGCCTCCCTTCTATGGGGTCTCTGTCTCATAGGCCAGGTATTTCTGAAACCGCATCAGCTTCTCTTTGAGGTCCCCAAGAGGGACAGGCTATTCCAGCTGCTGGCCCCACCCCTGGATCCAGTCGCCTTCCAGTGTGATGGTGGGGACATGAGTGCCCTGATGTTCATACTGCCTTGGCCCCAAGCGGTGACCCCGTCTACCCCTCGGGCTGTGCCAAGGACTGAAATTCTGACCAGGCTCAGGGACAGCACAATAATTTTTCTTTCACCCAAGATGACAGGGCCCAGGCCCATCAGTCTTCAGATCTAGGAAGTGGCTTGGCATGGGCCATGGGTGGGTTCTCATGTGGAGGGTGCCCCTCACCCAACCCTGGGGCCCTATCTACTCTGCCGATCAGAATGACAGGTGTCCACACGCGTCTGAGAATCAAGGGCCCTGTACTCCAGTCCTAGCTTTGCCCCTGGAAAAGCCATTAAACTCTCCACATCCCGTTCCACCGCAGGATGCCCCTTGGCCTCTAGTGAGGCTGAAGATCACTTGTAAAGGTAAAATGGGGTTCAGGTGGGGTGCCCTCTGACCTGGCTAGCAGCCATGAGAAAGCCGGCAGTAATCAGAGAGGTGTGAAGCTGTGTCGCTGACCTTATCCCAAGGCTTCCACTCAAGCCAGCCGCTCTCATATCGTGCCCAGCAGGCCCTGAACCCAGGGACCTGGCAGCACCCTGGCCTGCTCTCTCAGCGCAGCCGCCTGCGTAGTGGGAGGTGGGAAGTGGGAGGTGGACCCAGCCCTGAGTACCGTGTGTACCCCTGCTGGGGCTGGCTCACAGCCCATAGCCCTCACTATAAGTCTCTAACCCTCACTAACAGCTCTGCAGTAGAGGGTTGGCCAGGCTCCTGGGAAGAAGGAAGCAGGGGCCATGTGATATGGGCAGATCAAATGCCCTCTGTGGTCCCCAGAGTGTGGCCTAACCCATCCCTATGTGCTTCTGGGTGCTTGGGCACCTCGGCTTGGTCACCAGCCCTGGATTGGAGCCCCTGGCTCCTTGGTAATCCCTCACCCACCAGCACAGGTTCGGTGTGCATACACACCTCACCCGTGTGCCCCCAACAGTCTGGATACCCCGGCCTTATCAGGGTCACGCCCATGACCGTCCCGGCCATCACCTCCCTTTCCTGTGTGCACAGCAACTCTGGAAGGTGCCATGCTTCTGGATCAGCCGCTCCACCTCTTCCACAGAGCCCTCCAGGGCACTGGCTTCCAGGAATACCTGGGTCAGCCATGGAGGTGACACAGATGTGGGGGGGGGATCAGGGGCACAGATGGTGGTTCAAAGGGAACCCTAGACAGCAACATCTGCCAGAACCTTGGTTTACACCCTGGGCTCTCTGGGGGTACATCAAGGGGCCTGCGGCTGGGGGTGGGGAAGTGGGTGCTGAGCAGGAGGGGAAGGAACCTGAGGAAGAAGAGCACTCCAACCTGGGGACCATTAGGAACATCCCAACTTCTGATGAGGTGGTGAGGAGCCCCATCAATTTCCAACCAAACCGCGTAGGGCGTGGCTGGCTGGGGCCAGGTGTGGGGAGGAGATGGCCCTGAGTGACCTGAGGCTCAGGTGTCCCCTTGGCCACTTGGGAAGACACACTATCTAGCTCCATATCAGAATAGCAGTCAGTGATCCAGGAAGCAAGGGGGATTGGGGTGGTACTACAGGAGGACTGGAGGTCCTGGGGTCAGTGTGTCTGTGTGTGGTGAGGGGAGCTGTCTCCTGGGCCTGCAGGATCTTGTCCAGCTTCAACACTGTCTGAGGAAGAGCTGCTTGCGGTGCATGGCCTGCCGTCTCCCTTGCTTCCGTTCCCAGGCCTGAGCGACCTGCTCCCAAGCATCCTGCAGGGCGCATAGCCTTTCCTGGACCTGGGCATGGGCATGGACACAACCGAAGGTGGTGCTGAGGGAAGCTCCAGAGAAAAGGTGCCTGACTGTCCCACCCAAGGGGAGGGTATTGTTTGTGTTTCCACAGGGAAAGAGGGACCAGATATAAAGCCAGTGCCAGATGAATGCAGTGTGCCCGCACGGAGTGGGGAGCCAGTGGAGGGCCCTGAGGGCTGGGCTCCCATACCAGCTATGTGGACAACTGCCCCTGCCCCCAGAAGAATTTACTTCAGAGGACAGCACTGAAGCTGCATCTAGGAGAGAGGGGCAGGTTTGATCAGAGCAAATGGGAGCAAAGAAGGGGGAGGAAGAGAGAGTGGGGCACATCCTGGCCCATCAGGCCTGGAGGACGATATCCCGGCTCTGAACAGCCAGTGGACAGAGTGGACAATGTGGCTGGTCCCACTATGAGACACACCGTCCATTGATGGCCCAGGGCCCTAAGGGGGACAACACTGGAGACTCAGGGTTAGAACTGTCCCAGACTGATCCTATGGCACTGAGGCAAACCACTAAAAGTGTGTGGCAGAGCATCCGTGGGAGCAGAGCAGGGAGCCCCTGAGGTAGTACAAAGGACAGACTCTGGGGCCAAAGCATGGTACCCCATTGGACCTGACTGAAGGACACGCCTAGAGATTAAAAATCAGAACTTCATCTATGTATAGGTTTTTCTTTCTTTAAAAATTTTTTTCTTTTATTTTATTCTTAAAAAAGCATTTTATTAGGGACTCATACAACTCTTATCACAATCCATACTTACATCAGTTGTATAAAGCACATCTGTACATTCTTTGCCCTCATCATTTTCAAAGCATTTGCCTTCCAACATTAAGTTATTCTTCTGTGGGTAAATGGTTTCCGTTTTGTTGTCATTGCTGTGTTCTCACTCATTGCCTATCTTGAAATGATTTGATTTTTTGTGCATATTATTATCTCTACAGACCTATCTAGATACGATAGACTGCATGAATAGTTTGGAGGAGAAAACAAAGGGACCATTAGTTCCGGGGGAATAGGGGAGTGGGAGAGAAGGGGGCAAAGGGGTAGTGCTGAACAACCCAGGGACAGGGGAGCAATAAGTTATCCAAAATCAGTAGCAAGAAGGGTGTGAGTAGTCTGGTAGGGATTCAGCAAGGGCAAGGTAACCGAGAGAAATTACTGAAACCCAAATGAAGGCTGAGCATGATAGTGGGACAAGAGGAAAGTAAAAGGAAATAGAGGAGAGAACTAGGTGACAAAGGGTATATATAGAGGTCCAAAGACTGGAATGTACATATGTAAATATATTTATATGAGTGTAGGGAAACAGATCTGATGGTGCCTGGCTGTCAAAAGATATAGCATCTGGGATCTTTAAGGCTCAAAGATAAACAAGTGGTCACCTAGTTCAGGAGCAACAAAGCCCACATGGAAGAAACACACCAGCCTGTGTGACCACGAGCTGTCGAAGGGATCATGAGGTATCAAGAATCAAAGAACAAAAAATCATATCATTGAAAATGTGGGTGAGTGCAGAGTGGAGACTCAAATCCCATTGGTAGTCAACCGGACACCCTTTACTGAAGGGTTGTGGGGAGGAGATGAGCCAGTCAGGGTGCAGGGTAGCTACGATGAAACATATAACTTTCCTCTAGTTGTAAAATGCTTCCTCCCCCCACTCACATGATCCCAATTCTACCTTACAAATCTGGCTAGATAAGAGGGTGTACATAGGTACAGATAGGAACTGGAAACACAGGGAACGCAGGACAGATGACTCCTTCAGGACCAGTGGTGAGAGTGGCGATGCCTGGAAGGTGGAGAGAATGTGGGGTGGAAAGGGGAAATTGATTACAAGAATCTACAAATAGCCTCCTCCCTGGGGGAGGGACAGCAGAGAAGAAGGAAAGGGGAGACTTTGGACAGTGCAACATATGATAAAATAATATTAATTTATGAATGATGAAGGTTTCGTGAGGTAGGGAGGAGTGGGGAGGGAGGGGGAAATGAACAGCAGATATTAAGGGCTCAAGTAGAAGGCAAATGTTTTGAGAATGATGATGGCAACAAATGTACATATGTTCTTAAAAAAAAAACCTTTTATTATTTAAGCTTAATTTATTCCCAAGCCATGAGTTTTTGCTTCTCCAGTTTCTTCTGGGAAATCTTTTTCTTCAGTGCAACCTCCTCTTCTGGCTTGGGAACGATTTGTTCCTTCTCAGTCAGGATCATTTCAATGTGGCAGGGGGAGCTCCTGTGTGGATTAATCTAGCCAAGAGCTCTGTAAGTCCGGTGGTGCATCTTGGGGGCTTTGTTCACCTGGATGTGCTCGATGACCTGAGAATCCACATCTAAACCCTTAAGTTCAGCATGAATTTCTGCATTTTTAAGCATGTGAACCAAACATTCAGCACTCTTTTTGGGCTACCAACTCTGGGTCCCACCCCACTGTTTGGCCTGGGCACATCTACCAAAACCATCATTGTCCCGTCGGAAAGGCACACACTGCTTCTGCAGAATGATGTTTTTCAAGTATTTGGTGGCTTTCCAGATGTGCATGCCTTTGATGGCCTGGGCAGTTTCACGAGTGTTTTTGAAGTGGACCCAGAGATTCGACCCTCTGTATTTGCAGGATTTTGTAGGGTTTTCTGGGTCAAATGAGTAGCGAACCATTTTAGCAGGTCACCTCAGGCCGCTACAGTTAGAGGAAGAGCCTGTACATATGTTCTTCACACAATGCATGTATGTATGAATTGTGATAAGAATTGCATGAGTCCCCCAAAAAATGATTAAAAAAATAGAAAAGAAAGGTGCTTGGCCCTGTGGGGCCAGGGTGTGGTGGTCCAGTGGGCTGGGGGAGGGCCAGAAAGGGGAGCCGACCTCCACGGCGGACGGCCCTGTAGCCTGGAGCACCTGCTGTCCCCGCTGGGTGGCGCACTGGTGCAGCTCCTTCTGGGCCTCTCGTTTGGCACGCAGCTCTTGTTGGACACTGAAGCTTTGGGCTCCACTGCCGGGGTCTTGGGGCTCCTCCACCACCTGCAAATCTCACTGCACACTGGCTGCCCAGGAGGCATAGTCTTGCACCTGGAGCCTGGGAGAGCACGGGAGAGCACGGGGTGAGGGGACCTGGTACCGAGGCAGCGTCACAGCCGGCCTGAGTCCACCACCACTCATGTCCAAACCTCCATGTCTCTGCCGCTCAATCCCACAGCCTTACCAAGTGTCTACTCGGCCTCAGCTCTGCCCGCCACCCCTCCTTCCCACCCAGTTCTCCAGGGCCAATGAAGTCCCTCATGGGCCGCTTGATAGCTTTGCCCACCCATCCACAACGTTGCCAGACCCCCACTTAGAGGTAGCCTTTGGTGGCCTTGTGTGAGAGCCAAGGGACTCGGGACTCTTCGCCCTTCACTGCCTCACTGTGCAGATGGAGGTTTTTGGTGGTTTTTTTTTTTTCCTCTTTTCTTCTTTTACATTTTATTAGGGACTCATACAACTCTTACCACAATCCATACATGTACATACATCAATTGTAAAAAGCACATCCATACATTCCCTGCCCCAAGCATTCTCAAGGCATTTGCTCTCCACTTAAGCCCCTTGCATCAGGTCCTCTTTTTTTTCCCCCTCCCTCTCCATTCCCCCCTCCCTCATATGCCCTTGGTAATTTATACATCGTTATTTTGTCATATCTTACCCTCTCCGGAGTCTCCCTTCCCCCCCTCTCTGCTGTCCCTCTCCCAGGGAAGAGGTCACATGTGGATCCTTGTAATCAGTTCCCCCTTTCCAACCCACTCACCCTCCACTCTCCCAGCATCGTCCCTCACACCCTTGGTCGTGAAGGTATCATCCACCCTGGATTCCCTGTACCTCCAACCCTCATATGCACCAGTGTACAGCCTCTGTCCTATCCAGCCCTGCAAGGTAGAATTCAGATCATGGTAGTTGGGTGGAGGAAGCGTCCAGGATCTGGGGGAAAGCTGTGTTTTTCATCGATACTACCTCACACCCTAATTAACCCATCTCCTCTCCTAAACCCCTCTATGAGGGGATCTCCATTGGTCGACACTTGGGCCTTGGGTCTCCACTCTGCACTTCCCCCTTCATTTAATATGATATATATATACATATATACACATACATATATACATATACACATATATACACATACATGCACACACTTATATCTTTTTTTTTTGCATGATGCCTTATACCTGGTCCCTTGAGCACCTCGTGATCGCACTGGCCGGTGATCTTCTTCCATGTGGGCTTATTTGCTTCTGAGCTAGATGGCCGCTTGTTCACCTTCAAGCCTTTAAGACCCCAGACACTATCTCTTTTGATAGCCGGGCACCATCAGCTTTCTTCACCACTTTTGCTTATGCACCCATTTGTCTTCAGCGATCCTATCATGGAGGTGTGCAGTCAATGATATGATTTTTTGTTCTTTGATGCCTGGTAACTGATCCCTTTGGGAGCACTCGATCACACAGGCTGGTGTGTTCTTCCATGTGGACTTTGTTGCTTATGAGCTAGATGGCCGTTTGTTTATCTTCAAGCCATTAAGACCCCAGTCACTATCTCTTTTGATAGCCGGGCACCATCAGCTTTCTTCACCACATTTACTTGTTCACCCACTTTGGCTCCAGCCGCCGTGTCGGGAGAGTGAGCATCATAGAGTTCCAATTTAATAAAAGAAGGTATTCATGCATTGAGGGAGTGTTTGAGAAGAGGCCCAAGGTCCTTCCGCCACCTTAATACTTGACCTATAAATATAGACACATAGATCTATTTCCCCATCCTCCTATATATATTTGCATGTACATGTCTTTGTCTAGACCTCCATGAATGCCCTTTGACTCCGAGCTCTTTCCTCCATCTCACTTGACTTTCCTCCTGCCCTACTACCATGCTTCATCGCCACCTGGGCTAGAGTATACCTCTTCTCTAAGCAACCTTACCCTTGATCATTTCCCACCAGGCCTGCCACTCCCCCTTCTCTACCATTTGGGGTCCCATGTTTTTCCCTTGTCCCTGGGTTTGTTAACACCACTTCCTTACCCCCCCTAACCCCCCAATCCAAGCCCCCCAAAACTGTCGGTCCCGTTGTTTTTCCTCCAGATAGTTCATCCAGCCTGTCCTATTCAGACAGACCTGTGGAGTCACTAACATGCACGAAAACTAGACAGAGGAAAACAAAGCAACAGTATACAACCACACAACAAAAACAAACCACTGACAAAGAACAGAACAAAACAGTTCACAAGAGAAAAGCTTGTAGTTAGTTCAGGGATCGTTTGCTGGCCCTTAGGAGCGTTTTCCAGTCCAGTCTGTTGGGGCACCACGCCCTGGCCCCAAAGTCCACTTTCAGCATTCCCTGGGGACCTTGCCACTCCATTCCCTTGCTGTTCCACTGCACTCCCCCAGTGATTTGCCTCGGTGTGGTGGGATCAGGTCAGGTGCAATTCCCACACTGTGTCTCCGGTGCTGTCCCCTGTATCGCCCTTAGTCACTGAGGGGCATCATGTCTCATAGTGGGGCCAGCCATGTTGTTCTCTCTGTGGACTGGCTGCTCTACTCAGGAACATCATCATCACGGCCTGGTGGGCCAGGCTGTGCTCCACTCTGGAGAGGTCTGGGAGGCTGGCCCCAGCACCATAAATTAAGTGGATTCCTGCCCCTCCCCCGAAAAGAATTTGTTCCAAAGGACGACATTGAATCTGCAGCTCTGGGAGATGGACATATTTGATCAGAGCACACGGGAGCAGATGAAGGGGCAGGAGGAGAGAGTGGTGGTTTTTTTTTAATTTAAATTTATATTTATTTATTTTATTGGGGGCTCTTACAACTCTTGTTACAATCCATACACCAATTGTATCTGACACAGTCATACGTATATTGCCATCATTCTTTTCTTTTTTTTTAATTTATTTATTTATTTACATTTTATTACGGGCTCATACATCTCTTATCACAATCCATACATATACATATACATACATCAATTGTATAAAGCACATCCGTACATTCTTTGCCTAATCATTTTCTTTTTTTTAAATCTTTTTATTGGGGCTCATAAGGCTCTTATCACAATCTGTACATACATCAAATGAGCAAAGCACCCTTATACATTCGTTTCACTCGTCACTCTCATAATTCACCTTCCACATGGGTTCCTGGAATTAGCTCGGTTTCCCTTTTTTCCCCCCCATTCTCCTCCCTCCCCGATCCCACCCCTGGTCCCTTGATAGTTTATAAATAATTATTATATCTTATCTTACACTCCCCGGCGTCTACCCTCACCCGCCTCCCCCTTGACAATCTCCCAGAGAGGAGGTTACACATAGATCTCTGAGATCGGTTCTCCCTTTCTACATGCCCTTCCCTCCTGGTGTCGCCACTCCCACCGCTGGTGTTGAAGGGTTCATCTATCCTAGATTCCCTGTGCCTCCAGATCCCCACTGCACCGCTGTACATCCTCTGGTACTAACCCACCCAGGGGAGAGTAGCGGTTGTGTCCCCACAGACTGGAACATGCCATCATTCTTTTCTAGACATTTACTTTCTATTGAGCCCTTGGGATCAGCTCCTCTTTATTTCCTCCTCCCCCACTCATGGTTCCTTGATAGATTATAGATTGTTATTATTTTCATATCTCACATCGACCATTGTCTCTTTTATCCTCAGGTTTCTGTTGCTCCTCTCCCTGCGAGGGGTGTGTGGTTATATGTCATTCATTGCTATCGGTTCCCCTTCCTCCCATCCTCTACCTCCCTTCCCCCTACCCTTTTGGTATCTCTATTCCCATACCTGTTCCTGGGTTCCATGTGTCGTGAGTTTTATCTCTTGCTAATACCTATGCACTCTAGTCCAGAGTGGGAAGCGGCACCTGGGTGATGATAGTGGGGGGTGAGGAGGCCTCAAGGTGTCAGAGGCAGATTGTGTGATTCATTGGTGTGATCCATGTCTCCTCAGGGGGGACTCCAGCCAGTGGGACACAGCATCTGGGAGGCTTGTGGCTTTCTCCTGAGACAGCATGGTGGCCAAGATCCCAGGCATTGAGTGTGGGACTCTGGGCCTGGGGTGGCAGCACTTGCAGAAGCCACCCCCTCCCGAGGCACCCACCTGGATACGGGCGAGCACGTGAGACAGTTGGCTGTGAACTTTGAGGGTGGCCTCAGCGTCTCAGAGCAGGTGGGGTCTGGCCTGAGTCAGCTCCCACAGCTCCAACCAGGCAGCCCTGCCCCCAGGCGGGGGTCAGCAGTTATCCCAGCATGCTCATTCCTCCCCCTCAGCTTCTGTCTGCTCAGCCCTTCAGCTTCCTGGCTGGGTTTAGAACTTGTCCTAAGCTCCCAGAGGGCCACCGTCCTGAGATCTTGCTCAGCGCTTTAGGCCTTTCTGCAAACTCTCCTCCCAGGAGCTCATTATCACTAGCAGTTTACCCCTTGCTCTAACGATGCTCCAGGAGGCCTGCTTGGGAAGTGTTGGGCTGTTGCCTGGTTCAGTCCCACTAACTGCTCCTCAGGAGAAAGAAGAGGTTCCCTGCTCCTGGAAAGATTTACTGACTTGCAAACCCTCTGGAGGATCCCCATGAGTCAGCAGGTGGGGTCATTCTAAAGCCCGGCGCATGGCAGGTAGCCACGTTGTGTGCCACACAGGCATGCTCTGTGTTTGGAGGAGACTGCACACCCTTCAAAGGTAGAAGCTGCACCCCTCCATGGTTCTTGCATGCAGCAAATGCCGGGCCCCTGAGACTCCGGGCCAGACTCTGGGCTAGGATCATGGGCAAATCGGGATCTCGCCTAAGCTCCATCTGGGCTGGAAACGCAGTAGCTTGTACTGTGACCTGGGTCAGCCTGGGGCTGTGCAGGGCATCCTCAGCCCAGCTCAACTCTTCCCAGAACGCCCCTGCAGGTGCAGGGAGCCCGTGGCTTGGGAAAGTGACCCTGCTAAGTGGGCTTTGTGACCAGGCTCCCTGATCCACCGACCCAGCTTTGCCTCCTCCACAGGCCGCAGACAGCAGGGGCTGCCCTGGGTTCCCTGAACTCGGGCCCTCTCTAGAGACAGTGGTTTGGCAGAGCCGCAGCACAGCAAGGGTCTCCCTGGAAGCCTCTTTATCCCATCCCCAGCACCTCCTCCCAAACTCAACCCTGCTCCAGGCTGCTGGTACTCACTGTAGGTCCTCTCACCACTGCTGGGCCCTGGGGGCAGTGCTGGGCCACCACTCCAGCAGGCTCTCCGCTAGTGGGGCAGGCTGCCCCCTGGTGGCCACCCATCTTCACTTGGTGCTGAAACATTGCAAACTTGGTTAAGAGGAGCTGAGAAGAGAAGAGAGGGGTCACAGGGGGCCCTGGCTGGTGGGCTGTGACTCAGTGAGTGACTGGGCAGGGCAGGACTGAACAGTCACAGAACTTGCCCCTCTTCGCAGAGAGGGGGATAGGAAGCCACAGCAGTCCTCAGTCCAGACTGATGTTCCCCATCAGCCACTTGTGCATGCAGCCCCCCTCCACTACCCGTCTTCTTTCGGCTCCAGGGCACCTTTCTTGCCCCTAGCCCCTTCCTCACTAGGGTGTGCTCATAGTCCTCTCTCCTATGGCCACCTGCTGCTGGCTGCTCAGCCAGCTCTGCAAGTCTTAGCTTCCCTCAGGAAGCCCTGCAGTGCCAGCATCCTCTTCAGATCCTGGCCCCTCTCGTGACAGCCTGAGTCCCCCAACAGTTAGTGTGCATGTGTCCACACTCTGGAGGACAAGGGACCCAATCAAAGGGGCTACCTGAAGGACAAGGTTCTTCATAGTCTTTGCCCAGGCTGCTCCTCTGGATTCAAGAAGCAAACCCAGGGCAGGGGAGTTGGGTCTGGTGAGAGTGTGGCTGTGGGGAAGGGCAGGTGACTGGAGCCAGGGAGCCGAGCCCCTGCCCTGCAGACTCTCCTGAAAAGTTTGTGGGAAGAAGAAACAGTGAAGGACTCATCTTTTCCTGACACATGTCTACAGGCCTCTGTCATGGTTCTCTTCAAGGCAGGGGTAGCATCTAGGGGAATAAGCAACCCCAGCCAGTTTTCTGGTACCCACGGATGCAGTGACCCTCACTGTTGGGATGCCAACTCCCGCAGTGTCTGCAGCTGCTTCCAGAGCTTCCCCTGCATCACACCCAGCTGCTCTGAGACCTCAGTTACAAGGATCTACGTATAACTTCCTCCCTGTGGGATGGACAACGGAAAAGTGGGTGAAGGGAGACAAAATATGTAAGATCTGACAAATTATCAAGGGTTCATGAGTGAGGGGGGAACAGGGAGGGCGGAGAAAAATGAGGACATGATGCCAGGGCTTTAAGTGGAGAGCAGATGTTTTGAGAATGATGAGGGCAATGAATGTACGGATGTGCTTTACACAACTGATGTATGTATGGATTGAGATAATAGTTTTATGTGCCCCTAATAAAATGATTTTTAAAAATTAAATCATTATAATTTCTTATGACAATGCCATTTGTATTTCAAAGCAACATTCACGAAAGCTATTTTTTCACCGTCACTATCTTCTATTTAGTTTTAGATAGAGCAAAAACAATTCTTATGCCTTTTTATGAGATGTAATGCAAGTAGACATAAATTTATGCATAATTAAAAATTTGAATGAACAAAATATTTTGTTAAAGAATTTGACCCTTTGTGAAAATCATCGAAAGCATATAGCATTTTATTGAAGGGTTGGGAATGTTTTCCTCTATTTTATTCTAGTATTTGGTCTGAGGTTCTTATGGCATATTCTGATTGTTGTCATGTAAGAGAATGTACATTCCATATAAGAGAAAACATTCCTTATAATATTTTCCTATCCATTGCTTCCTGCTGAATCTCTCATTTGTTCTTTTATCATTATTTTTTCCTATAAAAAACCCAGGCTGCTTAATTTTGTTCTTATTAGTCATTTATATAAATTAGGAAAATATTTATTATATATACATTTTTATTAAAAATCTTTTATTGGAGACTCTTACAACTTTTGTTGCAATCCATATTGATTGCATCAGGCATTTTGTACATATGTTGCCTTCATTCATTTATAGACATTTCTTTCTTTTTCTTTTTTAAAATCATTTTATTGGGGCTCATACAACTCATCACAATCCATACATATCCCAATTGTGTAAAGCACACTTATACATTCCGTGCCTTCATCATTCTCAAAATTTGCTTTCCGCTTCGATGCCTGGAATCAGCTCATTTCCCCTTTCCCCTCTCCCCCTCTCACCCTGCTCCTCTTCCTTCATGAACCCTTAATAATTTATAAATTATTATTTTCTCTTATCTTACACTGCATGGCGTCTCCCTTCACCCAATTTTCTGTTGCCCATCTCCCAGGGGGGAATTTATATGTAGATCCTTGTGATCGGTTTCCCATTTCTACACCCACTTCCCTCCCAGTATCACCACTCTCACCGCTGGTCCTGGGGGGTTCATCTGTCCTGGATTCCCTGTGTTTCTAGTTCCCATCTGTAGCGCTGTGTATCTTCTGGTCTAACCAGGTTTGCAAGGTAGAATTGGGATCATGAAAGGTGGGGGGAGGAAGTGTTTAATCACTAGAGGAAGGTTGTGGGTTTCATTATTGCTACACTGAACCCTGAGTGACTCATCTCCTTCCCACTACCCCTCCGCAAGGGATGTCCAGTTGTCTACAGGTGGGCATTGGTCCCCCGTCATGCACTCCCTTCATTCACGATGATATAATCCCTCCTCCCGCCTTTGTTGCTTGAAAACTGGTCCCCTCAGTCCTTCATGATCACACATGTTGGTGTGGTGCTTCCATGTGGGCTTTGTTGCTTCAGGGCCTGCTTGTTTACTTTCAAGCCTTTAAGACCCGGGACGCTATATCGCTTGATAGCTGGGCACCATCAGCCTTTTTCACCACACTTACTTATGCACACATTCATCTTCAGCGTTTATGTGGGGAAGGTGATCACACAGTATTGGTTTTTGTTCTTTGGTGTCTGCTACCTGATCCCTTCAACACTTCGTGTTCACTTAGGCTTGTGTGCTACTTCTCTGTGGGCTTTGTTGCTTCTGAGCTAGATTTCAGCCTGTTTGCCTTCAAGCCTTTAAGACCCCCAGAGTTTCATTATATTGTGCAGAGAGTGGCTATGAGCCAAACCCACTCGACTGCACCCAACAACAATAACAACAGGACTTGTGCTTCTAAAAATATTCTGAATAAGGCCTTAAGAGAATCTCCCCTTTGTTTAGAGTAGCGGCTCTCGACCTGTGGGTCGTGTCTACTTAGGGGGTCAAACAGCCCTTTCATGGGGTGGCCTGAATTATAGCAGTAGCAAAATTACAGCTAGGATGTAGCAACAAAAATAATTTTATGGTTGGTTGGTCACGACTACATGAGGATCTATATGAAAGGGTCGTGAGTAAGAATGTTGAAAACCATTGTCCAAGAGGAAGACTCAATTCTTGATACAGTTGAAGGGCAACAAAATAGAGTCAGCCACAATATAGATGGGATAGCACAGTGGCTGCAACAATAAACACAAGCCAAAGAAACACTGCAAGGATGGCACAAGATGGGCCAGTGTTTCATTATATTGACATAGAGTTGCTATGAGTCAAAACCCACAGGAAAAAAGAAAAACAGGACTTGTTTTTCTAACATTGTACCTAAGTAGACCTGAAGAGAACCTCCTATTAGTTTAGCGCAGCGGTCCTCAAACTGAGGGTTGTGACCCCTTTTGGGGGACGAATGACCCTTTCACGGCAGTGGGCCGTTCATTAAAGTGGAAAAATTAGAGTTATGATGTAGCAATGAAAATAATTTCATGATTTGGCAGTCACCACTACATGAGGAATGGTATGAAAGAGTCATGGCATTAGGAAGGTTGAGAACCACTTCCCTAGAGGAAGACAGAATTCTTGGTAGAGTAGAAGGGCAGCAAAGGAGAGGCAGCCCCTACAAGATTGATTAGCCCCGTGGCTACAACAATGAGCACAAGCAAATGAACAACTCTGAGCATGGCATTGGACTGGGCAGCATTTCATTATATTGTGCATAGAGTTCTTGTGACCAGAAACTCACTCAACAGAACTCAACAACAATAACTACAGGACTTGTGTTTCTAACAATATGGTGAAGTAGGACTTAAGAGAAAGTCCTTTAACTTTAGAGCAGCAGTTCTCAACCTGTGGGTCGCGCCCCTTGGGAGGGTAGAATGACCCTTTCACAGGGGTGGCCCAATTCATAACTGTAGTACAATTACAGTGACAAAGTACCAATGAAAATAATTTTATGGTTTGGGTCCCCACTAAATGAGAATTGATATGAAAGGGTAGTGGCATTAGGAAGGTTAAGAACCACTTCACTAGGCAAGACACAAATTTGGTACAGATGGGAAGGAAGAGAGCGGCCGGCAGTCTCCAAAAAGTTGCATTAGCACAGTGGCTGCAACACTGAGGCCAAGCACACAAGCACGGTGAGGGTGGCACAGGACAAGGCAGCGTTTCATCATTATATTGTGCATAGAGTTGCTAAGAGTCAAAACCCACTCGACGGAACTTAACGACAATAACTACAGGACGTGTACTTCTAACAATATGCTTTACTAGATCTTAAGAGAAACTCCTCTAAATTTTGAGCAGTGGTTCTTAACTTGTGGATTGCGAACACTATGGGGTTTCAGACGAGCCTCTCACAGGTGTTGCCCAATTCATAACAGTAGAAAAATCACAGTAATGGAGTAACAATGAAAAAAAATTACTGTTGGAGGATCACCACAACATTAAGAATTGTATAAAGGAGCCATGCCATTAAGAAGGTTCAGAAACACTGCCCAAGAGGAATACACAAAACGTGGTACTGCAGAAGGGCAGCAAGTGAGAGGCAGACCATACAAGATGGAATAGCTCAGTGGCTGCAACAATGAGTGCCATCAACAAACCACTGTGAGGACGGCACAGGACGGGGCAGCGTTTCATTATACTGTGCGTAGAGTTGCTGAGAGTGAAAACCCACTCGACGGCAACTAACAGCAACACAAAAAGGACTTGAGCTTCTAACAATATGCTGATGTAGATCTTAAGATAACTCCTCTTAGTTTAGAGCAGGGTTCTCACCCTATGAATCACGAAACCTTTTGGGGAGTGAGTGGGTTGAATGACCCTTTCACAAGGGTTGCCTGATTCATAAGATTAGCAAAATTACAGTAATGAAATATCAGCGAAAATTTTGTATGTCTGGGGGTCCACCACTATATTGGGAACTGCATGAAAGGGTCGTGGAATTAGGAAGATTGAGAACCACTGTCCGAGAGGAAGACACAAATGTTGGTAGAGTAGAAGGGCAGCAAAGGAGAGGCAGCCCCTCCAAGTTGGAATACCTCAGTGGCTGAAACAACCAGTGCAAGCAAAGAACCACTGTGAGGAATGCACAGGATGGGGTAGCGTTTCGTTATATTTTGCCTAGAGTTGCTATGAGCCAAAACCCACTTGAAGGCACCTAAATACAATAACAACAGGACTTTTGCTTCTAACAATGTGCTGAAATATATCTTAAGAGACATCCTTCATAGTTTGGAGCAGAGATTCTCAACCTGTGGGTCACGACTCCATTAGGGTGATGAACTACCCTTGCACAGGGGTGGCCCAATTCATAGCAGTAGCTTCATTACAGTTATGAAGTAGCAATGAAGATAAATTTATGACTGGGATTGTACCCACTACATGAGGAATGGTATATAAGGCCTGTGGCATTATAGGAAGTTTGAGAGCCACTAACCTCGAGCAAGACAGAAATCTTGGCAGAGCAGAAAGGCAGCAAATGAGAGGCAGACCCCCAGATGATAGATTAGCGCAGTGGCTGCAACAATGAGTGCAGAGAAGAAACCACTGTAAGGATGGCACAGGACGGGGCAGCGTTTCATTATCTTGTGCGTAGAGTTGCTGAGAGTTGAAACCCACTGGGCAACACCTAACAACAATCTCTGTAGGACTCATGCTTTTCACAATATGGTGCTGTAGATCCTAAGAGAAACTCCTCTTAGTAAAGAGCAGTGGTTCTCAACCTGTGGGTCGCTAGCCCTTTGGGGGGGTCAAATGACCCTTTCAGTGTGGAGGCCTGATTCATAACTGTAGCAAAATTAAAGTTATGAAGTAGCAATGAAAATAATTTTATGATTGGGGGTTCATCACTACCTGAGGAAATGAATGAAAGGGCAGTAGAGGGGCAGCAAAAGAGAGGGAGCCCCCCAAAAGTTGGATTAGCCCATGGCTGCAACAATGACAACAAGCAAAATAACCACTGTGAGGGTGGCACGAGACGGGGTCACGTTTCATTATATTGTGTATAGAGTTGCTATGACCCAGCACACACTCAAAGGCACCAAACAAAAACAACAGGACTGTGCTTCTATGAATATGCTGAAGTAGACCTTAAGAGAAACTCCCCTTAGTTTAGACCAGTGGTTCTCAAACTGTGTCACAGTGCCTTTAGAAGACTAATGAACCTTTCACATGGGTGGCCTGATCCATAACAGAAGCGAAATTACAGTTATGATGTAGCAATGAAAATATTTTATGGTTGGGGTGTCACCACTACATGAGGACAGGTATGAAATAGTAGTGGCATTCAGAAAGTTGAGCACCACTATTCTTGAGGAAGACACAAATCTTGGTACGGAAGGGCAGGAAAAGAGAGGTAGTCCCTAACAAGATGGATTACCACAGTGGCCGCAACAATGAGCGCAAACAGAAGAACCACTGTGAGGATCCAACGGGCAGGACAACGTTTCACTACATTGTGCATAGAGTTGGTATGAGCCAAAACCCACTCGAAGGCAGGCAAAAACAAGAACAGGATTTGTGCTTCTAACCGTATGCTGAAACATACCTTAAAAAGAAACTCCTCTTAGTGTAGAATAGCAGTTCTCAAACTGTGGGTAGTGATGCCTTTTGGGGGGTGGGGGCGAGAATGACTATATCACATGGTGGCCTGATTCATAACAGTAGCATACTTTTAGTTATAAAGTAACAAGGAAAGTAATTTTATGATTGGGGGGGGGCACCAATACATGAGGAATGGTGTGAGAGAGTCGTGCATTAGGAAGTTTGAGAACCACTGCCCTAGAGGAAGACACAAATCTGGGTACAGTTGAAGGTCAGCAAATGAGAGGCAGTCCCCCAAAAGATGGATTAGCACAGAGACTGCAACAATGAAAGAAAACAAAAGAAAAGTGTGAGGGTGTTAGAGGATGGAACAGTGTTTCATGGTACTGTGCATAGAGTTGTTATGAGCCAACTATGAGCCAAACCCACTCGACAGCCCCTAACAACAATAAGAACAGGACTCGTGTGTGTAATAATATACTGAGCTAGACCACAGGAGAAACTCCTCTTAATTTAGAACAGCGGTTCTCAACCTGTGATTTGTGACCACTTTGTTTGGTTGAACAACCCTTTCACAGGGTGACTAGATTCATAAAACTTGTAAAATTACAGTTATGGAAAAACAGTAGAAAAAAACCTTTATGCTTTGGGGACCACCACTACACATTGGGAAGTGTATGGAAAGGTCGTAGAAATAGGAAGGGTGAGAAACACTGTCCTAGAGGAAGTCACAAGTACAGTAGAAGAGCAGCAGAAGAGAGGAAGTCCCTACAAGACGGATTTGCACGGTAGCTGCAACAATGAGCGCAAGCAAAGAACCACTGTGAGGATGATGCAAGTCTGAGCAGGCCTGTATTATATTGTGCACAGGGTTGCTATGAGCCCAAACCCTCTCCACGGCCCGAACATCAATAACAGGAGGAATCATACATCTAACAATATGCTCAACTAAACCTTGAGTGAAACTGCTCTTAGTTTAGAGCAGCCGTTCTCAACTTGTGAGTGGTAAATCCTTTGGGGGTGTTCGAATGACCCTCCCATAGGCGTGGGCCGATATGTAACAGTAGCAAAATTACAGTTATGAAGTAGGAACAGTATAATTTTTTGGTTGGGGGGGTCATTACTACACGAGCCACTGTATGAAAGGGTCGAGGCATTAGGATTGCTGAAAACCACAGTCCTACAGGAAGACACAAGTCTTGATACAGTTGAAGGGCCGCAATATAGAGTCAGCCCCCAAATAGATGGAATAGCACAGTGGCGGCAGCAATGAGCTCAAGCTAAGGAAACACTGTGAGGATCGCACAAGATGGAGCAGCGTTACATTATATGGAGCATAGAGTTGCTATGAGTGAAAACCCACTCGATTGCACCTGACAACAAAACAACAGGACTTGTGTTTCTTATAACGTGCTGAATTAGACCTTAAGAGAAACTCCTATTAGTTTAGTGCAGCGGTTCTCAACTTTTGGGTCACGAGCCCTGTTGGGGGATCAATGAACCTTTCATAGTGGTGGCCCAGTCATAACAGTAGAAAAATTAGAGTTACAAAGTTGCAATAAAATAATTTTATGATTTGGCAGTCAGCACTATATGAGGAACAGTACGAAAATGCTGTGGCATTAGGAAGGTTGAGAACCACTGCCCTAAAGGAAGACACAAATCTTGGTAGAGTAGAAGGGCAACAAAAAATAGCCACCCCCCCCCAATATGGCTCCAACAATGAGCATTAGCAAACAACCACTGTCAGGATGGCACAAGTCTGGGAAGCATTTCATGACATTGTGCAGAGATGCGATGAGCCAAAACCCCCTCCGCGGAACTTAACAACAATAACAACAGGGCTTGTGTGTTTAACAATATGCTGAAGTAAATCTTAAGAGCAACTCTTCTTAGTTTACAGCAGGGTTCTCAACATTGGGTCGTGAACACTTTCAGGTGGGGGGTGTTTCGAAACACCCCTTCACAGTGATGGCCTGATTCATAACAGTAGCAAAAGTACAGTTATGAAATATCAATGAATATAATTTTATAATTTTATGTTAGGGGTCCACCACTACATTGGGAACTGTACGAAAGGGCCGCAGAATTAGGATGTATGAGAAACATTGTCCTAGAGGAAGACACAAATGTTGGTACAGCAGAAGGGCTGCAAAAGTCAGGCAGCCCCTACAAGATGGAATAGATGCAGCAGTGAGCGCAAGCAAAGGACCACAGTGAGTTGGCACGAGATGGGGCCGAGTTTCATTATATTGTGCATACAGTTGCTATGAGCCAACACACACTCAAAGGCACCAAACAATAATAAAAAGAACTTGGGCTTCTAAGAATATTCTGAAGTAGACCTTAATAGAAACTCCTATTCGTTTAGACCATTGGTACTCCAACTGTGTGTCGAGACGCCTTTGAGGAGACTAACGAACTTTTCACATGGGTGGCCTGATCCATAACAGAAGCAAAATTACAATTATGATGTAACAATGCAAATATTTTATGGTTGGATGTCACCACTACACGAGGAATGGTGTGAAGTGGTTGTGGCATTTGGAAAGTTGAGAACCACTGCTCTATAGGAAGACACATATCTTGGTACAGAAGGGCAGGAAAAGAGAGGCAGTGCCCAACAAGATGGATTAGCACAGTGGCTGCAAAAATGAGTGTGAGCAAAAGAACCACTGTATGGAAGGCACAGGACGGGAAAGCATTTCATTATATGGTGCATAGAGTTGGCATGAGCCCAAACCCATTCGAAGGCACCAAACAACAGGATTTGTGCCTCTAACAATATGCTGAAGAAGACTTTAAAAGAAATTCTTAGTGTAGAGTAACAGTTCTCTAACTGTGGGTCATGACATCTTAGGAGGGAACAATGAGCATTTCACATGGGTGACCTGATTCATAACAATAGCAAATTTATATTTATGGAGTAACAAGGAAAATAATTTTATGATTGGGGGGGGGTCACTAGTACATGAGGAATGGTGTGAAAGAGTCATGACATTAGGAAGGTTGAGAACCTCTGCCCTAGAGGGAGACATAGATCTGGGTACAGTAGAAGGGCAGCAAAAAGAGGCAGCCCACAGCATGATGGAATACAACAGTGGCTGCAACAATCCGCGCAAGCAAAAGAACCACTGGGAGGATGGCGCAGGACAGGACACCTTTCCATCATATTGTGCTAAGAGTTGCTAGGCGTCGAAAGCTACACAACAGAATCTAACAATAACTATAGGATTTGTGCTTCTGACAATAGAGTGAAGTAGATATTAAGAGAAACTCCTCTTAGTTTAGACCAGCGGTTTTTAACCTGTGGTTCACGACCACTTTTGGCGATCGAATGACCCTTTCACAGGTGTGAAATGATTCATAACTGTAGGAAAATTACAGTTATGAAGTAACAATAATGTTATGATGGGGGTCACCACTACGTGAGGAACTGTGTGAAAGGGTCATGGCATTAGGAAATTTGACAACCACTGCCGTAGAGGAAGACAAAAGTCTTGGTACAGCAGAAAGGCCACAAAAAAGAGGCAGCTACCCAAAAGTTGGATTAGCACAGTGGCTGCAACAATGAGCACAAGCAAAAGAACCACTGTGAGGATGGCATAGGATGGGAAAGCGTTTCATTATATTGTGCATGGAGTTACTATGAGCCAAAACCCACTCGATGGTACCTAACACCAATAACAACAGAACTTGTGCATCTACCAGTATGCTGAATTCTATCTTAAGAGAATCTCCTCTTAGTTTACAGCAGGGGATCTTCACCTGTGTGTCGCGACCCCTTTGTGGGTATGGAATGAAAATTTCACAGGGGTGTCGTGACTCATAACAGTAACAAAATTACAGTTATGAAGCTGCAATGAAATCATTTTTATGGTTGGGGGGGGTGGTTCACCACTAAATGAGAATCGGTATGAAAATATCATGGCATTAGGAAAGTTGAGAACCACTGCTCTAGAGGAAGTCCCAAATCTTGGTATGAAAGGGCAGGAAAAGAGAGGCGGTCCCCAACAAGATGCATTAGCACAGTGGCTGCAACAATGAGCGCAAGCAGAGAACCACTGTGATGATATCACAGGACAGGACGGCGTTTCATTATATTGTGTGTAGAGTTGCTATGAGACATACCACTCGACGGCACCTAACAACAACAACAAATGGACTTGAGCTTCTAACAGTATGGTGAAATAGACCTTAAGAGCAACTCCTCTAAATTTAGAGCAGCGGTTCTCACCATGTGGGTCGTGACCACTTTGGGGCTTAGACGAACCCTTTACAGGGTGGCACTATCCATAACTTGTAACAAAACGAGAGTTACAAAGTAGCAAAGAATATAATTTTATGATTGGGGGTCTACCACTACAAAGGAAACTCTATGATATTTATATTTGCATGTACATATCTTTGTCTAGACCTCTATAAATGCACTTTGACTCCTTGCTCTTTCCTCCATCTCCGTTGACTTTCCTCCTCTCCCACTACTATGCTCTGTCCCCACCTGGGTTACAGCTATACCTCTTCTTTACGTAACCTTACCCTTGATCATTCCCTACCAGGCCTGCCACTTCCCCCTCACTACCATTTTGAGTCCCATGTTGTTCCCTTGTCCCTGTGTTTGTTAACACCACTTCCTTAAGCCCCCGCATCTCCCCCCTATCCCAAGTGCCCCCGGAACTGTCGGTCCTGTTGTTTTTCCTCCAGATAGTTCATCCAGCCTGTCTTATTTAGACAGACCTGAGGAGACACTAACATGCACGAAAACAAGACAGAGGAAAACAAAGCAACAGTATACAACCAGACAACAAAACAACAAAAACAAACCACTGACAAAGAACAAAACAAAACACATCAAGAAAGAAGAGCTTGTAGTTAGTTCAAGGATCATTTGTTGGATCATAGGAGTGTTTTCCAATCCAGTCTGTTGAGGCACCACAACCTGGCCCCAAAGTACACTTTCAGCATTCCCTGGGGACCTTGCCACTCCATTCCCTTCCTGTTCCACTGCACTCCACCACACTTTGCCTCGGTGTGGTGGAATCAGGTTAGGTGCAATTCGCACACTGTGTCTCCAGTGCTGTCCCCTGTATCACCCTTGGTCACTGAGGGGTGTCATGTCTCATAGTGGGGCCAGCCATGTTGTTCTCTTTGTGGACTGGCTGCTCTGAGACTGGAACTCTTTAGGGGAGTAGAAAGCCTCATCTTTCTCCCTTGGAGTGGCTGGGGATTTCAAATTTGCCGTTTCAGACATTGCGTTCAGCAGCCCAACACATAACCCCTATACCCCACCATTGCTACAGAAAAAAATAAAGAAACAAAATCCAACAACACTCATTGCCATTGGGTGCATAACAATCCTATTGAGAGAAAATACTCCGGCTTCCTGGGTTTCCAAGGCTATAACTCTTTGTAAAAATAAAAGTGTTTTATATTTTCAGTGAAAGTTTACATAACCGATTAGATTTTCATTTAACAAATTCTCTACTTGTTTAGTGACATTAGTTACTTTTTTCTTTAAAAAGGAAAGCAGAAAATTAAAAAAAGAACAAATGAAAAACGTGTTAAGAGTAAAGACAAATGATAAGATGTTAATTTTTAACCTAATCATATCTGCAACAATACACTTTCTGATGTACTGACGGTGAGCAGGGTTTAATCCCATCCCTGGTGAATGGTCCCAGGGGATTTAATGGAGGCTTATTCTCTGTGGAATCTCTGCCAATGCATTTTGAGTTTTTATACTCATCTAAGGCTATAACTCTTTATGGGAGAAGAAAGCCTCATCTTTCTCCAAAGGAGTGACTGGTGAATTCCAACTGCTGACCTTGCAGTTAATAGCCCAACACATAACCCATTATGCCACCAGAAGAGAGATTTGTCTCTGGGTGCCTTCCAATGCAAGCACTACAATTATGCAAGGAGGATAATTTTTTCTGTACTGGAGCCAGGTCAAGTCAGAACCAGTGTGTCCATGGTTTGCAGCGAAGTCAGAGGAAGAAGAGGGTAGACTGTCTATAACTTCTCATAGCCCAGGGAAATGCTAGGCCTGCAAGGGGGCATGCTGGCTCAACCATATTCAGAAAATCTGCACACTAACCTCCCAGGCTCAAATAATTACCAGCACCATGTCTCTGAATATCACCTAAAAGCAAAATAGTGAAAGCACCATTTCAATTTCATAATACTGTTACTAAAAGTAAAGTTCAATTCAGTGATGTGAAGAAGCTGGAAAAATTATCTTTTCATTTCTTTCTTTTTCTTTCCCTCCCTTTCCCCTTCTTCTCCACAGAACTGAGAGGCAGAAGGAATAAAGGCAGCATGGCACCAGCTGGAGGACACCGTGGGGTCAGGGACACCATTTAACTCATGCTTCTCCAGTTTGGAGGGGCAACTGGATGTCCTCATTTGTGAATTTGCTTATTAATCTTTTTGAGTTAACAAGGTCATGGTAATAAAGATTGTTGGTGTTTTTGTTAGGAACCTTCTAGTCCAGTCCAACTCATAGTGACTCAATGCATCAGTGCGGAGCTCTCTAGACCAATGGTTCTCAACCTGTGGGACCCTTGCACAGGGTGACTGTAACAAAATTACAGTTATGAAGCAGCAATGAGAATATTTTTATGGTTGTGGAGGTCACTACAACATGAGGAACTGTATGAAAGGGTTGTGGCTTTAGGAAGTTTGAGAACCACTGCTCTAGGTTTCTCTATGTTGTAATCTTTACAAGAATGAGTTGCCTGGTTTTTCTTCCAAGAACAGAGCCACTGGTGGGTTCAAACCTTCAACCTTTTGGATAGCAGCTGAGCACTTAACCATTGTGCCTCCAGGGTTCTTTGATAAACTCTATTAGAGGGTCTTAACCATTGCAACCCCATGGATCCTTTTGGCATTTAGGAAAGGCTATGGAACACCTGCCCACTCCCCAGAATAATATTTCCAAATACCTCCAATGAAATACAGAATCACAAAGGCACAAATTGTATTGAAATGCAGTGATAAAAATAAAAGACATTGGATTTGTGGCAAATATACATGTTAATAAATACATTAAATATGATCTGATGGCGGGTCTAATAAACCAAACCCACACCATTGAGTTGATCCTGACTCACTGTGACCCTATATAAAATTCCTCAGGCTAAATCTTTACAGGAGCAGATCATCTCACCTTCCTCTCAGAGAACAACTGGTGCCTTTGAACTGCCAACCTTGAGGTTACCTGCCCAATGGCTCACCCACAGCATCACCGTGAGTTCTAGATAGTGATGAGCATGAACTGTACTCAACGATGGCTGCAACGACTAGCATGGGGTGTGAAAGCATGTAGAATTTCTCTCGGTGGTAATCGCATGGCTATTCTGAACACAGTTGTGGACATGCTAAACTGCCCTGCAAGCTTAGGGAAACTAACTCAACCAGGATTGTCCCTCATCCAATTTGACATTGCTCCCCAGCCTGCTGGGGCTCAGTGGCTCAGTGTTAGGGTCCCTTGTCTAGATACCAGGGCTGGCATGGAGAAAGTCATTCCTCTGCAGCCTTCTAGTGTGTGGGGGAAGATATTAGTGTTAAGCCTTGGCAGGAAATTGCTGGATTTTCCTGGCAGCCACATTCTTAATAACCATTTACTGGATACTTATTATATTCTGAGGGTAAATTGGTGGTTCAGTTGTAGAATTCTCCTTTTCCATGTGGGAGATCTGGGTTTGAGTCCAAGACAATGCAACTCATGTGCATCCAACACTCATTTGTCAGGGGGATGCTTGGTTATTGCTGTGGTACTGAACTGATTTCTGTGTTGCTATGATACTCAAATGGGGAAGCTTGGTTGGGTGCGGCTATGAGACTGAACCCGTTTCTGTGATGTGTCCAGACTAAGATGAGCGATGAAGAAGAGCCTGGCATTCTACTTCTGAAAACCAGTTAACGAAAACCCCTGTGAATCACAATCTGATGCACAACCAAAGAGATGGTGCAGGTCCAGGGAGAATATTGCCCATGGAGTCACTGGGAGCTGGTTGTCACAGTGAGTTGGACTGGGGGCTGACTCAACAGCAGCTAACAACCATTGTGTTCCAGGCACTTGACTTGCTTTAAAAATCTAGTTCAGCCTTCTGGTACACGGATGTGATTAATCATGCCTACTTTATAGCACACCGTGAACCCTGATCAATGTCAGGCCCTGCTTGTGTTTTGTCCCTCCTTTTCCACATTCACATCACTTCCATTCCCCTCTTCAGACTAATACCCCCTGCTGGGTGCTTGGTGTGTGTGTGTCCTTATAGGAAAAAAGCCATGTGCACTAGACCATCCTGCTTGGTGAATGGGCTTTCAGCTCCCATGAATGGTACTGCAATATAAATCTCATTCAGTTTCTGACCATTTCAACTCCTTGCAATGTCATTAAGTGTTATTGCCATGCTGCATATCAATTGCATGTGCTGCTGCGTGCCACTTGGTCATGAGCAATCATCATCTTTCTTTTGTTTCCTTCTTCAGTTGTCTGTTGATTGACATCCAATTCGGCTCCAACTCTTCTCTACTGCAGGCATCAGTGTGGTGACCATTCTTGTAAAAATGCCCCAAGGGCCCTGTGAATTGGATAAAAAGCTTGGCCTATATACCCAGGAATTATGCGTTGGGCTGCTAACCCCAAGGTGAGCAGTTCCAACCCACCAGCTATTCCATGGAGCAAAGAGAGGCTGTCTGCTGTCGTAAGAATTTAGTTTTGTAAACCTAAAGCAGCAATTCTACTATGCCTTGTAGGGTTGCTAATGAGGAAGAATGAACTGGGGTTTTGTTTGTTTTTCTACATCCAGGAGAGAGCTTTGATGGGGGAGATATTAAGTGCTTGGCTGCTAACCCAAAGGTCAGTAGTTTGAAGCCGTCTTCCACACACTGTGGGATAAAGGCATGGCTGTCTACTTCCCAATAGAAGCCTTGAAAACATCATGGGACCATTCAGCTTTGTTTGATAGGGTCATGAGGAATGAAAGTCAACTCAGTGACTGCGCTTCTTCGGTTGTACGCCCAGGAGGGGCTCACTAGGTCCTAGGGTACATTCAATGGGCTTTCACTAAGCTCTGCCAGATTGCTGTGCAGCAAACCTGCATCATTAGCAGTGTTTCTCTGCTTTCCCCGGATCTCCAATGACACTTGGTATGTTTGTCTTTCTAACTGTTGCCCGTTTGATGGTTTTAAAAGGTCAAGCACAATAAACTCATCTATCCCAGGCACTTTATGGTTCTGTAGCAGATTCTTAGGGTTGCCATGCCACATTCCTTTGACCCATCTCTGACACCATCTCACTGCCTTCCAGTCAATACCGACTCATAGCGATCCTGTGGGGCAGTGTACAATTGCCCCCTGCGAGTTTCAAACACTACAACACTTTTTGGAGTAGAAAACCCCATCTTTCTTCCTTGGAGCTAGTAGTTTTGAACTGCTGACCTTGAAGTTAGCAAACCAACTTGTAACCACTGCACTTCCAGGGCTCCTCCTGATATCCATCATAGCAGTGGCGAACGGCTGTATGTAATTGCAGGCTCCTGCTGAAATGGTGTCTTATCACAACTGTGCAGCACGCAGCTCTCCATGTCCTTCTGCCTCGAAGCCTTTTCAAAGGCATGGAAAGCCAAACCCAGGAAGGTAGGAGAGGTCACCGTACTAGGAGGAATGCTCAACACCACTACAGGCGAAGAAGAGCCCAGCCTCTTGTTTCTGGTAGGCAATTCTAGGACAGAACCCATGTTCCTCAGAAGTCCTGGGGGAATCAAGCCCCTGTATCCTACATTAAAAGCCTCAACACCCCATTCCCATTGTGATTGCTTCTCCCCCTAACTCAGTCTTGCGTCCGCTTTCCTATTCCCACTCCCTTCCATCAGATCTCAAATAGACTCCCTGCACCCAGGCCTGAGGAATAAGCTCGGCATGCAAGGGCACTCAATCCAAGACACATACATTACGCTGAATCTCCAAAACAACCCTGTGGGCTACATGTGTAATCCCCAGTTCACAAATGAGAAATGGATTGAAAAACAGTGACACACCCAAGATCACACAGGCCAGGGTTCAAGTCTGTGTCTATCAGTTATTCTTTTATTCAAGTATGCCAGAGAAGACTGGGTCTTAACACTTGAGGAATCTTCTTGGAAGAATAAGGCAAACTACAGAAAACACAAAATGAATATCGCTTTTGTTCGTTTATCCATTTGCAAAAGACATAATACCTATAGTGCTAAGAATAGTATTCAAAGTATCTATTACTACCCACTCAAAGCTTACATACTAGTCACCAAACTCAAACAAATACAATGCTATCAAGGTGATTACAACTTATAGCAACCCCATATAGGGCTTCCAAGACTGTAAATCTTTACAGAAGCAGAGAGCTTCACTTTTCTCCCCCTGAGTGACTGGTGCATTTGAACTACTGACCTTGTGGTTAGCAGCCCATTGCTAAATGATTAGTTCCATAATCATTACGCTTACTTAACTCTAAATTCTTTTAATTATTTCTCTACCAGTCCAAATTGCTTCTGGCTACATGGGAAAAAACAAACCGACTCTAGTGGTCTAATCACAAAAGCTTCATTTTTCTTATATTAACACCAAAAATACCAAACCAGTTGCCACTGAATTGATTCTGATTTACAATTACCCCATATGATTCAGGGTAGAACTGTGCTTCATGAGGTTTTCAAGGGCTGAATTTTTAAATGTAGATTGCCAGGTTTTTCTTCCAAGGCATCTTTGGCTTAGCAGTGAATTGTGTTAACCCTTTGCACCACACAGGGGTTTGTCTTATACAATAGTAAGTCTTGAAATAGGTAGCCTAGGTCTGGTGTATTTGCTCAGGTACTCATCTTGCATATAGGAGAATGCATGCTTTTTGGTCTGCCAAACTCATGTCACCTATGTGACTCTCCCATCTTTCAATATTCTGACTAGGGAGCATGACAGCAGAAGAGCCAAGGACAAAAATGAAATGGGTTATGCCAGACAAATGTTTTGCCTTAAACAACAACAAAAACTTTCTTGGGAGTCCTACTCAGTGTCTTTCACCTACACATATTTGGCAAAACTGGGTCAAATGCTCATGCATAGCTGCAAGGGAGCCTAGGAGTGAGCGAATTAAGTAGGTACATTATCACCCTAAACAAAATTGAGCTTCTATTAGTAGTAAGAATGAGAAAAATGGATACTGTTGAGGCATATAGCAGGGTTGGGTAGAATTCTATTTTGTGTCTTAATTTACAGTTTGAATGAACTCAGAAAAAGTCATAGAGAGTAGAACAAAGGGATGGATGTGCATCCAACCACCTCAACTACTCATTTCTTTTCATGCTCTCCATCCAGCTTCCCTGAATAGTTCTTGGTTACACATTGGGCTGCTAATTGCACGGTCGGTATTTTGAAATCACCGGCTGCTCTCCGGGAGAATGATGGGACTCTACTCTGTAAAGAGGTACAGTCTCAGAACCTCACAGGTACAATTTTATCCATGTCCTGTAGGGTCGATATGAGTTAGCATTGATTCAATGGCAGTGAGCTTATTTTGGATAGATCTGTGGAATCTTAGGATGGAATAGTTTGAATACACAGAAAAAAATTCAGTGGAATCATAACCCTCTAAATAATTACCCTCTAAAGCCACAAAGATCAACTGTGTCCAGCATGGTGACAGTTTAGCATATGCCATGGGGACATTGCTCATATCCCAGTGTTGTTAATCAACAAAAATTCACGCACTGCCACTTATAGTGACCCTATGCACAATAGAATAAAAGCCTTTCTAGTCCTGTGACATCCTCACAATGGTCATATTTTAGCCTATTGTTACAGCCACTGTGTGGATCCATCTCATTCAGGGTTTACCTGTTTTTTGATGATGCTCTACCAAGTATTTTGTCCTTTTCTAGGGACTAATTTCTCCTGATACCATGTTCAAAGTATATGAAATGGAGTTTTACCATCCTCACTTCTAAAATACATTCTGGCTGAACTTCTTCCGGGACAGACCTCTTTGTTCTGCTGGGCATTCATGATATATTCAATATTATTTGCAACATCATATTTGAAAGGCATCATATTTTCTTCAGTCTTCCTTATTTATGGTCCATCTTTCACATGCATATGTCAAACATTACCATCAAGTCTATTCTTATTCATAGTGACCATATAGGGTTTCCAAGGTTGTAAATCTTTACAGGGTCAAATAGCTTCCTCTTTCTTCTGTGGAGCAGCAAGTGGGTTGAACCACCAACCTTGCTGTTAGTCATTCAACCCATACCAGACACTGAAATTAAGACTTCTTTCACATGCATCTAAGGTGATTAAAAATATCAAGGCTAAAAGCAGGCATAACTTGCTAATCCCCAGAGTAAAGCATTTGCTCTTTCACATTTTAAAGAGGTCTTTTACAACAGATTTTTCCAATGAAATACGTTGATTTATTGACTGCTGCTTCTGTGAGTATTGATTGTGGGTCCAAGTAAAATAGTTTAGCTACATTTCTCTATTTTTAATGATGTTGTGTGTTTATATTTGTCAAGTTGAGAAGACATTTGTATTCTTAGTGTTGAAGACTAATTTATACTGAAGGTGTACTATATGAGCTTTATCAGTAAGTACTTCAAGGCCTATTGACTTTCAGCCGGCAAGATTGGGTCATCTGCATAACACAGATTGTTAATGATTCTTCCTCCAATCCAGATGCCTCAAATTCTTCATACAGAGCAGCTTCTCAGATTATTTGAATAAGTATAGTGTGATAGATAGGTAGGTTTATAGTGCCAACCTGGCCAATAAGAACATGTGGGATTAATAAGTTTGCAGTTTGATTAGTGGGCAAAGAGATAAATGGCTCAGCAAGCCACACCTATCTCTCAGTTGCTCTCTGGTGACCAGACCAGTGTGTGGCTGCCTTACCTAGTTCTGCAGTTTGCTGCCTGGCTGTACTGCCATATTTACTGTTGCATGGAAGTGAGTTAAACTGAGTCCTCTGTACTGCTATGTGGACTAATTAGCTGTTATATTCCTTCGTGTTCTATCTATCTATCAAATCATAAATGTCCTGGTTATGTTTCTCTAGAGAACCCTGTCTAACACATATGGTGAAAGGATATAACCACAACACACACTCTCCTGATTTTAAACCACGCAGTATCCCCTTGTTCTATTCGAACCACTTCCTGTTGGTTTATGTACAGGTACCACAGGAGCGCAATTAAATGTACGGGAATTCCCATTGTTCTCTTATGTATTCATATGCTACCCAAAGTTTGTTATGATACACAGTAAAATCCTCTGCATAGTCAATAGTACATAAGTAAGCATTTTCCTTGTATCCTCTGCTTTCAGCCAAGGTCCATCTGAAATCAGCATTGATATACCTTGCCTCATGCCCTCTTTTAATACAGCCTGGATTTCTGGCAGCTTCCTGTTGACATATTGCTATAACTACTTTTAAAGTTATCGTCAATAAAATTGTACTTGCATGTCATATTAATGTTATTTTAAATTAATTTGCAGATTTTGTTGCGTCATATTTCTTTAGAATGGACACAAATATTAATCACTTCCAGTTGGTTGGCCAGATAGTTATCTTCCAAATTTCTTGACATGGACTATCACTGCATGAGCATGTTGAAATATTTCCATTCCTATCCCTTCCTTGCTTTTCACTAATGCTTACATTGCAGCTTCAACTTCCTCTTGGCCTTTTGAACTAGTAGAACCTCAACTAATTCTTGGGTACAGAGACTCTGTATACTCCATCCATATTCTTTGGATTCTCCCTGCATCATTCAATAGTTTGATAAATAATCCTTGAACATTTGAATCCAAGGCTTGGATTTTTTCTTCTATTCTTTCAATTTATGATATGCTGACTGTACTCATTCCTTTTGCTTTCCTAATTCCAGGTCTTTACACGTTACAATATAATTCTTTACTTTATCTTCTCAAGCTGGCCTTTCAAATTTTTCTGTTCAACTCTTTTATTTCATCATTTCTTCCATTTGCTTTAGCTGCTTTAGGTTCAAGAGCAAGTTTCACAGTCTACTCTGATATCCACTGTAGTATTTTCTTTCTTTACTGTATTATAATGATCTTTTTGAGGAGCCCCCAATAAAATGATTTATGATAAATAAATAAATAGCCACAGATGACATGACAAAAAAAAAAGATAGATGATTTTGATGCTATTTCACAAGTCTTCTGGTAGCTGATCATTAATGTTCAATATGTCCAAACCATTCTTGAGATAGGCTCTAAATTCAGGTGAGATATTGTGATAGTAAGGTTTGGTGTCAATATAGCTTGACCAGGATCTTCAGAAGGCGCAGGTCACAGTCTCCTTGGGGGTGTGACCTATTTCATAGCTATAAGTAGACTGTGGAGTATGGGCTCACTCTTTTTCTTCCTGATGAAAAAACCCTGGACCCTACGTCTGGCTTCTTGGGATGGCAATCACCATGAGACCTGCTGACCCTAAGAGCTGTCTGTGGCCTGCCAACTGCCTGTTGACTTTGGATTCTCCCAACTCTGCCTCCACCAACCTGTGGTTTCCTGTTTCTTGGGCTATTCCTCCAACAGCTTCATGAGTCTGGAAGGGCCTCTAGTTTGCATCTGATTTATGGGCTGGAGTTGGACTGGGGTTTCTTGTTGTGTGGACTTCTTAATGTAAAGTTCTTTATTGATATGAATTTCCTTCTTCTACATGTATCAGTATCACTGGTTTGTTTCTCTAGAAACCCCAGCCGACCATAGATATAATATAGGCTGTATTTGGGCTCTTTTGCATTCTTATTTTAATTTTCTTCAGGTTTGACTTGAACTTGCATATTAGTAATTGATAGTCTGTTACATAGTTGGCCCCTGGTCTTATTTTGTCTCAATGATATTGAGCTTCTCTATCATGTCTTCCCACAGATTTAATCAATTCCATCCCTGTGTATTCCACATGTATATATGCCGCTCCTGTTGTTGAATAAAGGTGTTTGCAATGAGGAAGTTATTGCTCTTGCAGAATTCTTTCATGCAGTCTTCAGCTTCTTTTCGATCCCCAAAGCCATAGTTTCTAATTACTCTTCCTTCCTTTTTGTTTCCATGTGTGCATTCAATTGTCAACAATTATTAATGCATTTTCAGTACATGTGTGATCAATTTCAGACTAAAGAAGTTGGTACAATTCTTCATTGGCTTTAGTGGTTTGTAAGAAAATTTGAATAATGGTTCTATTAACCGGCCTTCCTTGTGTATGAAGATAGATATTATTCTGTCACAAGCAGCATTGCACTTCAAGATAGATCTAAAAATGCTCGTTTTGAGGATGAAAGAGACATTCTTTTGAATTTGTCATTGTCAGCATAGTCATTCTTATCATTTTAAGATTCAAAGGGACTATTTCAACTCACCAATGCCTAGGATATTGATCTTTATAGGTCAGATTCCGTTTTTTATGATTTCCAATTTTCCTAGATTCTTATTTTGCACGTTTCATGTTCTGATTATTAATGAATGGTTGCAATGATTTTTCTCATTTTGAATTATAATCCATCAGCAAATGAAGGTGCCAGAAGCTTTAGTACAATTTGTTGCTAGATGCCTTCAAGTCAGTTCTGTCTCATAATAATGCCTACACAACAGAATGAAACATTGCCTGGTCCTGCCCCATATTCAAAATTTTTGTTATGTTTGAGCCCATTGTTGTAGGAATTGTCTCGATCCATTTGATTGGGTGTCCTCCTCTTTTGCAACCCCTCCACTGTAATGTGTATGATGTCCTTCAGGGACTGGTCTCTCCTGATAACATCTGCAAAGTACATGAGATGAAGTCTCGCCATCCTATCTGCCAAGGAACATTTAGCTGCACTTCTTCTCAGACAGATTTGTTTGTTCTTCTCTCCACCCATGGTACTTTCAGTATTTTTTTGTCAGTACCTTAATTCAAATGCACCAGTTCTCCTTCAGTCGTTCTCATTCAATGTTCAAATTTCACATGCATAAGATGTGGCGGAAAATACCATGCCTTGGGCCAGGCGCAACTTAAACCTAAGTGAAAATCTTGATCTTCAGTACTTTAAAGTGTTTATGTGCAGTAGATTTGCCTAATGCAATATGTTATTTGGTTTCTTGATTGTTGTTTCCATGAGCATTAGTTGTGAATCTAAGCAAGACGAAATCCTTGATAACTTCAATATTTTCTCCATTTATTATGATGTTATCTACAGGTCCTGTTGTGAGGTTTTGGGTTATCATTAAGGTGGACTCTACTTTGAGGAAGCTCTCTTTCTCGGTGATATTTTGATTGTTTTGCAATCTGAGGGGCTCATTTTCTGGCATTATATCAGACAATATTTTACTGCTATGCAGAAAGTTTTCAATGGTGAATCCCTCAGAAGTGGACTGATTGTTTTGTCGTCCTGTCAGTTCTTAGTCTGGAAGCTGTGTTGAAATCTGTTCACCGTGGGTGACCCTGCCTGATATTTAAAGTACTAGTGGACTAACTCCCAGCATCACAGCAAAGCACAAGCTACCACAGTGCAGCAAATTGACAGATGGGGCGGGGGAGGGTAGTTGTCATTGTTAGACACTGTTAATTTGGCTCTAACTCATAGCACCCACAGCCTGTTTCCTCACAGTTAATGTTGGAGACCGTTTTTGCAGCCAGTATGCCAATTCATCCCATTGAGGACCTTCTTCTTTTTTCCAACACTCCACTTTACCAAGTATGATATCCTTCTCTAGGGACTATGCTCAGCTTTTAACATGTCCAAAGTATGTGATATGAAGTCTTGCCATTCTCACGTCTAGGAAGCATTCTGGCTCTACTTCCGCCAAGAAAGATTTGTTCCTTCTTCTGAAAGTCCATAGAATATTCAATATTCTTCACCAGCATCATAATTCAAAGACATCAACTTTTGTTTTATCTTTCATAATTATTGTCCATTTTCAAGTACATATGAGGTGATTGAAAATGCCATAGTATGATAGTTATATAATTTTATGTCAGTTTGAAGATATGTAAAAGTGTAAGGTTGGTATCCAATCTGTCAATCACACCATAGCCTGATGGTGCCTCTTTTTGGCCATGGCCTTCTCATAAGGAGGGCCCTGGGAAGCTCCCCTTCTTTTTGCATTCACCTGACTGCTTCCTGCCACGTTGAGAGCTGCCAGAGTCTTACCATGATTCCATCGACCTTGGGTCCACAAGACATTGGAATCACTGGCCTTTGACATCCCTGCATTCTGCATCATTGCATGTAACTGCATAAGTTGGAAAGGAACTTATGGGCTAGTGTTGGACTTATGGATTTGAGTTGCACTGGCCTGGGATATTTCCTTGAAATAGAAATACTACAGTGACTTCTTGATAGAAAACTATTTATTGCACATATATGAGTGTCACTTGATTTGTGTCTTCAGTCAGCCTGGCTTACATCCAGTTCACTGCCATCAAGTTGATTGAAACGCTTAGCAACTCTATAGGACAGGGGAGAGATATCCCTGTGGGTTTCCAGTACTGGAACTTTGTATGGGAGCAGAACTGTTGATCTTGTGTTGAGCAACCCAACTGGGTTGGTTCTGACGCATTATGTTTGTAGCCACTATACCACTAGGACTCAGCTGTGCCTTATTCCTCAAAGTGACATCTTTTAACACTGGAAATTGGTCTTCAGCAAGATCTACCAGTGTACTCGGTCATATGACTTATTTTCTTTTTACACTGTTTTGATTGTCATGTGAGGGAAAATCTACAGGGTAAATTGATTTTCCTTACAATTCATGCAATGTTTTATGATATTGATTGAAATACCTACAATGCAATACTACTTTTCCTATTCCCTCCCTTTGTTTGCCGTTTCCATTGGTCTTTCATTCCTATTCCTTCCTGCCTTCTGAGTAACTCCCTGACAAATGCTGGGCTCTGAATTGTACATCGTTGACAGTATATGTCTCCTATTTGGGGGCTGAAAGTTGAGCCATGGAGGTGAGGTCAAGTGTCAAATGGGAATTCCACTAGTGCCTATCATATCCTAAGGTTAGTCTTCTTATTTTGAGTTCTACATTTTCCCCAGTTGATGCAGGGCCTACTACTGTGAGCACTTTCAGAGAAATCTGCAGTGAGAACCCTATGCTATCTTGGTCTTCTGGACTCAGTGCTGTGGAGCCTGGGCTTCATGTGGTCAGTGAATCCCTTTCATGTTCTTTTGATGCTATCTGTGTAATTCTGTATTTTGAATTTCTCTTCAATTTTTTCAGCTAGTGAAATGCACTTGCTTTTCATTTTTTGCTGTCCTAATTCCAGGTCTTTGCACCTTTTAATATAATTCTTTATTCCATCTTTTTGAATTCCCCTTTGAAATTTTATGTTCAGCTTCTTTATTCAGCGTCTTTACTTCATCAATTATTTCTATATTTCTCTCTCTATCTTTTTCGTACTTCATCATTTCTTTCATTGGCTTCAGCTAGTCCACATTCAAGGTGACATCCATTTTGTCTTTTCTTTAGTGTCTATCTTTTTAATTATCTTTGAATTTCTTTATTTATGATGTTCTTGATATTATTGCAGAACTCGTATCATCTCAGGTGATTTGTGTTCAATGTGTCAACTTTCTTCTTGAAGTATCCTCTAATTTAGATGAGCTATACTCAAATTCATACTTTGACTCTTGGGGACTTGTTTTAATTTTATTTGAATTCGAGTTGAATTTGCCATTGATGGTTTGTTCCACAGTTGGTCTCCAGTCTCGTGCCTGATGATATTAAACTTCTTTATACCGGAAATACTTGAGTATAAGCCGAGTTTTTTTCAGCACATTTTTTATGCTGAAAACGCACCTCAGTTTTGGGGGGTAACATTAGTTGCCTTGGGTTATACTCGAGTATATGTAGTAGTTTATTTCAACATATGTAGTTGATTTAATTCCTGTGTATTTCTATCCAATGTACATGATCCATGTCTATGGTTACTGTTTACATCACTGAAAAAGAAATGTTCAATCAATAAGCCATCCTTATTGGAAAATTCTATCATGAGATCTCCCATGTGGCTTCCATCCCCATCGCCATATTTTCTAACTAGTGATCCTCATCCTTAGTTTCCAATTTTTGCATATAAGTCATCAGTAATCTTGATTGCATGTTTCATCAATTTCAGACTGAAAAGATTGGTAAAAATCCTCAATGGCTTTATTGTTAGCATTAGTGGTTGGTGTGTAAATTTGAAAAATAACTTTATTAATTATTCATCCTTGTAGGTGTAATATATCCTACACCTAACAATGGTGCACATTGGAATCGATGTTGAAACATTCTCTTTTTTAACATGAAAGTCATCCATTCCTTTCAAATTTGTTACTCTGGTATGTAAACCATATTATTATGACATTCAAAATGGCCAGTAATAGTCTATTTCAGTTCAATAACACCTAGAGTGTTTGATCTTTATGTGTTCCATTTTTTCATGGCTTCCAATTTTTCTAGATCCATATTTCATGCATCCCATCTTCTTGTTAGTGGTTATTGCAGTACTGCTGTTTCTTCTCATTTTGAGTCATTGCCACATCAACAAATATAGGTCCTGAAAACTTGATATCACTAAGGTCAACTCTACTTTGAGGAAACAGCTCTTCCCCAATTATATTTTGAGTGTCTTCCAACTTGAGGGGTTCATCATCCTGCACTATATGAAACAATATTCCACTGCTATCAATGTGCTCCACAAACACCACTATTTTTTTCAGATGTAGATTGGCAGGTTATTCTTTCTAGTCTATTTAGCTTGTAAGCTTTTCTGAAAATTTTCCACCACGGGTAACTATGCTTGTGTTTGAAATACCAGTGATATATCTCACAAGTTATGATAGTGCAAGCACCTGACATGTCTGACAACTTGGCATGCTAGCCTAATTCCGAATGGCCAGCTCATCTCTCTTCTTGCTTTCTCTAGTTTCTGTAGACCACTGTACCTGAGCATGCATGGCTTAGGAGGTTGTGGAGTTAATTCTTGCTTCCTGGAGTAACCCTTAACCAATGACCCATAGGAGTTGTTGGACAAATAGCCACACTCCCTCACATTCTGGGTAGAATAACTAGTGGATTTTCTATAGTGTCTCCAGTAAGATTAACCTCCAGTTGCTCAAAATTTTAAATTGTTTGATAATGTAGTTTTCATTGGCTGCCTTCTTTCCCTTTTCTATTTCCCATTTCCTTATTGATATCTCCCCCAAAATGGCTTAATTAAAACCCTTGTCTCAGGATCTAATCCTATGGGGAACCCAAACTCAATCACACAAGACATTTGTCAAATCATGGACTTAGTGGTTATATCTATTATATGTGTAGGTCATGGAAGAGGAGAATTCATACCATCACTTTGAATAGTCATTCGGAGTGCCAACTGGGTCCCCAGCATAGATCCTAGACATCAAAACTCACTGTTTCCTGTATCATAACACTTCCTTTTAGACTTCTGTCATTCAAAAAACTCAACAAATAGCTTGCTGTCTCACTTCAAATTTTGTAGTGTGCAAATATGGCTATGTTTTCATTGTGTGTTTAGCCCTGGACAAATCAGTTTTGACCAGGAAGGTGAAGTCATGTGGAAAAAGAAACCAAAAACACTAGCAGCTGTGTGTTGTGGAAGAAAACCCTGTGGATGAAGTGCAATGTTTAGGGAACAGAGACCAGCAAGATAAACCAATAAGTGTCCACTGTTCTAATGTTAAGGAGAACCCTGGTGAGGCTGTAATTAAGCATTTAAGGGCTAATCAATCAGCAGTTCAAACCCACCATCTTCCCCAAGGAAGAGTTATGATGTGGCAGTCTGACCCCCTTAAGATTTACATTTATTACCACTACCAACTGATCTGAGAGGGATAGCATTAGGGAATCCTGGATAGCATTCTAAATGAGCTCTAATGGCAGAGTGGACTCCTCATTGAGCTCCCAACCACAAAGTAAGTGGTTCTAACCTATCAGTTGCTCCATGTGAGAAATATGAGTTTGTCTGCTCTGGTAAAGATTTAAGCCTTGGAAAATCAAAGGGTGAAGTTCTATTCTATCTTGTAGGGTCTCTATGAGTCAGCTTCAACACAATGATAATGAGTTTGCTTTGGAATTTTGGGATAGAATAGGAGAAATATGTACAACAAAGTTTAAACTTATTTTAAAAGTTCAGGGGTATTACTCAGAGAGAGATTCTTGGAACCCACAAGACTGTTGTCCTTAGGCACCTTCAGATCTGGAACTGAACTCTCTCCCTTGGCTCAATCTTCAGCCAAACAATAGGTAGATCTATAAGGTAAAAAGTAACACTAATCAACTATTTGAATCAATAGGATATAATTTATTCAAAGATAAAGTTCAGAAGGGTCAAGAAAGAAGGGGGAATGGAAACAGGAAATACAAGGAGGAAGTGCGATAAGTGATATTACGTTGAGCAGATTGCAGTCAATATCATGAAGCAAAATATGCGTGAACTGTCGAATGGAAAACGGATGTATTATGTAAACCTTCACCCAACTCACAATAAAGAGATTTTTTTTCAGTCTTGAGAACCCATGAGGCAATACTGTTCTGTCCTATAGGGTACCCATGAGTTGAAATCAACTCAGTGGCAATGGGATATTGAAGCTGATGCTTTCTGCCGATTCTAAAAAATAGGGTTATTAGCAATTATTGTGGAAATAGCATGAATGAGACTATGTAAATGGGGTTGGTTACAGATAAATTCTTGTAAATGTTAAACGATAAGTGATTGAGGATGGACTTACCCAAAAAGAGAAAATTATTGCAAGAATTTGTTCAAGGGATAAAATAAAAATAGGCTTCCTGTGGGTAAGACTTGAGCCTATAGATATGGAATTTAAGGAACTGGTATTCCATGATGGTCACCTTCCCGACACAATCACTCAAGACAAAAGGTGGGTGTATAAACAAATGAGGTGAAGAAAGCTTATGGAGCCTAGCTATCAAAAGATAAAGAGTCTAGGGTTTTAAAGACTAGAAGGTTAACAAGTGGCCATCTAACTCAGAACCAATAAAGTGCACATGAAAGAAGCACACCAGCGTGTGTGATCACAAGATGTAGAATGGGTCAGATATCAGGCATGAAAGAACAAAAAAATCATATCATTGTGAATGAGGGTGGGTACAGTTAGGGGATCCAAAATCTATCTGATGGCAACTGGACAACCCCTTACAGAAGGGTCGCTGGGAGGAGATGAGCCATTCAGGATGCAGTGTAGCAACGATGAAACATATAACTTTCCTCTCGTTCCTAAATTCTACCGCGCCCACTATCATGATCCCAATTCTACCTTACAAACCTGGCTAGACCAGAGAATATACACTGGTCCATATAGGAACTGGAAACACAGGGAAACCAGGACAGATGACCCCTTCAGGACCAGTGCTGAGAGTAGCAATAACAGGAGGGTGGAGGAAAGGTGGGGTAGAAAGAGGGATCTGATTACAAGGATCTACATATAACCTCCTCCATGAGGGAGGGACAACAAAAAAGTGGGTGAAGGTAGATGTCAAACAGTGTAAGATAGGACAGAATAATAATTTATAAATTATCAAGGGTCCATGAGGGAGGGGGAGGGGGAAGGAGTGGAATGAGGAGCTACTACCAAGGGCTCAAGTAGAAAGCAAATGTTTTGAGAATGATGATGGCAACAAATGTACACAGTGGATGTATGTACAGATTGTGATAAGAGTTGTAGGAGCCCCCAATAAAATGATTCTTTTTAAAAACCTCAAAGAGTAAAACACACTATGGTTTATTGTACATCAATGATACTTCAATTAAATTACATAAAAGAGGGGAAAAAGAAATGGAATTTAAGGTAAAGAAAGTATTCCGTTTGAAGACCATATTGCAAATATATATTTAGGCAGGCAATTAGATAAAGACATTTTAAGTCTGGGCTTCTAAACCTGCCATCTGTCTGTTATGAAAAGTATAATTAGCAACTAGAATCTCTCATACAAAATCAACTCAATATGGTCTTTCTGGTCTGACCTCCGTGGTGTTCTACTCTGCTTTGATGGAGCTCATCATATCATGACTCTATAACAAGATTGAGGAGTTATTTGCATTCTTATGTGGAAGGTAAATCTGTTTGGCCATTCTGTTAGACTAGTTCATCTTCTTTCCTACCATCCCAACTGCCATTTTAATTCAAAACAAGGAGAAAAGCATGTATGTGCCTTTTGAGGAAGGAGAAGATTTTGTTGTGGAAGAAATTCTCTTTTTTCTTCTAGACTGCAAGGTAAGTATTTACCCCCTCTAGCCCTGTTGGAGGAGGGAAAAAGGAAGAGAGACAAGGCAAAGAGAACAACATAGTTAGTTTCATGCCTCCATATTGACCTGGGGATTGAGGGGAATATCAGTGACTATGGACCTGTTGTGCTCCCCATTTGGAAGCATGAAGAATAGAGGCTGCCAGGCAGAGCAGCCCTATGGGAAGTCCCTGAAGACAAACATTTAGAGAGTGCCATCATGTCTACTGTGATCCATGGAGACCTTATATGAAATGGAATGGAGTGCTGTCTGATCTTGCACCATTGTCACACATTCCTGAATGTTGAAGTCCATTGTTGCAGTGATTAGGTCAATCTGCCTCAATAAGGATCTTCCATGTCCCTCTATTTCTTCAAATATGATGTCTTCCTCTAGCAATTGTCCACTGATAATGTGTCCAAAACACATTAGTCAGTCAGTGTTCTCTTGTGATCCATAAGGTTTTCTTTCAGTAATTTTTGGAAGTGGACTGGCAGGCCCCTCTTCCTTGTCTGTCTTAGTCTAGAAGCTTCACTGAAACCGGTCCACCATGGGCAATCCTGCTGTTATTTGAAATTCTGGGAACAGAGCTTCCAGCATCATAACAATACACAAACCATTATAGTACAACCAACTGACAGATGAGTGGAGGATATCTATATATCTATATCTATATCCATATCCATATCCATATCCATATCCATATCCACATCCACATCCATATCCATATCCATATCCATATCCATGTCCATATCTATATCTATATCTATATCTATATACATATCTATAAATATATATATATATGGAGAGAGAGAGTAAAACTGGCAATGCAGTCTGATTAGGCAGTATTCTGATGATCTACTGCTAACAGAAAGTATCCCCACCAATAACATCTTAAAGTAATGATAATATCAATTTTGCTCACAAATCTGCAATCTGGACAGAGTTCAGTGAGGACACTAGTTTTGGCTTCATCAAGCATTAGCTGGGGTAGCTCAAAGGACAGAGGCTCCAGCTCTCTTAAGACTCACTCCCTCACACGACTGATACTTCTATTGGTTGGAGCTCAAGAAGAACCCTATATGTGACATTTTCATTTGGCCTGGTCTTCCTTGCAACATCCTGACAGGGTCCCAATGGTGAACAACCCAATACGACCAGGTGGAAGTCACAGAGCAACACTTCTGCCATAGTCAAAGGCCTGCCAAGATGCAAGGAAGAGGGAAAGCAGGCCCTGTTTCTGGAAAAGTGAACACAAACTCATCTTGTCACAAGAGAATGTGCGATGTGAAACATTAGGACAGTCATCTTTGAAGGACACAACCTGCCACGAGCCAAGATACAGAGACAGATTTCTACGAAAGCGAAAGGGCAGGACTTAGACTTAAAGATAAAGCCACAGACTTCATAGGACAAGAGCAATAGGGAGACAAGCAATGGAAAGCTCTAGGACGCAAGCCTAACATGGCTAAAGATAGGGACAATGTCAGGACTTAACTGGAAGCAAGCAGACACCTGTGCAAGGCAGAACCCGTGAAGTTGTGAGTGCCTTCAAAGCTAAGTCAAAGTACCTTGGGGCGTGAGAAGGGAAGGAGCAGGAGAAGAAATTAATGGGTAGGTTTATGGAATTTGTAAGTCTGGGGACAGAGCATCAGGAATAGCTGGGTTCTGGCACTCAGTTGATAGCATCAGAGTTTGAACCTTTTCCTTTCAGTGCTGTTTCCTTTTGAGTTTCACGCAGGCTTCCTGATGACAGCTGTAGTTTTATATAGAAGCTCAGGAATTCTATTAGAGAGAGGCTCTTTTCCTTTCTAATCATTGGTGGTACTATCAGGTAAGCATTGGATTGCTAACTGCAAGATTGGCAGTGCTACCCTACCAGCTACCTCATAGGGAAAAAGATGGAACTTTCTGCTCACATAAATATTTACAGTCTGAGAAACCCCACAGGGACGTTCTATGATTCAAAATGGACTCATTGGCAATGGGGCAATTGTTTCTGGGGCATTTTTTAGGGTTAGATATCATTAACCTAGCATGAGTCACATACTGAGTCTGACCCAGTCCTTTTGGACAGAGGAAAGTCATGCCCTGACTAGCCAGGCCTGGAGCTGGCAGATTGGGTCAATGCCAGCAGAAGCATGGAGATGGAGCATGGTGGAAGAGTGATCCCAAAGATACAAGCCATGTGCTGTGCGTGGAAGAAGGGCAGATGAATGCTGCATTAATTAACCAGTCATTGACAAAATGAGGTTGCATAACAAATGGCTCCAAAACCCAGCAGTTCAACAAACAGCCCAACCCCTTCCCTCCCACACACACAGTTCTTAAAATTCAGGATCAGGGAGATTAACTGGAACTTTGAACTTGGCACTTCAGGGCTTGGAAGAGATGACAGTGCATGTAAAGACCTTGGGGCAGGAGAGATCTTGGTGTGACTGAAAGCCCAGAAGAAGACTAATTTGGGGGAGGTGAGATAATAGGAATGGAGTTTTCAGTGAGCATTTCCTTGAGAGCCTTCAAGCAAAAGCGATTTTTTCTATATTCATGTTTTAGAAGTAGATCTCCACCCATTGGGTAAAGCTTTGGGTATTGGATTGGTGTCGGTATGCAGGGAAAAAGTAAATGGGCTTGTTATGGATTAGGAGCCTGTGGTAGTCACCTATCTTGTGTCAAGTTAAGGATTAGGAGTGTAGGCGTGTAGTCTAGGCTGCCAATCTGGAGATAGTCAGTGAGATTTTTATGTGGGCATAGCCTTCTCCTGAGAACTCTGAGAAATCTGGTACTTCCTCCTTGGAGGTGGAAGACACCTCTCTCTCTCTCTTTCTCTCTCTGCTACTCCTTGGGAGACATTGCAGAAGGCAAGCCAAATGGATGCGATCAGACCTCGGAAGCCAAAGAAGCCTCAGAGAGATCGCTGCCAGCACTGAGATGCTTACAATGTCACTGGATCCACAAGACTTTCCACCCATTGGCCTGTGATTATCCTGCATTCAGCATCACTGCACATAATTTATGGGTCTGAAAAGGAATTTATAGATTGGTGGATTTTATCTGCACTGGGCTGGGACGTTTGTTTAATGTACAATTACTGTTTGATATAAAACTCTCTCTCTGGATTTATAAGGTAGAATTAGACCAGAGCATGTACTCTGGTACAGACAGGAGCTGGAAACACAGGGAATCCACGACAGATGATCCCTTCAGGACTAGTGGTGAGAGTGGCAATACCAGGAGGGTGGAGGGAAGGCGGGGTAGAAATGGTGAAGCGATACAAGGATCTACATAAAACCTCTGCCCTGGGGGACGGACAACAGAAAAGTGGGGGAAGTGAGATGTTAGACGTGTAAGAGATGACAAAATAATTGATATATTATCAAGGATTTATGAGGGAGGGGGGGAAGATGGAAGTGGGGAAATGAGGAGCTGATACCAAGGGCTCAAGTAGAAAGCAAATGTTTTGAGAATGATGAGGGCAACACATGTACAAATGTACTTGACACACGATGTGTGGATGGATGGATGGATGGATGGATGGATGGATGGATGGATGGATGGATGGATGGATGGATGGATGGAATGACTGTGAAAAGAGTTGTATGAACCCCCAATAAAATTATCAAGGGTTCATAAGGAGGGGGGAGCGGGGAGTGAGGAGAAAAACGAGGAGCAGGTGCCAGGGGCTTATGTGGAGAGCAAATGTTTTGACAATGATGAGGGCAATGAATGTATAAATGTGCTTTATAATGGATGGATGGATGGATTGTGATAAGAGTTGTATGAATCCCTAATATAATGATTAAATAATAGGGAAATGATTTTTAAAAATCACCAACTCTCTGTCATACACATGAGTCTCCCTCGAGTTTTCTCTAGCATACCCAGACTAATACACAGTTCGCCCCTTTCCTATAGGGCCACTATGAGTTGGCATGGTCTTGAGGGCAGTGGGTTTGTTAGGGCTTTGGAGTTCAGCAGGCCTTTGTTGGTGTGTTTGAGTCTGTTTTTGTAGCTGTTTTGTGCAGGTCAGTGGCTCATCTTCCAGCACTCTAGAGGACCATATTTTGTTGTGACCCATAAGGCTTTCATTTGTTAATATTTGGATGTAGATCACCAGGTCTTTCTTCCTAGTCTGCTTAGGTTACAGCAGTGGTTCTCAATCTGTGGGTTGTGACCCCTTTTGGGGTCCAGCGACCTTTTAACACGAGTCACCCGATTCATGGCAGTAGCAAAATTACAGTTATGAAGTAGCAAGGAACATGATTTTATGGTTGGGGGTCACCACAACATGAGGAATTGTATTAAAGGAAGGTTGAGCACCACAGGGCTCGAGGTTCCACTGAAGCCTGCCCATCATTGCTGACCCTTCTGGGGTTTGTCATATCGGTGGCACGGCTTCCAATTTCACAGCAACACTCTAGCTACCACTGCACCACGAAATGATAGACAGGTGGTGGACTGTTCTTAAAAGCCACCTGATTTACGATGCTTTGCTTTGACAGCCCTGGAAAATGGATACAGAATCTAGTTTCATAGTCAATGCAAGACACACCTTGGGGCAGTAGGGATGGCATGAAGTGAATAGATTCAAAGTATATTTTAGGGAGAGGAAGGATGACAGTTAATGCCTGGGGGCTGTGCAAGAAGGAAAGAAGCAGAGACACCAATGATATTAAGTGCCTGAGTTAAGACAGGAATTTCCAGGGAAGCTGGTGGGTCATGATGGGAGAATTTCACACTCCCCGGGGACAGGGGGAGCATTGATTAGTTCATATGTCTGCGCATCTTCTCAGTCAATAGAGGATTTGTCATCCTCAAATGAAGCATGCAGTTGGAGCTCAGAGAGGGCATGCAGTGCAAATGAAGACTGGGTTGGTTGAGATGGGTTTAATGTTTAACCTCCCACTGCAGCAGCGAGAGGCTCTATCAGCTCATCCTGGAAAGGAAACATACTACCTGCCATCAGGTTCATTTCTTCAGAAAGGATGGAAGAATACAAACGAAAGACTACAGTTTGAAGGGGTCTTAGGCAGACTATCAGGCTCATTAAAGCTTCATTTATTAAAACTTCATTCTTCAGAGACATTCTCCCAGTAGGATGTATGCTGGGGTGGGGGTGGGCATGAGGAGGAAGGCTTGGAGCAGGGTAGGGGAACAACCCCACACCACCAAAAAATACCTTCCTACGAAGCAATTCCAGTGGGCACAGATTAGATAGAAGTTTCATCCTCTGGTCACTTGATGTTTGGCCCTCTCTTTTATCTGAATGCTCTTTCCACATTGCCCAGATGAAGCATCAAATTTGTATTAAAATGCACGTTAGGAAGCATCATCCCCAACCAACCCTGGTCATCAAAATGGTAGTACTCTCTCCGGGTACCCTGAGTTCAGTTTGACAACAAGCTGAAGCAGTTGAGCTGGGGCTCTGTGAGGCCCAGGAGCATGAGTTCATTAATATCCGACCCATAATGCCTTGCTGGGTTTATGCCAACAAAACCCTGTCACTCCTTACCTTAGGATTTACTCACTCCTTGAAACAGGCATTTATTTACACACAGTTTGACCTCATGATGGTGTTCAGCAGATGTGGATCTTACTTATTTGCATTGTTCTGTGACAGTTGCAAAATTCGTTAGTGGCTCAGGGATCAATCCTCTGTGGACTGCCCCGAAGCTAGATGAAGCAAGCGGTTCTCGCTGATTCATCCTCCCTCCTTAGCAATGCTTGCTAGTCAGGTTAACATAGTGCTCATTAAAGAAACTGCCTGTATCAGTTTAAATTTGTGACCTGAGCAGGAGGGAGGGTCATGATCACAAGTGACAGAAACTGACGCTTGACTAACTTAGGGAAAAAGGCCTAATGGTGGATAAATGGTGGGAAGACAAGAAAATGTGGCAAATGCCTGGGCAATCTCAGGGCTGTGAAGCAGGTACTGGCGAAACACTCCTCCTGAGGCCAAAGCGTGCCCTCTGTAGTACATTAAATCACATTCACACACACCCATGCATGTTCACATGGAACCTGAAGCTATGACCTTACTTGGAGAGGAGGTCTTGGCAGATGTGCTTAGTTAAGGATTTCAAGAGCTCCATCTCTCTGGGTTTAGATTTCAGATGGATGCTACATGCATTGATTGGTGTGTTCTTATAAGAAGAGGAGTGGGCACACAGAGACCCCGTGTGAAGACACTGGCAGAGATTGGATCAGTGCATCTATAAGCCAAGAAATATCAAGGATTAGCAGCAGTGACCAGAAGCAGAGAGAGGCTACTTTGATTCTGCTTCAGAGCTCTCAGAAGGAATGAATCTTGCCCAAACCTTAATTTTAACCCTTTGCCCTTCAGAAAAGTGAGAGAACAAATGCCTGCTGTTTAAGTCACTCGATTGGTAGCCATTTGTTACAGCTACCCAAAAGGACCATTATGGATTGATCTGTAGCCCCCTCAAAATATGTGAGAAATTTGAGCCTTGGTGGACATGATCCTGTTTGAAAATAAGGGAGTTCTTTTGTAATATAAATGAGGCCGTATGGCCACTGGAGATCCCCTCATAGAGGGGTTTAGAAGAGGAGATGGGTCAGTCAGAGGGGCGATGCTGGGAGAGTGGAGGGTGAGTGGGTTGGAAAGGGGGAACTGATGATGAGGATCCACATGTGACCTCCTCCCTGGGAGATGGACAGCAGAGAATGGGGGGAAGGGAGACTCGGGATAGGGCAAGATATGACAAAATAACAATGTATAAATTACCAAGGGTACATGAGGGAGGGGGGAGCAGGGAGGGAGAGGGGAAAAAAAGAGGACCTGATGCAAAGGGCTTAAGTGGAGAGCAAATGCTTTGAGAATGATTGGGGCAGGGAATGTGCGGTTGTGCTTTATACAATTGATGTATGTATATGTATGGATTGTGATAAGAGTTGTATGAGCCCCTAATAAAATGTTAAAAAAAATGAGACCATATGAGAATAGGCTTGAGCCTAAACCTAAACACTTCTGAGTTAAAGGCCAGGATAGACCCAGTAACACACAGTACGGGGAGAAAGATAGCGAGGAATGACAAGGAACTTTCTGGTATCCACAAAGAAGTACCCTGACCTAGAGTCACACCCCAATTTGAAACTGTAAGCTCCAAAGCAGGGGGAAAAGTGTTTTAAGGTTACTGAGTTGTTGGATAATTTTTGGTTAAGGAGATTAAGACAGGAACTTAAGACATCCTACAATCCTTCCGCTGGCTTCGTTCCATTTTTCTCACATTCAGGAGTCCTCCCAGAGGATTCAGTCAGGTTGTTGTTGTTGTTCTTGTTGTTGTTGTTGTTCAGTGTCATTGGGAGGGTTTGGATTCATTGTGACCATACATACAACATAATCATACAATGCCCGGTACAGTACCATTCACACAGTTGTTCTTAAGTTTGAGCCCATTGTTGCAGCCACTGTGTCAATCTCATTTGTTGAGGGCCTTCCTCTTTTCCATTGTCCCTCTACTTTGCAGAACACGATGTCCTGCTCCAGGGACTGATCACTCCGGACAACATGTCAAAGGTAAGGCGAAGTCTCCTTATCCTTGCCCTGAGGAACATTCTGGCTGTACTTCATCCAAGTTAGATGGGTTTGTTCTTTTGGCAGTCCATGGTACATTCATTACTCTTTTACATCACTATTAATCAAATAGATCTATTCTTCTTTGGTCTTCCTTATTCAGTGTTCAACTTTCACATGAATATGAGACAGTTTAAAATACCATGGCCTGGGTCAACCTGCACCAGTCTTCAAAGTAATCTCTTGCTTTTCAACACTTTAAAGAGGTCTCATGTAGCAGATTTGACTAGTGAAATGTATCATTTGTTCTCTTCTCTGCTGCTTCCATGAGAATTGATTGTGGATTCAAGCAAGACAAAATCCTTGACAATTTCGATCTTTCCTCCATTTATCATTATGTTATCAATAGGTCCAGTTGTGAGGGCCTGGGCTTTCTTTACCTTGAGTCATAATCCAAACTGAAGGCTTTAATCCTTCATCTTCATCAGCAAGTGAATCAAGTCCTTCTCATTTTCTGCAAAATTGTGTCATCTGTATAATGCAGGTTGTTAATAAGCCTTCCTCCAACCTGATGCTCCATCAGGCACTGCCCCTTAATGAGTTTAGGTCATGAAGGGTAGTCCTCCATAGGCACATTGATTATTACCCTACCCCCCTCACATAATAAATTCAGAGAGAGAACATTTCCCAAAAGCAATGGAAAGCTTAATAGAGAGGTGGAGGGTGCTCAAAGCCAAAGGTGACACAAACTGGAAATCAGTACTAGTTTTTAATACCTGCAGTCATCTAATAGTTCACTGCACTATCTAAGGAAAGGTGAGGAGAACTGGGGCAATTCCATTAAAAAAAGACAATGCAGAGTGTGTAAGTCCGTCATTCCTCTGGAGAAGAAAAACACATAGTTGGGTTGTAGAGCTTTGTTTGCTAATCAACCGAATGTAGTTGTAAGGCAGGGGTGTGTGTGCGCGCGTGTGTGTGTGTGCGTGCGTGTGTGTGTGTGTGTTGGAGGGAGGGGCTTGCCATTCTATTTCATATCCAGGAGAAAGATGAGCCTCTTCCCATATCTTTTGCTCTGTGGCAAGTTACTGATCTACAAGGAACTTTTATTTGACAAGGACATTGCCGAGAAAAAAAACGGGAAGCTTGTGTTCATCTCTGCTGAGAGGTGGAGTCAAAGAGATCGGCTTTATGACAGACACCCTGATCGTGCAGCCAAACTATGAAATGGCCTCATACATTCAACACACATTTGCTGCACCTCCCCAGTGTGCTGCCCAGATATTACCAGGCAGAGTGTTTTATGGGCAGCATTTTAGAGTTAGGCAGGCAGAGGGAGTGTCTTTGTGGGTGTTGCCTTTACCAGTCCTTGGATTGTTCTGGGACAGGCATGTCTTTTTCCTCTAATGTAACTGATCACGTGTAAAGAAGGAGTCTCCTCAGTAAGACGGGTTAAACCAAACCCAACCTATGACAATCATCTCAATTGGAACACATAGCGACCCTATACAAATACCCATAGGGTTTCCAAGTTTGTAACTCTTTTGGGGGGCCAACTACCATGTCCTTCTCTTTCAGAACCACTACAGAGTAGACCGTTGTGTTAGCAGCTGAATGCTTAATCACTGTGCCCATTTTGTTTGCTGAGCCGCCCTCAAAACACTGAACAGGTTTTCTGGGTACCAAGTATGTCCACTTCTATGTCTGACATAGGGTGTTTGCTGAGCTGCCCTCAAAACACTGAAGAGGTTTTCTGGGTACCAAGTATGTCCACTTCTATATCTGGCATAAGGTCTTTTCCCCAAGTTGATAGGAGGTGCAAATCAGTTACTAGGGGTTTGGCAGAGTCAGTATGGAAACTGGGAGGGTGTGTGAAATTTGAACCAGAGTATAACAATTCCAAGACACTTCCTAGTGATTCCTGGCATATAATATGCAAATGATAGTCAAGATATATAACTGTGTCTCTGTTCTTGGTTCTGTCAGTACCTGGTGTGGCCACAAAGGAGAAACCTGGTCTCCTGCTACTTTGAGCATCTAGTGTGAATGACAGGAGATAAGTCACATGCTAATGAACCCTGGTGGTGTAGTAGTTAAGCACCATGTTGCCCGGCTATCAAAGGATATAGCGTCTGGGGTCTTAAAGGCTGGAAGATAAACAGGGGGCCATCTAGCTAAGAAACAACAAAGCCCACATGGAAAAAGCACACCAGCCTACACCGACATGATCGCTGAAGACAAAGCAGGTGCATAAGCACATGCGAGCATGTTTTCTTGATGTGAACTCACCCTTTACATACAACTCTCTTATACATACGTGTTTCTGTGGATTTGTTTCTCGAATGCACCCAGACTAACATAAGCTGCGTGGAACGCATTTAAGAAGCCTAGACAAGGGAAGGGCAGGATATTCGGAGGGACTGGATCCAGAATTAGAGAGGAAGGAGCCCTGGTGGCAAAACGGGCTGCTAGCTCCCTGTCCCAAGGGGGACAATGAGACTGCTGGCTCCCATGATGATTTACAGTCTTGAACACTCCATATAGGGTCAGTGGTTGGAATCCACTGGACGGCAGTGACCTTTTGGGATTGAAGGTGGAAGCCACCAATGACTTCCTGCCATTGGGCCAAGGAGACTCCGGAGAGTGTGTGAACTTCTGGAATGCAGTGAACAACCTCAGCATATCTGTTTTTTGTGTTGCCCAAGTCATGCCCTTGGCCTTTGCTTAAACATATTCATCCAGAAGTGAACCATCACAGCTGCCCCACGGGAAGCTGGGGGCTGAGCTCTCTGGTTCCACTCTGTCAGCATTTCTGGTCCGGGTACCTCCCCTCTGCCCCGGCACAGGCAATGTGCTTTTGGAAGCAGTGCTCCCTGGGTAGTCGGTGTGACTTGCCTCCTCTGGCCTAACATGATGAATGCTGAGAGGGGGTGGATACTAGGGGTTAAACTCCCTGAACTTTACCTAGCCCAGGGGAAAACTTATTATTTAAAGTAAGTTTTAGACAGAATCTTTAGAAATATAAATTTTTAACTTTATGTACACAATTACTCCCCAACACATAGGCTCAACCTCATAGGCTGTGTATGACCTTGAGCAGGTGCTCAGTCACAATGGGTTTCTATCAGGATTGAGAGTTCATCTCTCTCAACTCTCCAACTGGTTATTAGTACCGTAGTCTAGTTTCTATTTATGTATTTACTTTGTTTTTAGAGGGAAAAGACCCCCAATTCAACTATATTTTATTAGGAACCCCTTTCCTAAGTTTTACACAAGAAAAAGGCACAAACTGCTGTTCTGGATGAAGGAGAGCATCCGCATGAGGCCACAATGGTATCAGAAGTACCCAAAGCCACAGTTACTTAAATAGAATGACACCCATTCTGTCCTGCTGATTCTGACTCATAGTGACTCTGTGTAGGGATCCTGAAGTTGCTACCTTTACAGGAAGCAATAACATCATCTTTTTCCTGTGGAATGACTAGTGACTTTGAACCAGTGACCTTGCTCTTAAGAGTCCAACACTATCCAGCATTACCACCTGGGCTCCTGAAAACTTAAATAAGACATAGAAAACAAACAATTTTTTCATAAAATTGTGACTGAAGACAGATCAATTCATGGAGTTTCAGGAGGGCCTGTGAGAGCATGAGCGGAACCTTCATTGGGATGTGCACACTACCGTATATCGTTGAGTCTGGCCCTGGGAGTGGACGCAAGCACACTGCCTGAGGGACAAGCTTTCCACTGCCAGTCAGCAGTAGGAAAGAACTCAATGGCGGCTGAATCGGTGGCCCCTCAAAATGGATGAAGGGTCTCCACATAGACTCTCACTGTGAGCCACAGCCTATTGCTCAAAATTTAAGCTCAAATACGACTTAAACGCCAAACATTCTGTTTCCTTAAAATAGGGTACTGCCAGGATCAGCTAGAAGTCTGCATGACCTATCAGATCTCAACGCCGATCTCAAATCACTTCACATGATCCATTCTACCAGTCATGTCAAGGACAACTAGAGGTCTGCATGAGCGAGCCCAAATCGCCTCCTCACTTACCCATTCCAGAGGCTGTGCCTGTATAACCTATCGACTAACACATTCCCATATGCCGTGGTTATGAAACCAACCATCATGCTGGAATAAGGACCAATCAAAATGCAAGGGTCAGGGTCAATGGAAAAGCAAAATAGGGGCTGAGGGGAGCCAAGAGGGGTCCCTTCACTCAATCCCTAAACCTGATCTAATGTCACTAGACTAGGGTCTTCCTCACATCTCAAGGGCACCCGATTCATGATTGAAGTGAATTGTGCTTATTCAATCATTGTTCTGCTTGCTGTCCTGCTGTGCTGCATCCTCTTCTTGCTTTTTTGTGCATGGCTCCCTCTGTTGTGGTGACAAATGGCTTGAGAGGGATTTGACATAGGGAGAAAGCCCACCCACATCAACTGTCACCAGAAGCAGACACTAAGTCCATTTCTCTCACCTCACAGAACTATGCACACCAGACACTGGTAGGGCTGCCTGGGAGGGGAACCCTTAGTGCAGTGGTTCTCAACCTGTGGGTTGCGACCCCTTTGGGAGTCATATGACCCTTTCACAGGGCTCACCCAATTCATAACTGTAGCAAAATTACAGTAATGAAGTAGCAAGAAAATCATTTAATGGTTGGGGTAGGGGGCATCACCACAACAAGAGGAGCTGTATTAGGAAGTTTGAGAACCACTGCCCTAGTGTGTTTAGGACTTTGCTGCCCTCAAGGTCATCAGACATTCCTGAAGGCAGAGCCACTGCAGGAAGCCCTTCTGGGAAATGCCCTGAAGACAGGTCTCAAACAACTCCACCCTCACCCTCCGAGATCCTAATCATAGGACGCATGGAAATGCTCCCTGCCACTTCGAAGACTGTAAGTCCATGAGAGCAGAAAGACTCCTCTTTCTACCTTGGAATGGTGACTGGTGAATTCAAACTGTTCACTTTCTGGCTAACATAACCCACAGACCAGCTCCCCCTGAGCTCAGTTTGGTTTGCTGCACAGCACACATTTTTTGGAACCTTCTGAAATAGCTATGCACATGTGCAGGTTGGGGGGATTTCGCACAAGATGCAGTTTTCCAACCTCTCTTGGCAAAAATAATTTTTGCAAAAGGCTTGTATTCTCTTCTGGATCTGAGTAGCAACTACTCTCATGAAGTCATAGCACATACATTCATGCTACAGTCCTCCCAACTCCCTATCTTACGCCGAGTCTGCTCCATGCTTTTCTGTGTCCTACATGGCAGTTGTAGGCACCCAAGGCATGGGCTCTGCAGCCTGGGTCCAAATCTCTCCTTCCCACTTCCTCACTGTGTGGTCCTAGGCTCATGACTTCATCATCCTGTGCCACTGATTTTTCATCTGTAAAATGAGGCCAGAATAGAGTCCACACATAGGCTTGTTAAGTGGAATAATTGAATTATTATACACAAAAAACTTAGAACGGTGCTTGGCATCTTGCAAATACTATTAGGTGGTTTAGCATAGGGACTGGGTCATCCATTACATATGCTCAGATTCAAATTTCCGGCCAGGAAGGGGTGGTACACCTAGGTGGGCATTACACCTGGATTGGCCCATCTGGGCCAGGTGAATTCAATCCAGCCATTGGGGTTGACCATGACCGTCAACCATACCTCCCTATGGAGGAATTGAAAAGGCAGGATCTTGCCCGCTCCGATGTCTCCCTTCGCCCACTTTTCTGTTGTCCGTCCCCCAGGGAGGAGGTCACATGTAGATACTTGTAATCAGTTCCCTCTTTCCAATCCACCCTCCCACAACCCTGTCAGTATCACCACTCACAAATTACCAAGGTTTCTTGATGGATGGGGTATCGGGGAGGGAGGGGAAAAATGAGGACTTGATGCCAGGGGCTTAAGTGGAGAGCAAATGTTTTGAGAATAACGAGGGCAATGAATGTACAAATGTGCTTTACACAATTGATGTATATATGGATTGTGATAAGAGTTGTATGAGCCCCTAATAAAACGATTTTTTAAAAAAAGAAAAAAGGCAGCATCCCGAAGCCCACTGAGTGACTTTCTCTCCAGCAGCTTCTAGGTAGGCTGTGCCCCGTGAGGGGCCCTGAGGTGCCTGTGTAAACCTGAAACTTCTTCTCTCAAAAAACTCACTTGGATCACAATCCAGGCTTCGAAGTGAATTCTTTCTCGCGCGAAGCCAAGGCCTGAGGTATATCTCTCCCAGGAGAGATCTAACAATAGTACCTCTTATTATAGCATTAGGAGCCCAGGTGGTGTAGTGGACTGTGCATTAAGCTGCTAATCGCAAGGTCGGGGGTTTGAACTGACTAGCCCGTCCGTGGGAGAAATATGAGGTTGTCTATTTCTGTAAGGCAGTGGTTCTCAACCTTCATAATGCCCCCACCCTTTAATACATTTCATGTTGTGGACACCTGCAACCATAAAATCATTTTCATTGCTACTTCATAACTGTAATTTTGCTATTGTTATGAATTGGTTGACCCCTGTGAAAGGGTTATTTGATCCCCAGAGGGGTCGCGACCCACAGGTTGAGAACCGCTACTGTAAGGATTTAAAGTCTCAAAACCCATAGGGGCAGTTCTTTGTCCTATTGGGCCGGTATGAGTGGGAGTCAATAAAATGGTAGTTAGGTTTTTTTCTGCATCAGTATCAGATTCTGGTGGCAATCTCAGTCATCCTGCATTGTGGTCTGGTTTGAACTCTGGTAGATCTGTGGGAAATGACTGCCCTGGTTTGAGGTGAGGGCCACAGTGCTTCAGTGGTAGATCTCTCATCGTCTTTCACCGGGGAGACCCGGGTTCGATTTGCAGCCAATGTGCCCCAGACTGTCAGTGAAAGTTTGTGTGTTGCTATGACACTGAGCAGGCTTCAGTGATGTTTCCAGACAGAAATAGAATAAGGACGAAAGACCTGATTATCTCCATCCACACATCAACTTATGGCCCGCCATGATTGGCTTTCCCTCCCAGCCCTGGTGATAGCACAGACTGGCATAGTTTGCTCCGCTTCCCATGAGGTGCCCATGAGAGGCTGACTCGACAACCACTGTCAAGATCAACAGCTTGAACTCCTTTCTGGGTCTACAGAAACAAGAACAACCTTCTGAAATGAGGTCGCATTGCTATTTGGGACTGGGAGAATGCCTTTGTGACAAGGATTGTGCTCTGGATCCCAAAGGCGACTTTTAAACACAGTCACATAGCAACTCCGGAAATTGCCATAGTAGAAGCCAGGTTTAAAAAAAAAAAAAAGTTCTACTGACTTGCTCAAAGAGGCCAGAGGTGGATGGTGGTGCGGTGGGGTGGGGTGGGGTGGGAGACTCCTCTAAAAATGAACAAATTTGTTTCCTTACATATTTGTCATGTCTTTTGGTCCTGAAAGATGGGGGGGGGGGGAAGCAGACGACAAGAGGAAACGGCGACTGACAGTCATCTTGTTGGTGTTCCCACAGCATCCCCTCCTTAGGCACTTGCTGCCAGCTCATCCAACTCCACTCAGTATATTTTCACCCAGCAATGATGCAGAAATGTCTGTGTACTCCAGTTTTATTGTAGTCGGGCAGCGTTTACGGGTTTGACTTTCAACTCAGCATGGCAGGACGTCTAGAAGCAATTATAACCAGCACCTGCTCTGTCTGTGCGGTGGGCAGGCAGTGACGGATCCCCAGCTTCCGGAACACTAGTGCCCCCTCCCAGCTCAGGATAATGACGGTGACACTCGGCCTCCTTGTTGTCTGGGGAGCTCTAGGAGCTCTCCTCTGAAACCTCATATTATTGGCATTTCTTTGAGTGAACACATCAAATTAGTGACTGTAAAGGTAGGCGTAGGAGATGATTATTGGTGACAAGAGAAGCCTCAACCACCTCCAGAGAGCATGTCTCCTAAGTGCAAAGTATGGAGAGGGAGGAAACAATTGACCACAAATGGAATAGGCTCTGAGTCTCGCCACACAATGTATGTGCGTGGTCACTGAGGCGCCAACATTTTGGCTGAAGGACGGATATGGTTTGTGCAGCCGTGATTGCCATCCAGAACGTGCCGTGCTATTGTGAAAAAATGATTTTTTATTCTGAGCAAATCTCTGCTTCCACTTGCTTTAATGCTTCGCCAGAGAGCCGGGGACTCTGGGAGGGGTGGGGACGCACAGGGCTGGGCTGACCTCAGGAACTCATGTGTAAAGGGCTTTTTCTCACTTGGAAGCAGGCTGGGTTCACAGCTGTTCTTTCTGGTAAAGCTTGTTTCTGAACCTTGCCACGTCTGAGTCCGAAGAGGGAAATGAAGGTGACAAATGCTGCGAGGAGCCCTGTGCACATCTTGGCTATGGTCCTGCTTAAGTCTGTTTCATTTGAATCCCAGTTTTACCTTTCCTCCTTTCTGGTTTCCGAAGCATCAGATGGGTGCCAAATGCTTCCACGGACAACACTAAAGCTGAACAAGGTGGAGGCAGATGAAGAGCAACGGGAGGTTGGTATTTGGGAGATTGAATACTTGGGCTTCCTAGGCCAGTCCAGCTGGTGGTTAGAGCCCTGTTTCAGATTCCACTGAAATCTCCTAGTGTCCAAGGACCAAGTGGCTCCTAAGTCCAGAATTTCTGTTACATGTCTCACCAAGGAGAAGCTGGGCCAAAATGCATTGAAGAATAAAGCAGGAGCTTGGCTTGTGAATCCACTCTCTGATTCTGAAATTTCAAAGGCTCCGTGCACAGACATTTCAACACTGAAAGCACAGCAGGGAAAATCAAAGACTTGGGCTTCCTCCTTGCCCCTCTTTTAGGGCTTTTATGGTTTTCCAAGGTGCCTCCCAGAGCCGAGTGTTGTATAGGTCATGTTTAAAAATGTCGTAGTTCTGAGGGACTTGCTGTTCTTCTTTCTTTGGCAAGGAGACCCGGTTTCTTGTCTTGTGGCCAAACACAGAGCACAGATGTCTGTGGGCCCCCTCCCTTTCCCCTGACCTTTGCTCTCTTCTCTGGATACCCTACTGACCTGTTCTCCCTTGCAAGATCTGAACTGCTCACACACTTCGTTAAATTCTCATCCTAGCGAGAAGCATCTGAGCATCTTATTAGAGCCTGTATGAGTTCTGTTCTGGATGCCTATTTGTGTAACTTCAGGTCTCTGGCATGGAAACGTCCCATGTCCACAGACCCACACAGGTAATATAAACTCTAACAGTAGTTTAAGGTTTAAGGTGGTCACAGGGAACACTGGGGCCCGTGTCTCCTGGTGAACCACACAGGCTGTCTAAAGGGGCTAGTTCCATCTCAATGTAGCCATGCAGGAATGTAGACCGGTTAGGTAGCAAGACAAGGGGTTGTTCCTCTCCATGCTTAGGGGGCCCCCTACGGGAGGTTGGAAGCCAATGCGCGCTAAGCCCAAGCCAGGAGAGCTTAATTGACGCCTCCCAGCTGAAAGCCCTTAAAAGGCTGGAATCTGGAGACCACCCCCCCTTCCCTTCAGCTGCTTCTCTGCCTTCCACTCAGCAGGGCTGGGTGTGCAGTGTCATGAGGGTGCCCGTGTTCAGTTTAGTGTAATGCCGGAACCTTCTTCTCTCCTGTATATAAACCCACTCGGATTACCAACCAGGCTTTGGTGTGAATTTCTTTCCAGTGTGTAGCCAAGGACCGAGACATTTCCCACCCGAGAAACCTAACAGACCCAGACTTACAATAAACCCATATTTTTATTTATAAGGCAAGAGGTGACCATGTCTGGACAATAATGGTGAAGAGGGCCCTGGGTTTGAGAAAGATTCTGAAGTAGAATCCATAACCCTTAGAAATGTATTGGCCTTAGGGGAGGGGCAAAGAGGGCTGGATTGAGAAAGTCTCTGGCATCCAGTTCTGACTTGACTTCTGGATCCTGAATCCTTCAGGGCCATGACCTTGCCCTCCATCCAGACCTTCCAATAGCCATCTTCTCAGAGCCTTGTTAAGTTCTCATAATACATTACACCTGCCATCCTGTGAGCAGCTACCAAACCCAGGCATTTTTTCAAAGACAAGCTCGCTCTCTCTACCCCTAACAGCAGGTAGTTTGGGGATGTTGGATATGAGATACCACAGAAGACAAATCTGTTATCTTCCATGGTGCACAAAACATGCTGTCACAACCAGGATTCGTGACAATCCCTCAGGTTCCTAAATTGCTTCACTGCTACTTTTTAATTAAGCCTCATTAGATTGTCATATATTGATAAGAGGGATGACCCTGAGCTGGGTGCATAAATTAAAGCTTTCCTCATCCTGTGCTTTTATATGAATGTGTTAATTATTTTTGTCATTAGGGAGAATAATGGAGGGATGGAGCAATACCAAACGGAGTTTGACAAAGTGTTGGTGTTTGCTGCGGCAAACGTGGTGCGTGTCAGATACAATCCGTCACCCAGTGAGTCTGCAATTAACACCAAGGGACAAAGGTAGGATTCCCTGTAATAAATAGCCTTCCTCCGAGATGCTAATGGGGACCCAGCAGGACCCACTGTTGTGTTGTCGCAGTTGTACACGGGCCCTTAGAGGAGACAGAGCTGGTGTTTGAAACGAGTCTTGTTTGCCCCCAGTTGGAGCTCATCCACCCCAGGACGGTCCTATCCACTGCCAGGGACTCGCAGCTCCCCCTCCACAGGATGCAGCCAGCTCTCCAGCTCCCAGATGCTCCCCCGTATGCAGGGCCTGGGACAGGACGTGGGGTGAGCAGTGGGCACTGGGCAACCTGGGGTCCCATCCAACCTGGCCCAGGGTATGCACAGTCCCACCTTGCAGGCCTCGTGGAGCATGGCCTCTTTCCTCCTACAGTTGGCCCTCAGCTCGCCCCAGAGCTGCTGCAGTTCCTGTAGCCTCGCCTGGAAGGTCCCTGAGGCCCATTGGCCCCCCTGCAGGCCCCTCTGTCCCTCCTGCAGCCACAATGGGCACACAGACCTCCTCCAGCCACCAGCCTTGTGGCTGTAGGTTCTGGGCACTAGCTTGGAAGCTTCCTTCCCCCCTCTATGTAATGGGCACAACAATGGATTTTTTTGTTTCAAGAAGAGAAGCCATATACAGTCCTGATTGGGGCCCATCTTTTGTAGATGGGAATAGAGACACTTAAAAAAGAAGGAAAAAAAAGGATTGACCTCCAGTCCATTCACCGGAAGGGACAAATGCTCTGGTCTCGCTGTGTCCCCTAAAAACATCATGTCAAAACGATTTCTTTTAAATTATGGACATCACTGCATTATAGTTACGACAGCCAAAGGTGGAAGTCGCCTTTGAGTCCGTGGACAGATGGATGGACCAAGTCAGTGAGTTCGAGTTCTAGAACGGAGTGGTGTCCTTTCATTAAAATAGGGGGATAAATGTCAGGTCACAAATGAACCTTGAAAAGACATGCTGGGAATGAAATAAATAAAATTCCCAACTCACTGCCATCCAGTCAAGTCTGACTCATGGTAACCCTAAAGGGCAGAGTGGAACTGCCCCCACGGGTTCCGGGGATGGTAACTCTTTTACAGACATAGAAAGCTTCATCTTTCAAACAAGGCGCAGCTGGTGGACTTGAACTGCCGGTCTTGCAGATCACAGTCCAATTCGTAACCACTACGCCAGCAGGGCTGCTGGTAATGACATAAGCCAGACACAAAAGAACAGGTGTAGGACCGAGCCAAGTAGAGAAAGGGTGAGCACAGGCAAAGGCACAGAGGCAGGCAGATCGGAGATATACGGGTTCACGGTGGCACCCTTGGGCAGGTTAATGCCCTGTGACCCCGCGACCCATTTATTTATTATTATTATTACTTTTCCTTTCCCCGCCTCTTTTTTATCTGTCTGCCATGTTTATCCCTGAATTTGGTCTGGTCCCTGCCATATTACCTGGTCCTCACCACAGGAATATTCATACAGTAGCTTTTCCCCTATGTCCCTTTTGCATTTTTTTTAAAGCTTACCTCCATGGACTCAATGTGTACTTGTCCTTTTTTGCTTGGTTTACTTCGCTTAGCATGCTTTCCTCCAGTTCTTCCCATGCAGTGATGTGCTTCAAATTTTCATCACTACTTTTTAGCGATGCGTAGTACTCCATTATATGTATGTGCCACAGTTTTTTCCCCCCACTGAAAAAGAAGTCTTTATTCTGATCCCACCAGCAGTACCATCTGTTATGCGCCTTCCTCCTTGGCAATCCGGTCTATCTTGAGTGGTCCCATGAAAGCTTTTTTCTCTTCCACGGTCTGGAAACGGCCATGGCCCACTTGGAGTTGGTGTCGATGAACTTGAGGTCGATCTTCTCCAGGGAACGGCGCTTGGTCTGCACCAGCAGGGACTTGTGCAGAGTCAGCACTCGCTTCTTGGTGCCCACCATGCCGCCCTTCAGCATGACAAAGTCATTGATCACTTCCCCGTAGTGGACAAAGTCGCCCAGGGGGTTGATGCTCTTGTTAGAGAGATCTTAGTCGGTGGAGGCGTTGTTCTTGATAAGCTTGCCGTCCTTGACGAGGTAGCCCTGGCAAATCTTATAGATCTTCTTGTTGATATCTGTGCAGTGGTGGTAGCCTTTCTGCCCAGCGGGGGCCATCGAGAAGGCCACACGGGCAGGATGCCAGGCCCCGATACAAGCCACCTTGCGCAACACTCGGTGGGTCTTTCGGGGCAGCTTCTTGGTGTGCCAACGACTGGTGACCCCTTTGTAGCATTTGCCCTTGGTCACCCCCGTGATGTCGATCATTTCATCCTGCCCGAACACCTGGTTCACTGGCACCAGCTTCTCTCGGGCCCAGTCCAGCTTCTCAGCCACGGAGCCCCCGTTCACCTGCATCTCCGTCAGGTGCGCCTTCTCCTGGCGCAGGGGGAGCAGGCGCGTCTGGGTGTGGGCGATGGCGCGCATGACCGGGCAGGACTTCTTCATGCTACTAAAGTCTTTCTCAAGCTGCTTCTTACCCTGGTCATCCTGCCACTTCTTGCAGTACTTGGTGAAAGCCTTCTTATTCGACTAGTGCCAGTTCTTGTAGAACCGCGGCTTGCACTCGTCGTCACTGATGTGTTCCGCAAAGACTGTCTTGAAGGCCCGGAGGCCGCGAGGTGTCTCCACATAGCCCACGATGCCCACCACCACCATGGGAGGGGTGTCCATGATGGTCACGGCCTCCACCACTTCCTTCTTGATCACCTTGGAGCCTGGCCTGTCGACCTTGCGCACAATGTGGGTCATGCCGGCCTTGTAGCCCAGGAAGGCCGTCAGGTGGACCGGCTTGGAGGCGTCATCCTTGGGGAAGCTCTTCACCTTCCAACCGTGCCGGCTACTGTGCTTCCGAGGCAGGAAGCCCAGAGACCCATGCTGGGGAGCCAAGAACTTCCGGTGTAACATTACATCGTTGATCCCTGCTGGTAGAGGTACCCCAGCTTTTTAATCCAATTGTCAGGTGATGGAAATTTGGGTTGTTTCAAATTCCTTGCAATTGTGAACTGTGCCACAATGAACATTGGAGCACAGATATCTGATCTTGGTTTGTTTCTTGCCCAGTAAGAGTGGGGGGGGGGGTTGCTGGGTCATATGGTAACTCTATTTCCATCTGTTTTTGATATCGCCAGTAGACCTCTTTCTTACACACATATGAGTCTCCCTGGATTTGTTTCACGTATGATGTGTCTGGGTCATTGTGTGGTCGTGGTCTCTTTTAAGACTTGATCGATGTTTTCTTTACATTGTTTGTCCTGAAGGTCTCTTTGGTACCCTAAAACAAGGAGTCAAGGAGATGCATGGGACTTGATTGCTGAAGGGGGGCAGGAGTGAAGAAATGGACACAAAGGGTGTCCATACCACTTCTGGGCTCTGCTCTGGAGCTGTTGCCAGCTGTCCATAAACTGTTGGCACCTGTGGCCGAGGCTGCGGGCTGACCCCAGGCTTCTCTGGCAGAGGAGGGCTGCCTTCTGCTCCGGGATATGGGGGATGTCCGGAGGCTGAGGAAGGGGATCAGGTTGTGATCAAGAGGCCCCTGGCATGGGAGTGTACTGGCTCAGCTCTTCCTCTGCAGCGTCCCACAGAAGAGGTCCCCTGGCCTGGCCCCTATGCTAGTCCCAGTGGCATACCTGCCGCTGAACTTGGAGGAGGCCCATCTCCTGCTCCAAGGCCTCGTGTCTGTGCAGCAGCCTCTCCATGCTCTCCAGATCCTTCGCAAGGTCCAGGACTCTAGCAAGGGCACCCTGTGGAGGACGGGCACATTACAGGCTTGGCCTCTGCCCTTCTACCCAGGGTTCTCTTCGATCCTTTCTTCCTGGCTGGTCTTGGCCTTGGCCTCGGGCAGGTGACAGAGTCTGATTAGTGTCTGCACAGTGACACTGCGGGTGTTGGGGACAAGGCTGCTGGATGGAAAACCAGTATCTAGCAGGGGTCCCAGGTCTTCCTGTCAATTCCCTTCCTGCCTCCCTTCCATGCGGTCTCTGTCTCATAGGCCAGGTTTTTCTGAAACCGCATCAGCTTCTCTTTGTTGTCCCCAAGAGGGTCAGGCTATTCCAGCTGCTGGCCCCACCCCTGGATCCAGTCGCCATCCTGTGTGATGGTGGGGACATGAGTGCCCTGATGTTCATACTGCCTTGGCCCCAAGCGGTGACCCCATCTCCCCCTCGGGCTGTGCCAAGGAGTGAAATGCTGACCAGGCTCAGGGACAGCACAATAATTTTTCTTTCACCCATGTTGACAGGGCCCAGGCCCATCAGTCTTCAGATCTAGGAAGTGGCTGTGCAGGGTCCATGGGTGGGTTCTCATGTGGAGGGTGCCCTTCACCCACCCCTGGGGCCCTGTCTACTCTGCCCATCAGGTAGACAGGTGTCCACACGGGTCTGAGAATCAAGGGCCCTGGGCTCCAGTCCTAGCTTTGCCCCTGGAAAAGTAATTAAACTCTCCACATTCCGTGCCACCGCAGGCCGCCCCTTGGCCCCTAGTGGGGCTGAAGGTCACTTGTAAAGGTAAAATGGGGTTCAGGTGGGGTGCCCTCTGACCTGGCTAGCCCTCTGAATAAGCCGGCAGTAAAAAGAGAGGTGTGAAGCTTGTGTTGCTGACCTTCTCCCAGGGCTTCCACTCAAGCCAGCCGCTCTCATATCGTGCCTGCTCTCTCAGCACAGCCTCCTGCGTAGTGGGAGGTGGGAGGTGGGAGGTGGACCCAGCCCTGAGTACCGAGTGTACCCCTGCTGGGGCTGACTCACAGCCCATAGCCCTCACTATAAGTTTCTAACCCTCACTAACAGCTCTGCAATTGAGGGTTGGTCAGGCTCCTGGGCAGAAGGAAGCAGGGGCCATGTGATATGGGCAGATCCAAATGCCCTCTGTGGTCCCCATAGTGTGGCCTAACCCATCCCCATGCGCGTCTGGGTGCTTGGGCACCTCGGCTTGGTCACCAGCCCTGGATTGGAGCCCCTGGCTCCTTGGTAATCCCTCACCCACCAGCACAGGTTCGGTGTGCATACACACGTCACCCGTGTGCCCCCAACATCTGGATACCCCGGCCTTATCAGGGTCACGCCCATGACCGTCCCGGCCATCACCTCACTTTCCTGTGTGCTCAACACCTCTGGAAGGTGCCATGCTTCTGGATCAGCCGCTCCACCTCTTCCACAGAGCCCTCCAGGGCACTGGCTTCCTGGGAGACCTGGGGCAGCCATGGAGGTGACACAGAGGTGGGGGGGGGGATCAGGGGCACAGATGGTGGTTCAAAGGGAACCCTAGACAGCAACATCTGCCAGAACCTTGGTTTACAGCCTGGGCTCTCTGGGGGTGCATCAAGGGGCCTACGGCTGGGGGTAGGGAGGTGGGTGCTGAGCAGGAGGGGAAGGAACCTGAGGAAGAAGAGCACTCCAACCTGGGGGCCGTTAGGAACATCACAACTTCTGACGAGGTGGGGAGGAGCCCCATCAATTTCCAACCAAACCACGTAGGGCTTGGCTGGCCGGGGCCAGTTGTGGGGAGGAGATGGCCCTGAGTGACCTGAGGCTCAGGTGTCCCCTTGGCCACTTGGGAAGACACACTATCTAGCTCCGTATCAGAATAGCAGCCAGTGATCCAGGAAGCAAGGGGGATTGGGGTGGTACTACAGGAGGACTGGAGGTCCTGGGGTCAGTGTGTCTGTGTGTGGTGAGGGGAGCTGTCTCCTGGGCCTGCAGGATCTTGTCCAGCTTCAACACTGTCTGAGGAAGAGCTGCTTGTGGTGCATGGCCTGCCGTCTCCCTTGCTTCCGTTCCCAGGCCTGAAAGACCTGCTCCCAAGCATCCTGCATGGCGCATAGCCTTTCCTGGACCTGGGCATGGGCATGGACACAACCGAAGGTGGTGCTGAGGGAAGCTCCAGAGAAAAGGTGCCTGACTGACCCACCCAAGGGGAGGGTATTGTTTGTGTTTCCACAGGGAAAGAGGGACCAGATATAAAGCCAGTGCCAGATGAATGCAGTGTGCCTGCACGGAGTGGGGAGCCAGTGGAGGGGCCTGAGGGCTGGGCTCCCATACCAGCTATGTGGACAACTGCCCCTGCCCCCAGAAGAATTTATTTCAGAGGACAGCACTGAAGCTGCATCTAGGAGAGCGGGGCAGGTTTGATCAGAGCAAATGGGAGCAAAGAAGGGGGAGGAAGAGAGAGTGGAGCACATCCTGACACATCAGGCCTGGGGGACGATATCCCGGCTCTGAACAGCCAATGGACAGAGTGTACAATGTGGCTGATCCCACCACTAGCCACACCGTCCATTGATGGCCCAGGGCCCTAAGGGGGACAACACTGGAGACTCAGGGTTAGAACTGGCCCAGACTGATCCTATGGCACTGAGGCAAACCACTAAAGTGTGTGGCAAAGCAACCGTGGGAGCAGAGCAGGTAGCCCCTGAGGTAGTACAAAGGACAGACTCTGGGGCCAAAGCATGGTACCCCATTGGACATGACTGAAGGACACACCTAGAGATTAAAAATCAGACCTTCATCTATGTATAGGTTTTTCTTTCTTTAAATTTTTTTTCTTTTATTTTATTCTTAAAAAAGCATTTTATTAGGGACTCATACAACTCTTATCACAATCCATACTTACATCAGTTGTATAAAGCACATCTGTACATTCTTTGCCCTCATCATTTTCAAAGCATTTGCCTTCCAAAATTAATTTATTCTTCTATGGGTAATTGGTTTCCGTTTTGTTGTCATTGCTGTGTTCTCACTCATTGCCTATCTTGAAATGACTTGATTTTTGGTGCATATTATTATCTCTACAGACCTATCTAGATACGATAGACTGCATGAATAGTTTGGAGGAGAAAACAAAGGGACCATTAGTTCCGGGGGAATAGGGGAGTGGGAGAGAAGGGGGCAAAGGGGTAGTGCTGAACAACCCAGGGACAGGGGAGCAATAAGTTATCCAAAATCAGTAGCAAGAAGGGTGTGAGTGGCCTGGTAGGGATTCAGCAAGGGCAAGGTAACCGAGAGAAATTACTGAAACCCAAATGAAGGCTGAGCATGATAGTGGGACAAGAGGAAAGTAAAAGGAAATAGAGGAGAGAACTAGGTGACAAAGGGTATATATAGAGGTCCAAAGACTGGAATGTACATATGAAAAATATTTATATGAGTGTAGGGAAACAGATCTGATGGTGCCTGGCTGTCAAAAGATATAGCATCTGGGATCTTTAAGGCTCAAAGATAAACAAGTGGTCACCTAGTACAGGAGCAACAAAGCCCACATGGAAGAAACACACCAGCCTGTGTGACCACGAGCTGTCGAAGGGATCATGAGGTATCAAGAATCAAAGAACAAAAAATCATATCATTGAAAATGTGGGTGAGTGCAGAGTGGAGACTCAAATCCCATTGGTAGTCAACCGGACACCCTTTACTGAAGGGTTGTGGGGAGGAGATGAGCCAGTCAGGGTGCAGGGTAGCTACGATGAAACATATAACTTTCCTCTAGTTCTAAAATGCTTCCTCCCCCCACTCACATGATCCCAATTCTACCTTACAAATCTGGCTAGATAAGAGGGTGTACATAGGTACAGATAGGAACTGGAAACACAGGGAACGCAGGACAGATGACTCCTTCAGGACCAGTGGTGAGAGTGGCGATGCCTGAAGGGTGGAGAGAATGTGGGGTGGAAAGGGGAAATTGATTACAAGAATCTACAGATAGCCTCCTCCCTGGGGGAGGGACAGCAGAGAAGAAGGAAGGGGGAGACTTTGGACAGTGCAACATATGATAAAATACTATTAATTTATGAATGATGAAGGTTTCGTGAGGTAGGGGAGAGTGCAGAGGGAGGGGGGAAATGAACAGCAGATATTAAGGGCTCAAGTAGAAGGCAAATGTTTTGAGAATGATGATGGCAACAAATGTACATATGTTCTTTTAAAAAAAATAAAACCTTTTATTATTTAAGCTTAATTTATTCCCAAGCCATGAGTTTTTGCTTCTTCAGTTTCTTCTGGGAAATCTTTTTCTTCAGTGCAACCTCCTCTTCTGGCTTGGGAACGATTTGTTCCTTCTCAGTCAGGATCATTTCAATGTGGCAGGGGGAGCTCCTGTGTGGATTAATCTAGCCAAGAGCTCTGTAAGTCCGGTGGTGCATCTTGGGGGCTTTGTTCACCTGGATGTGCTCGATGACCTGAGAATCCACATCTAAACCCTTAAGTTCAGCATGACTTTCTGCATTTTTAAGCATGTTAACCAAACATTCAGCACTCTTTTTGGGCTACCAACTCTGGGTCCCACCCCACTGTTTGGCCTGGGCACATCTACCAACCCCATCATTGTCCCGTCGAAAAGGCACACACTGCTTCTGCAGAGTGACGTCTTTCAAGTATTTGGTGGCTTTCCAGATGTGCATGCCTTTGATGGCCTGGGCAGTTTCACGGGTGTTTTTGAAGTGGACCCGGAGATTCGACCCTCTGTATTTGCAGGATTTTTTAGGGTTTTCTGGGTCAAATGAGTAGCGAACCATTTTAGCAGGTCACCTCAGGCCGCTACAGTTAGAGGAAGAGCCTGTACATATGTTCTTGACACAATGCATGTATGTATGAATTGTGATAAGAATTGCACGAACCCCCAATAAAATGATTAAAAAAATAGAAAAGAAAGGTGCTTGGCCCTGTGGGGCCAGGGTGCGGGGGTCCAGTGGGTTGGGGGAGGGCCAGAAAGGGGAGCAGACCTCCACGGCGGACGGCCCTCTAGCCTGGAGCACCTGCTGTCCCCGCTGGGTGGCGCACTGGTGCAGCTCCTTCTGGGCCTCCAGCTTGGCCCGCAGCTCTTGGTGGACACTGAAGTTTTGGGCTCCACTGCTGGGTCTTGGGGCTCCTCCACCACCTGCAAATCTCACTGCACACTGGCTGCCGAGGAGGCATAGTCTTGCACCTGGAGCCTGGGAGAGCACGGGAGAGCACGGGGTGAGGGGACCTGGTACCGAGGCAGCGTCACAGCCGGCCTGAGTCCACCACCACTCATGTCCAAACCTCCATGTCTCTGCCGCTCATTCCCACAGCCTTACCAAGTGTCTACTCGGCCTCAGCTCTGCCCGCCACCCCTCCTTCCCACCCAGTTCTCCAGGGCCAATGAAGTCCCTCATGGGCCACTTGATAGCTTTGTCCACCCATCCGCAACTTTGCCAGACCCCCACTTAGAGGTAGCCTTTGGTGGCCTTGTGTGAGAGCCGAGGGACTCGGGACTCTTGTCCCTTCACTGCCTCACTGTGCAGATGGAGGTTTTTGGTGGTTTTTTTTAAATTTAAATTTATTTATTTTATTGGGGGCTCTTACAACTCTTGTTACAATCCATACACCAATTGTATCTGACATAGTCATACGTATATTGCCATCATTCTTTTCTAGACATTTACTTTCTATTGAGCCTTTGGGATCAGCTTCTCTTTTTTTCACCTCCCTCAATCATGGTTCCTTGATAGATTATAGATTGTTATTATTTTCATATCTCACATCGACCATTGTCTCTTTTATCCTCAGGTTTCTGTTGCTCCTCTCCCTGCGAGGGGTGTGTGGTTATATGTCATTCATTGCTATCGGTTCCCGTTCCTCCCATCCTCGACCCCTCTTCCACCTACCCTTTTGGTATCTCTATTCCCATTCCTGTTCCTGGGTTCCATGTGTCGTGTGTTTTATCTCTTGCTAATAACTATGGACTCTAGTCCAGAGTGGGAAGCGGCACTGGGGTGATGACAGTGGGGGGTGAGGAGGCCTCAAGGCATCAGAAGCAGATTGTGTGATTTATTGGTGCGATCCATCTCTCCTCAGGGGGGCCTCCACCCAGTGGGACACAGCATCTGGGAGGTTTGTGGCTTTCTCCTGAGACAGCATGGTGGCCAAGGGCCCGGGCATTGAGTGTGGGATTCTGGGCCTGGGGTAGCAGCACTTGCAGAAGCTACCCTCTCCCCCAAGCACCCACCTGGATACGGATGAGCACGTGAGACAGTTGGCTGTGAACTTTGAGGGTGGCCTCAGCGTCTCAGAGCAGGTGGGGTCTGGCCTGAGTCAGCTCCCACAGCTCCAACCAGGCAGCCCTGCCCCCAGGTGGGGGTCAGCAGTTATCCCAGCATGCTCATTCCTCCCCCTCAGCTTCTGTCTGCTCAGCCCTTCAGCTTCCTGGCTGGGTTTAGAACTTGTCCTAAGCTCCCAGAGGGCCACCGTCCTGAGATCTTGCTCAGCACTTCAGGCCTTTCTGCAAACTCTCCTCCCAGGAGCCCATTATCACTAGCAGTTTACCCCTTGCTCTAACGATGCTCCAGGAGGCCTGCTTGGGAAGCGTTATGCTGTTGCCTGGTTCAGTCCCACTAACTGCTCCTCAGGAGAAATAAGAGGTTCCCTGCTCCTGGAAAGATTTACTGACTTGCACACCCTCTGGAGGATCCCCATGAGTCAGCAGGTGGGGTCATTCTAAAGCCCGGCAAACGGCAGGTAGACACGTTGTGTGCCACCCAGGCATGCTGTGTGTTTGGAGGAGACTGCACACCCTTCAAAGGTAGAAGCTGCACCCCTCCATGGTTCTTGCACGCAGCAAATGCCGGGCCCCTGAGACTCTGGGCCTGCCTCTGGGCTAGGATCATGGGCAAATCGGGATCTCGCCTAAGCTCCATTTGGGCTGGAAACGCAGTAGCTTGTACTGTGACCTGGGTCAGCCTGGGGCTGTGCAGGGCATCGTCAGCCCAGCTCAACTCTTCCCAGAACGCCCCTGCAGGTGCAGGGAGCCCGTGGCTTGGGAAAGTGACCCTGCAAAGTGGGCTTTGTGACCAGGCTCCCTGATCCACCGACCCAGCTTTGCCTCCTCCACAGGCCGCAGACAGCAGGGGCTGCCCTGGGTTCCCTGAACTCGGGCCCTCTCTAGAGTCAATGGTTTGCAGAGCCGAAGCACAGCAAGGTTCTCCCATGCCCAGCACCTCCCCCCAAACTCACCCGTGCTCCAGGCTGCTGGTACTCACTGTTGCTCCTGTCACCACTGCTGGGCCCTGGGGACAGTGCTGGGCCGCCACTCCAGCAGGCTCTCCGCTAGTGGGGCAGGCTGCCCCCTGGTGGCCACCCATTTCACGTGGTGCCGAAATATTGCAAACTTAGTTAAGAGGAGCTGAGAAGAGAGGAGAGGTAACACAGGAGCCATGGCTGGTGGGCTGTGAGACACCTCAGTCAGTGACTGGGCAGGGCAGGACTGGACAGCCACAGAACTTGACCCTCTATGCAGAGAGGGGAATAGGAAGCCACAGCTGTCCTTAGCCCAGACTGATGTTCCCCATCAGCCCCTTGTGCATGCAGCACCCCTCCACTACCCGTCTTCATTCGGCTCCAGGGCACCTTCCTTGCCCCTAGCCCCTTCCTCACTAGGGTGTGCTCATAGTCCTCTCTCCTCTGGCCACCTGCTGCTGGCTGCTCAGCCAGTTCTGCAAGTCCTTGGGTTCCCTCAGGAAGCCTTGCAGTGCCAGGATCCTCTTCAGATCCTGGCCCCTGTGGTGACAGCCTGAGACCCCCAACAGTTAGTGTGCATGTGTCCACACTTTGGAGGTCAAGGGACCCAAGCAAAGGGGCTGCCTGAAGGACAAGGTTCTTCATGGTCTTTGCCCAGGCTGCTCCTCTGGATTCAAGAAGCAAACCCAGGGCAGGGAGAGTTGGGGCTGGCGAGGGTGTGTCTGTGGGGAAGGGCAGGTGACTGGTGCCAGGGAGCCGAGCCCCTGCCCTGCAGGCCCTCCTCAAAAGTTTGTGGAAAGAGGAAACAGGGAAGGACTCATCTTTTCCTGACACATGTCTACAGGCCTCTGTCATGGTTCTCTTCAAGGCAGGGGTAGCATCTAGGGGAATAAGCAACCCCAGCCAGTTTTCTGGTACCCACGGATGCAGTGACCCTCACTGTTGGGCTGCCAACTCCCACAGTGTCTGCAGATGCTTCCAGAGCTTCCCCTGCATCACACCCAGCTGCTCTGAGACCTCAGTTACAAGGATCTACGTATAACTTCCTCCCTGGGGGATGGACAACGGAAAAGTGGGTGAAGGGAGACAAAATATGTAAGATCTGACAAATTATCAAGGATTCATGAGTGAGGGTGGAACAGGGAGGGCGGAGAAAAATGAGGACATGATGCTACGGCCTTAAGTGGAGAGCAAATGTTTTGAGAATGATGAGGGCAATGAATGTACGGATGTGCTTTACACAACTGATGTTTGTATGGATTGTGATAAGAGTTGTATGTGCCCCTAATAAAATGATTTTTAAAAATTAAATCATTATAATTTCTTAGGACAATGCCATTTGTATTTCAAAGCAACATTCACGAAAGCTATTTTTTCACCTTCACTATCTTCTATTTAGTTTTAGATAGAGCAAAAACAATTCTATGCCTTTTTATGAGATGTAATGCAAGTAGACCTAAATTTATGCATAATTAAAAATTTGAATGAACACAATATTTTGTTAAAGAATTTGACCTTTTGTGAAAATCATCGAAAGCATATAGCATTTTATTGAAGGGTTGGGAATGTTTTCCTCTATTTTATTCTAGTATTTGGTCTGAGGTTCTTACGGCATATTCTGATTGTTGTCATGTAAGAGAATGTACATTCCATATAAGAGAAAACTTTCCTTATAATATTTTCCTATCCATTGCTTCCTGCTGAATCTCTCATTTGTTCTTTTATCATTATTTTTTCCTATAGAAAACCCAGGCTGCTTAATTTTATTCTTATTAATCATTTATATAAGTTAGGAAAATATTTATTATATATACATTTTTATTAAAAATCTTTTATTGGAGACTCTTACAACTTTTGTTGCAATCCATATTGATTGCATCAGGCATTTTGTACATATGTTGCCTTCATTCATTTATAGACATTTCTTTTTTTTTCTTTTTTAAAATCATTTTATTGGGGCTCATACAACTCATCACAATCCATACATACACCAATTGTGTAAAGCACACTTATATACATTCCCTGCCTTCATCATCCTCAAAATTTGCTTTCCGCTTGGGTTCCTGGAATCAGCTCATTTCCCCTTTCCCCTCTCCCCCTCTCACGCTGCTCCTCTTCCTTCATGAACCCTTAATAATTTATAAATTATTATTTTCTCTTATCTTACACTGCGCGGCGTCTCCCTTCACCCAATTTTCTGTTGCCCATCTCCCAGGGGGAAATTTATATGTAGATCCTTGTGATCGGTTTCCCATTTCTACACCCACTTCCCTCCCAGTATCGCCACTCTCACCGCTGGTCCTGGGGAGTTCATCTGTCCTGGATTCCCTGTGTTACCAGTTCCCATCTGTCGCGCTGTGTATCTTCTGGTCTAACCAGGTTTGCAAGGTAGAATTGGGATCATGAGAGGTGGGGGGAGGAAGCGTTTAATAACTAGAGGAAGGTTGTGAGTTTCATTATTGCTACACTGAACCCTGAGTGACTCATCTCCTTCCCACTACCCCTCCGCAAGGGATATCCAGTTGTCTACAGGTGGGCATTGATCCCCCTTCATGCACTCCCCTCATTCACGATGATATAATCCCTCCTCCCGCCTTTGTTGCTTGAAAACTGGTCCCCTCAGCACTTCATGATCACACATGTTGGTGTGATGCTTCCATGTGGGCTTTGTTGCTTCTGGGCCTGCTTGTTTACTTTCAAGCCTTTAAGACCCGGGACGCTATATCGCTTGATAGCCGGGCACCATCAGCCTTCTTCACCACACTTACTTATGCACACATTCATCTTCAGCGTTTATGTGGGGAAGGTGATCACACAATAATGGTTTTTGTTCTTTGGTGTCTGCTACCTGATCCCTTCAACACCTCGTGTTCACTTAGGCTTGTGTGCTTCTTCTCTGTGGGCTTTGTTGCTTCCGAGCTAGATTTCAGCCTGTTTGCCTTCAAGCCTTTAAGACCCCGAGAGTTTCATTATATTGTGCAGAGAGTGGCTATGAGCCAAACCCACTCAACTGCACCCAACAACAATAACAACAGGACTTGTGCTTCTAACAATATGCTGAAGAAGACCTTAAGAGAATCTCCCCTTCGTTTAGAGCAGCGGCTCTCGACCTGTGGGTCGTGTCTCCTTAGGGGGTCAAACAGCCCTTTCATGGGGTGGCCTGAATTATAGCAGTAGCAAAATTACAGCTAGGATGTAGCAACAAAAATAATTTTATGGTTGGTTGGTCACGACTACATGAGGAACTGGATGAAAGGGTCGTGAGTAAGAATGTGAAAACCACTGTCCAAGAGGAAGACTCAATTCTTGATACAGTTGAAGGGCAACAAAATAGAGTCAGCCACAATATAGATGGGATAGCACAGTGGCTGCAACAATAAACACAAGCCAAAGAAACACTGCAAGGATGGCACAAGACGGGACATTGTTTCATTATATTGACATAGAGTTGCTATGAGTCAAAACCCACAAGAAAAAAATAGAACTTGTTTTTCTAACAATGTACCTAAGTAGACCTGAAGAGAACCTCCTATTAGTTTAGCGCAGCGGTCCTCAAACTGAGGGTTGTGATCCCTTTTGGGGGACGAATGACCCTTTCACGGCTGTGAGCCGTTCATTAAAGTGGAAAAATTAGAGTTATGATGTAGCAATGAAAATAATTTCATGATTTGGCAGGCACCACTACATGAGAAATGGTATGAAAGAGTCGTGGCATTAGGAAGGTTGAGAACCACTTCCCTAGAGGAAGAGAGAATTCTTGGTAGAGTAGAAGGGCAGCAAATGAGAGGCAGACCCCCAGATGATAGATTAGCGCAGTGGCTGCAACAATGAGTGCAGACAAGAAACCACTGTGAGGATGGCACAGGACAGGGCAGCGTTTCATTATCTTGTGCGTAGAGTTGCTGAGAGTCGAAACCCACTGGGCAACACCTAACAACAATCACTGTAGGACTCATGCTTTTCACAATATGGTGCTGTAGATCCTCAGAGAAACTCCTCTTAGTTTAGAGCAGTGGTTCTCAACCTGTGGCTCGCTAGCCTTTGGGGGGTTCAAATGACCCTTTCACAGTGGAGGCCTGATTCATAACTGTAGCAAAATTAAAGTTACAAAGTAGCAATGAAAATAATTTTATGATTGGGGGTTCATCACTATCTGAGGAAATGAATGAAAAGGCAGTAGAGGGGCAGCAAAAGAGAGGGAGCCCCCCAAAAGTTGGATTAGCCCACTGCTGCAACAATGACAACAAGCAAAATAACCACTGTGAGGGTGGCACGAGACGGGGTCACGTTTCATTATATTGTGTATAGAGTTGCTATGAGCCTGCACACACTCAAAGGCACCAAACAAAAACAACAGGACTGTGCTTCTATGAATATGCTGAAGTAGACCTTAAGAGAAACTCCTATTAGTTTAGTGCAGCGGTTCTCAACTTTTGGGTCACGAGCCCTGTTGGGGCATGAATGAACCTTTCATAGTGGTCGCCCAGTCATAACAGTAGAAAAATTAGAGTTACAAAGTTGCAATAAAATAATTTTATGATTTGGCAGTCAGCACTATATGAGGAACGGTATGAAAATGCTGTGGCATTAGGAAGGTTGAGAACCACTGCCCTAAAGGAAGACACAAATCTTGGTAGAGTAGAAGGGCAACAAAAAATAGCCAGACTCCCAACCCCCCAATGTGGCTCCAACAATGAGAACTAGCAAACAACCACTGTCAGGATGGCACAGGTCTGGGAAGCATTTCATGATATTGTGCATAGAGAAGTGATGAGCCAAAACCCCCTCGGTGGAACTTAACAACAATAACAACAGGGCTTGTGTGTTTAACAATATGCTGAAGTAAATCTTAAGAGCAACTCTTCTTAGTTTACAGCAGGGTTCTCAACATTGGGTCGTGAACACTTTCAGGTGGGGGGTGTTTCGAAACACCCCTTCACAGTGATGGCCTGATTCATAACAGTAGCAAAAGTACAGTTATGAAATATCAAGGAATATAATTTTATAATTTTATGATTGGGGTCCACCACTACATTGGGAACTGTACGAAAGGGCTGCAGAATTAGGATGTATGAGAAACATTCTCCTAGAGGAAGACACAAATGTTGGTACAGCAGAAGGGCTGCAAAAGTCAGGCAGCCCCTACAAGATGGAATAGATGCAGCAGTGAGCGCAAGCAAAGGACCACAGTGAGATGGCACGAGATGGGGCCAAGTTTCATTATATTGTGCATACAGTTGCTATGAGCCAACACACACTCAAAGGCACCAAACAATAATAAAAAGAACTTGGGCTTCTAAGAATATTCTGAAGTAGACCTTAAGAGAAACTCCTATTCGTATAGACCATTGATTCTCCAACTGTGTGTCGAGACGCCTATGAAGAGACTAACGAACCTTTCACATGGGTGGCCTGATCCATAACAGAAGCAAAATTACAACTATGATGTAGCAATGCAAATATTTTATGGTTGGATGTCACCACTACACGAGGAATGGTGTGAAGTGGTTGTGGCATTTGGAAAGTTGAGAACCACTGCTCTATAGGAAGACACATATCTTGGTAAAGAAGGGCAGGGAAAGAAAGGCAGTGCCCAACAAGATGGATTAGCACAGTGGCTGCAAAAATGAGTGTGAAAAAAAGAACCACTGTATGGAAGGCACAGGACGGGAAAGCATTTCATTACATGGTGCATAGAGTTGGCATGAGCCTAAACCCATTCGAAGGCACCAAACAACAGGATTTGTGCCTCTAACAATATGCTGAAGAAGACTATAAAGGAAACTCTTAGTGTAGAGTAACTGTTCTCTAACTATGGGTCACAACATCTTAGGAGGTAACAATGAGCATTTCATATGGGTGACCTGATTCATAACAATGGCAAATTTATAGTTATGGAGTAATAAGGAAAAGAATTTTATGATTGGGGGGGGTCACTAGTACATGAGGAATGGTGTGAAAGAGTCATGACATTAGAAAGTTTGAGAACCTCTGCCCTAGAGGGAGTCATAGATCTGGGTACAGTAGAAGGGCAGCAAAAAGAGGCAGCCCACAGCATGATGGAATACAACAGTGGCTGCAACAATCCGCGCAAGCAAAAGAACCACTGGGAGGATGGCGCAGGACAGGACACCTTTCCATCATATTGTGCTTAGAGTTCCTAGGCGTCGAAAGCTACACAACAGAATCTAACAATAACTATAGGATTTGTGCTTCTGACAATAGGGTGAAGTAGATATTAAGAGAAACTCCTCTTAGTTTAGACCAGCGGTTTTTAACCTGTGGTTCATGACCACTTTTGGCGATCGAATGACCCTTTCACAGGTGTGAAATGATTCATAACTGTAGGAAAATTACAGTTACGAAGTAACAATAATGTTATGATGGGGGTCACCACTACATGAGGAACTATATGAAAGGGTCATGGCATTAGGAAATTTGACAACCACTGCCGTAGAGGAAGACACAATTCTTGGTACAGTAGAAAGGCCAAAAAAAGAGGCAGCTACCCAAACGTTGGATTGGCACAGTGGCTGCAACAATGAGCACAAGCAAAAGAAGCACTATGAGGATGGCATAGGATGGGAAACTGTTTCATTATATTGTGCGTAGAGTTACTATGAGCCAAAACCCACTCGATGGTACCTAACACCAATAACAACAGAACTTGTGCATCTACTAGTATGCTGAATTCTATCTTAAGAGAATCTCCTCTTAGTTTAGAGCAGGGGATCTTCACCTGTGTGTCGCGACCCCTTTGTAGGTATGGAATGAAAATTTCACAGGGGTGTCGTGACTCATAACAGTAACAAAATTACAGTTATGAAGCTGCAATGAAATCATTTTTATGGTTGGGGGGGTTCACCACTAAATGAGAATCGGTATGAAAATATCATGGCATTAGGAAAGTTGAGAACCACTGTTCTAGAGGATGTCCCAAATCTTGATATGAGAGGGCAGGAAAAGAGAGGCGGTCCCCAATAAGATGCATTAGCACAGTGGCTGCAACAATGAGCGCAAGCAGAGAACCACTGTGAGGATGTCACAGGACAGGGCGGCGTTTCATTATATTGTGCGTAGAGTTGCTATGAGACATACCCACTCGACGGCACCTAACAACAACAACAAATGGACTTGAGCTTCTAACAGTATGGTGAAATAGACCTTAAGAGAAACTCCTCTAAATTTAAAGCAGTGGTTTTCACCATGTGGGTCGTGACCCCTTTGGGGCTTAGACGAACCCTTTACAGGGTGGCACTATTCATAACTTGTAACAAAACGAGAGTTACGAAGTAGCAAAGAATATAGTTTTATGATTGGGGGTCTACCACTACAAAGGAAAGTGTATGAAAGTGCCGTGGATTTAGGAAGGTTGAGAAGTACTGTCCTAGAGGAAGACACAGATATTGGTAGAGTAGAAGGGCAGCAAAGGAGAGGCAGCCCCTACAATTTGGAATAGCTCAGTGGCTGCAACAATGAGCGCAAGCAAAGAACCACTGTGAGGAATGCACAGAACGGGGCAGCGTTTCAGTACATTGTACATAGAGTTGCTGTGAGCCAAAATCCACTCGACGGCACCTAACAACAGCAACAACAGGACTTGGGCGTCTAACAATATACTGAACTACATCTTAAAGAAACACCTCTTAGTTTAGAGCAGCAGTTCTCAACCTGTGGATCGGGAACTCTTTGGGGGTTGAGCTACCCATTCACAGGGGTTGGTATCTTCTTCATAGTAGCAAAATTACAGTTATGAAGTAGCAACGAAAATAATTTTATGAATGGATGTTCACCACAACATCAGGAACTTCATTATAATGCCAAGGAATTAGGAAGGTTGAGAACCACTGGTTTAGAGCATAGGAAATCTGATGAAATACTGCATATTTTAACACACATGACGTTGGAAAGTAATGGAAATTGGGAGAGGACAGTAGTATCAAATTCCTATGAGTCAGAATTGCTCTATATCATAGAGTAGCTAAGACAATGGGAAGAAATGACAAAGTCAAAGAGCTGAAGAGAAAATTCCATAGGATACATGGCAACAGCTTTATGCTCTTGTTAGACCCTCAGGGCCTCCCTATCTTTTGTTGGCTTTCTTAAGCCCATCCCCACCACTGTGAATAATCTTCATTAAACTCTCTTTAATTAAACCTTCTGTATGGTTTGTTTTCTGCTGGACCCCTAACAGATATCATTTAATTTTCTTGATTGCAATTCATCTCTAGCATACAGAAATCTTTCAAGAGTTTGTTTTATGTTTTGTTTCAGCCACAACAGCTTTTCCTTCCAGATTTGTTTGTCCTTGAAACATGATCAATAGTTCTTTCCTCTCCAATGAAACGCAAGTGATATGCTGCCTGACTGCCTATGAAGTTCATGTGTAGCCTACATAGAGATCCCAACCATTCCCTAGACAAGTGTTTCTCAACCTTCCGAATGCCGTGACTTTTCATACAGTTCCTCAGGTTGTGGTGACACCTGATCATAAAAATTATTTCATTTCTAATTCATCACTGTAATTTTGTTACTGTGATGCACCAGGCAACCCCTGTGAAAGTGCATTGGACCCCCAAAGGTGTCGTGACCCACCAGTTGAGATCCACTACCCTAGAACAACGTTTGGCCCGAGTGCTGTATATGGCTCCCCAAATCATCAATACCTGCCAGCATCACACATCTCACCAAAGAGAAGCATTTGTAGCCATCACCTTAGGGGTGAGTTCATTAAATATTTGACCTGTATGGCTCCATGAATGATGTTATCAATCACCACATGGTCCTTGGCAGAAAAACAGGTTTCCAGCTCCTGCTCCAGACCAAAGGTTCCCAAACTTATTCTGCCTACTGCCCTCTTTTCAGAAAAAGAAATTACTCAGGACCCCCCAGCAATGAAAGAATTTTGTACTATAGCCCACCATCCAGGATAAAATGTAGATATCTGCTTTGTAGATCTCTGGATTTTTCTGTGCCCAGTAGGTGGGTGGTGTTGCCCACTTTGGGAAACGAGACTCTAGGAAAATCAGGTGTGTTTTCACTCTCTCTGCAAGAATTTCAGTTGAGGAGCAAGATCTGTCTTGAAAGAAGTGTATCCAGAATGCTCCTTAGAGGCAAGGATGGCTAGACTTCATCTCACATCCTTGGGCATCAGGAGCTATAGGAGGAACATCATGGAAAAGGCCATCATGCTTGGTAAAGGGGCGCCCAAAAGGGGAGGACCCTCACCAAGATGGATGGACACAGTTTCTACAACAACACACTAAAACATAACAATTGTGAGGCTGGCACAGGAGCAGGCAGTGTTTCTTTCGGTTGTATGTAGGGTCCCCACGAGTTGAAACCAACTTGACAGCATCCAGCAAAACCAGATGTGGAGAAAGCATGGCCTGTTCTGTGTACAGTGGCCCCACCGAGGTTCCTCATCAGTTGTGTTTGAATGGGCCAGGTGCTCTCACAAACCTCCTCTTCAATAGTCAACTTAGAATGTTTTCTTTCTGCCCAGGAACCATCCTGAAATTTAAAATGACCAATTGACACTGAGTTGATTGTGATTCATGGCAATTCATAGGATTTCCAATGGGCATATCCTTTCAGAAACAGATGGCCAGACTTTCTTCCAAGGTATTCTTGGTGCGCTTGAGCCTCCTACGTTTCTGTTAATGGCCAAGTGTTTTCACCATTTGTACTATCCAGGATTGACTTCCAGCTCTATATATCCTTAAAATTGACATCTCTCCTCTCTTTGTAAAGTCATGACCATTGCTGTGTTTCAGTCGATTTACCGTATTCAAATATAGAAATGACAAATAATTCTACCACCTCACAGAAAATGTCAGAAACTCGTTGCTCTCATTTAATAGTGGCGTGGGTGATTACATATTGGACTGCTAATCCCAAAGTCAACAGTTCAAAACGACCAGCCACTCTCAGGGAAAAAGATGAGGCTTTCCACTCCTACCAAGTTACAGTCTCAAATAACCACAGTAGCAGTTGGACCCTGTCCTATAGGGTAGAACTCAGGTCATGGTGAGTCAGAGTGGACTTGATGGCAGTGAGTTGGTTTGGTTTTTGGACTCCCCTCCTACCACAATAGCTCACAATTACTAAGTGCATGTTATGTACCAGTGTTCTAAGCATTGCATGTACATTCACTCATTTCATCCCACTGATGGTGGTGTGGGTGAAGCATTAGAAATGCTAACCAGAATGTCGGTGGTTCAAATCCACCAGCTGTTCTTCGGGATCAATATTGGGCTGTCAGCTCTCATAAAGGTGTTCAGGGTTGGACATCTGCCGGGACAGTTATTACTTTATCCTGCCGAGTTGCTATGGGTCTGAATGAACTCAAGAGCAGTGGGGTTTTGGTGGCTTTTGTAACCCTTTTAAGTGGAGCGCTGGTGGGGCAATAGAGAAGCCCTTGACAATTTACCACAAGCTCAGAAAAACCCTCAGCAGCTTCCCCTGAGAATGATGCATCAATTTTCTCCAGGACAAGTCACAGCTTATAGGAACACCTCTAGAATGGTTCCACTCTGTCCTGCAGGCTCACTATGAGTTGGAATTGACTGACCCATTGGTAGTGAGTGCATCAGCTCCCGTCTATAGGTGAGGACACGAATGCACAGAGATGTGAAGCCATCTGGCCCAGGTGTAATCAGGTTATCCAAGGGGGAGCTGGAATTTAAATCCCAGCAGACCAGCCTCAGAGACTACAGGCTTAGCTCTACCGTCTGCTGATATCTGGACTAAGAGTGGTTGGATTTTGCCTCCTTTTCCCTACACATCATCTCCACTGTTCCCTATCAAGCAAAATTAGCTTGAGCATTGAACAGGCACCCTCCAGCCCTGCCCGATTGCACACGCGCAGGTTAGAAAAGGATGGGGGGATCACTGGGCTGTTTTAGCTGCCACCTCTACTCCCACTGCGCCACCACACCCACAATGAAGTCAGAGAAAGAATTCTTGGCCTTGTAACCACTCCTCAGCCCTGACACCTTGGAGAGAGCCAAAGCCACTCTCTTGGACACCCACTCGACTGCTACCTGGGAACTTCCCTTGGAGCACTTTGGGAAAAAGGAGAGGGAACACGCCTGCAATGTAATTAACATTATGACAACTTGTCCCCCCTTGGAGAATGACACCATTAGCTGCTTCAATTGTGCATGAAATGTAAATTACACGACTCAGGGGTATCACATCTGAGCAGCCATGATGCTAAGTGACGAGGCTCTCCATCGAGCAGCCCCTCCCCAAGCAGCAGGAAGTAAGAAACCCAAGCCCCGAGGCCGACAGCTGAGACCGAGGTCCTATGGTCTTTGAGTGTGCCTGCTCCACAGAGCCCACAAGGGAGGATCTTTCCGGGTGGCCCTGGATGCCAGGCTGGGATGTTCCAGCCACCTGCTGTCATCACCCTGGACCTCCCATTTTCTCTAAAGGGAGTCGAACGCTGGACAGCACTCTTTCCTCTCTATCTCTCAGAAAATTAGGAAAAAAGGGGTGGTGGCTGTGGTTGTGGTAATATCCTTCTTGCTAAGGAGTTTTGGTGATGCTGTGGGTTAAGCATCCCGCTACTAATCTGAAAGCCAGCAGTTCAAACCCACTAGCTGCTCTGAGAGGGAGAAAGATGAGGCCGTCTGACAATGGACAAATTTATAGTGTCAGAAACCCACAGAGGCAGATCCAAACTCGTCCCCCAGATTACTTCCATATCCATTCTGCCTCCCTTTCATTACTCTGTATGGCTCAAATTATTCCGTGTTTACTCCCTGGCCAGCTCCCCACATTTCCCTACCCCCTTTCACCACGAACTCTCTGGACACTACTCTAAATCAGCTTGAGACACTGGATCAGCCACACTTCTTTGTGGCCCATGAAAGAACTTTCCAAAATCTCATGTCACAAGCAGGTCCACTTGCTTTTAGAGAAGAGGCATAGGCGAAATTGTATGTTTCCACCTTGAGAGGGGCAATCACCACCATGTACAATTAGTAGGTGACAACCAGTGTGTCACTTTTGTGGTCACTACACATCTCCTTTGGGGACCCATTTGCCCCTCTCCTAGCATCCTGATTCCTGGTGCCATGGCTAGACTGGGATGGGAAATCCCTGTGCTCAACCAAGAAATTCCAGGTGAATCAGAGTCACTGTCCCCTCTGCAGAGCCTCTGTGAGGACAGGGAGTTTGGAAACACAGCCTAAATCTGCAGTAGGATAAATTTAAGAAATGATCACGCATTTACCCTAATGTCAACTGTACAAATCCCACAAACAACCTTCAAATGCCCTCCACTGAGCAGAGCCAAAAGCAGGAAGAGCCAAAACCTACATATGGGTACAGGAAGACCTCTGGAAGGTGTCCCTGTGGGGGGCCGGGGAAGGGGGAGAGTGGAGATGAGGAGGCTCAGGGGCTCAGGCTCAGGCTGGGAAAGAGCCAGAGTTCCTAGTTCGACTCTCTCTTTGTCTCTCTGCCTAACCACCCACCTCCCACCCAGTCCAGGAGATTCTTTGAACAGGGCCCACAGGGTCAGAGGTGAGAGCTGGCAGCTCCTGTTACTACCCTGACTTGGGAAACCTCCCTCATTCTGGAAATCCATATATTTTCTTGGGCTTTGATCAAGACCCAGGTCAAGCCTCCGCTCCCCCTTTTCTCACAGAGGCACTTGGTCAGAATGGCAAATAGCCCTCAACTGTGCCATGCGCTCCGCCTCTTCATTCCCTGTTCCCTTCAAACCATCTGCTGCAAAAAATCACAAAACAGCCTGATGGAGGGCAGGTCGGTGCTTCTTTTTCAGACTTCCCTCTCATTCTTTCTCTGGTCGCATCATCATTCCAGGTACAGCAAACCCATTACTGTCCAGTCAATTCCAACTCATGGAGACCCTATGTAAGTTTTCCAACATTGTCCAACATTACTGGAACAGACAGCCTCATCGTTTTCCTTGAAGCAGCTGATGGTTTGAACTGTCAACTTTGAGCTAGCAGTTCAACATTTACATGACATCCCTTCAGAGTGGTGAGTCATAGTCTGCAGACACCGTGGGCAAGAATCATTGTTCTGGCTTATTTTCATAAGGTGGGATTCTATGTAGGCAGGTGTGACGCAGGTGTAACTGGAAATCGACTTGATGGCAACAACCAACAACACTGATGTCATTATTTCGGGACTTGGGAACTGAGACCTATGAGGCATGGAGCTAAGTAACAGCTACTTCAGGTTTATTAGGTACTTCATTGCTGAGCTCTGTTCTAGATACTGGGAATACAGCTAGAAGGAAGGTGGCATCTCTGTTCCTGGGGTTGAGAGATGAGAGGGGTTGGGAAACTTCCTGTCCTGTTAGTAGTGGGTGTAGACATTGTTTCTGCTGTTAGATGTCATTGAGTCAGTTCCAACCCCTAGCCACCCTATGGATAATAGAATGAAACACCACCCTGTCCTGCACCATCCTCTCAATTGTTGTTATGTTTGAGCCCCTTGTTGCAGCCACTGTGTCAATCCATTGGCCGAAGTTCTTCCTCATTTTCACTGCCTCTCTGCTTCACCAAGCAGGACGTCCTTCCTCCTCCAGGGACTGGTCTCTCCCTAACAGTATGTCCAAGGTACGTGAGGGGAAGCCTCACCATCCTGGCTTCTAAGGAGTATTCTGGCTGTACTTCTAACCCACATTTGTTTGTTCTTTGGCAGTTCATAGTCCTTTCAATATTCTTCACCAGCCTCCCAATTCAAATGCATTGATTCTTCTCTGATCTTCGTTTTCAATGTCCAACTTTCACATGCATAGAAGGCCACCGAAAATATGACTAAGATGGCTTTAGTCAGGTGCAACTTAATGTAACATTCTTGCTCTTAAACACTTTGAAGAACACTTTTGAAAGAGGTCTCTGGCGGCAGCACGCGGCCCCGTTAAGGGTGAGGAGGAGGGGCGCACAGGTGGAAGCCCATGGCCCCTTTAAGGCTTGGCCTACTTGGCAGCAGCTGGAGCCTATTGAGAACATGACAGGAGGCCAGCCAGCAGTTCCTATAGAGGACAAGGGCTCAGGAGCTGAGCGAGCCAAGCTCTGAAGGCTGTGAGCCAGCCTCGGAGCCGCACTGCCTCCATGGGCCATAATGACCTGATGCGCAAGTCCTAGGATTTCAAAGACCAGGTGTGGTCTGTGCAGCCTTCCTGCCCCTTCCCAGACTCCTGCCCACCATGTAGGGCCTTGCCACCATGACCCCTGATGTGGGTCTGCAGCCCACCAGTCACCTGGCCAGCCACCAGGATCCCCGCCCTGCCCAGCTGACACACCCAGGACCACACTCCAGACCCCCTGCCCCCACCCTGGGCCTGCTCACCACCAAGACTCTGCCATGGGCCTGCTGCCCACCCAGGAACCTGCATCAGGGCCCTTGCTAACCCTGGGTCCAGTCCAGGCCGGGCACACACCTGAGATCCCTGTTCCAGGTCCCTGCCCACCTGGGTCTGGGCCTGCCACAAAGACCCTGCCCGAGGCCCTCAGCCTACCCAGGAAACACCCCCTGCCCAACTAGCCCCTGGGTCATCTGGGCACTGCCCCAGGCCCCCTGCCTGCCCAAGACCTTGTGTTAGCCTGACTGGCCATGGAGGATGGAGAGGAAGAGGGACCTTGCCCAGGCCCCTGCACCCCATCCCATTTGGGATGCCCTGTGTTGGTCCAGCCCCAAAGGTGGCTGCCCTCCCTCAGGCCCACATACCCAGAACTCCATTGGGCCCACTGCTTACCTGAGGCCTCCCCATCAAAGGCTTGGGATATGTAACCCCAGCCTGGGATGGGCTCCTAGTTTGCTAGAGCCCCATGCCATTCTCCTTAAGCCCCAACTACTTAAGATCCCCAGAAAGTGCCTCTGGGGGCCCTTGTTGAGTCACACTCTGGCTGTAAGGGGCTAGGCTGTAGCTCTTGAAACTTGTCTTCTCCATTCTGAACCTTTAGGACATTGGTCCTTCCACAGGGCAGTTCTACAGAAGTGGCAGGGAACTCTATTCCTGAGTGGAGTTGGCCAGGTTTGAGAGGGGGATGCCCTGTAGGGACCCCACCTTGGGAGAACAGCCAATCTCCCCTTTCTCTTTCCCAACTGCAAAAAAAGAAAAAAAGAAAGACATCTCAAAGAGCAGATTTACCCAATACAATACATCCCTTGAGTTCTTGACCGGGGCTCGCATGATCATTTATTGTGGACACCAGAAAGAAGATAGCCCTGATCACTTCAGTCTTTTCTCCATTTATCATGATCATGTTGTAGATGACAGGGTCATAATTACATATAAATATGTCCCTGGGACCCAGCTCCTGGGGAGTCCCAAACTTCTTGATGTAAAGAAAATAAGAGAGAGAAAACAAGCACTCTGAGCTCATGGTTGGAAGGACAGTCCTTTGTGAATAGAGAGCTGCAAGGATATTGGAGTTCCTGAAGGGGGGCAAACAGTTCCACACACTACTATTTAACAAATCATTTGCCGTTGGAACCCACCCAGGGACACCATGGAGGAAAGGCCTGGCAACCTCCTTAAAGCCTATAGTCTTGAAAGTCCTATGCAATGTACACATGGGGGCACCATGAGTCAGAATCAACTTTCTCATGCCTGTTTTGGTTTGGGGCGAGGAGCTATTAGAAGCAGTGGGGTATAATGTTGAATCCCAAAAAAGGAAGGATTTGGTCACCATTAAAGTGACTTCTAACCAAATTACTAACAATCATAGGGACTTTTGTGGGAGAAAGATGAGGAGTTCTACTGCTGTAAATATTTCGTGTCAAAAACCCACAGACAGTTCTCCCCTGTCCTATACAGTCGCTGACTTGCTGTCAACTGGATGGCACTAAGATAGCACCTATCTGCTGAAAGGTTGCCATGTGGCAGGACTTGTGCCAAGTCCATTATGGTTATGCCTATGATCTTTGTGAGAGACAAAGCCCTGCTTATGTTTAATGTCTCTGTTGTCAGATCGCTCCATTGTCCAGTCCTGGCTCTATGTCCTTCTAGCTCCATGACCTGGGACAAATCATTGAACCCCCTTTGCGCTGCTGTGTGTAGAAGGGAAGTGAAAAATAGTGCTTAGGTTGTGTTTTTGAGGTTGAGATTGAATGCATCAATAGATAGAAAGACCTTGTTGTTGTTGTTGTTAGTCTCCAGTAAGTCAAATTTGACTCCTTTTGACCGTAGGTCTGATAAGACAAATCACTGCCAGATCCTATGCCATCTTCCTGGCCATCGGCAGGTTTGAGGTCATTGTTGCGGTTATGGTGCCAGTCCGTGTCATGAAGAGTTTCCCCAGATCCACATGATGTCCTCTTCTCGCAACTGGTCTTTCCTAACGACATAACCAAAATGACAAAAATTTGCCATTCTCTCTTCTAGGAACATTCTGTGAAGAGTGTCCTGGCTCAATTTCCTCCAGGACTGATTTGCTCATTCTCCAGGCCACACACAGTATACTCCACACGCGGTCTTTGCCATCACTGCCATTCAAATGCCTCAATCCTTCTGAGAATCCTGGTCCTCACTGTTTTCCTCATTAGAAACTCCATTTCTCGCAGCTTGCTCCAGATCTGCTGAAGTGGAATCTGAGTTTCTGTTAGGCCCCAAGGGCATTTTATTTGTGTGTCTGCTAGAAGCACGGATGGGGAACAACGTCTGGCCCATACTAAGTGCTTTATAATTATTGGTTGTGATCAGTGTCATTATTTATTGCTCCATCTAATCTTTCCAGCACACTCACAGGTCAGGAAACCAAGATTCTCAGCCTGTCAGTGCCTTTGCTGAGGCTACCCCTCAGGAGAGGGCAGGGGCTCCATGCAAACCGAATATAGGATCAGGCCAACATTTGGATCACTCTGAATGGAGACACAGTCAATGCTCATTAACCAGTCACTCCCCATTGCCTTCGTCACCCAACCCTTATTAACCATGACTCTGCTTGCTGTCTATGGATTTCCCTATGGATTCTGCATATTTTATATCAATCTCATTATGGTCTGACTTGTTTCACTCAGCAGAAAGTGTTCAAGGTCCCTGCATGGTGTAGCATGTTCCAAAACATCATTCCTTTTTAAAGGCGGAAAAATATTCCATTTTATGACTTAGATATTGTTTGGTTTATCCATTCTTCTGGCCACGGACACTTTGGTAATAGTCACCTTTCAGCTATTGTGGGTAGTGCTGCAGTGAACTTGTATACCACTATCTCTTTGAGTCTCTGTTTGTTATTCTTTGAGGTATATGCTTAGATGTAGAATTGTGAGGTGGTCAAGGATTTCCTCTTCCTTGGATCCATGTTCAACGCTCATGCAAGCAGCAGTCAAGAGCTTAAAAAATGCATTGCATTGTATTGGCTAAATATTCACAAGAACTCTTTAGAGTATTGAAAAGCAGGGATGTTGTTTTGAGAACTAAGGTGCATCTGACACAAGCCATAGTATGTTCAAACACTTCCTATGCATGCAAAATTTGGAGATTAAATAAGGCAGGCCAATGAAGAATCAATGCATTTGAATTATGGTGCTAGGAAAAAAGAACCATAGAAAGTACTATGGACTACCAGAAGCACCAATAAACTTGTCTTGGAAGAAGCACAGGTCAAATGCTCCTTAGAAGTAAGGATGGCCAGATTTTGTCACCCTTTGGACATGTACTTTCAACATGTTGTCAGGAGAGACCAGGGCCAGGAATAGGACATCATGCTTGGTAAAGTGGAAGGGCAATGGAAAAGAGGGAGGCTCTCATGAGATGGATGGACATGGGGGCTGCTGTAATGGGCTCAAACAGAAGAACAACTGTGATGATGGTACCGGGTGGCGTTGTGTTCTGTTTCACATAGGGTTGTTGGCCACTTGGGAAGACACACTATCTAGCTCCGTATCAGAATAGCAGCCAGTGATCCAGGAAGCAAGGGGGATTGGGGTGGTACTACAGGAGGACTGGAGGTCCTGGGGTCAGTGTGTCTGTGTGTGGTGAAGGCTGCTGTCTCCTGGGCCTGCAGGATCTTTTCCAGATGCCACACTGTCTGAGGAAGAGCTGCTTGTGGTGCATGGCCTGCCGTCTCCCTTGCTTCCGTTCCCAGGCCTGAAAGACCTGCTCCCAAGCATCCTGCATGGCGCATAGCCTTTCCTGGACCTGGGCATGGGCATGGACACAACCGAAGGTGGTGCTGAGGGAAGCTCCAGAGAAAAGGTGCCTGACTGTCCCACCCAAGGGGAGGGTATTGTTTGTGTTTCCACAGGGAAAGAGGGACCAGATATAAAGCCAGTGCCAGATGAATGCAGTGTGCCCGCACGGAGTGGGGAGCCAGTGGAGGGCCCTGAGGGCTGGGCTCCCATACCAGCTATGTGGACAACTGCCCCTGCCCCCAGAAGAATTTACTTCAGAGGACAGCACTGAAGCTGCATCTAGGAGAGAGGGGCAGGTTTGATCAGAGCAAATGGGAGCAAAGAAGGGGGAGGAAGAGAGAGTGGGGCACATCCTGGCCCATCAGGCCTGGAGGACGATATCCCGGCTCTGAACAGCCAGTGGACAGAGTGGACAATGTGGCTGGTCCCACTATGAGACACACCGTCCATTGATGGCCCAGTGCCCTAAGGGGGACAACACTGGAGACTCAGGGTTAGAACTGTCCCAGACTGATCCTATGGCACTGAGGCAAACCACTAAAAGTGTGTGGCAGAGCATCCGTGGGAGCAGAGCAGGGAGCCCCTGAGGTAGTACAAAGGACAGACTCTGGGGCCAAAGCATGGTACCCCATTGGACCTGACTGAAGGACACGCCTAGAGATTAAAAATCAGAACTTCATCTATGTATAGGTTTTTCTTTCTTTAAAATTTTTTTTCTTTTATTTTATTCTTAAAAAAGCATTTTATTAGGGACTCATACAACTCTTATCACAATCCATACTTACATCAGTTGTATAAAGCACATCTGTACATTCTTTGCCCTCATCATTTTCAAAGCATTTGCCTTCCAACATTAATTTATTCTTCTGTGGGTAAATGGTTTCCGTTTTGTTGTCATTGCTGTGTTCTCACTCATTGCCTATCTTGAAATGATTTGATTTTTTGTGCATATTATTATCTCTACAGACCTATCTAGATACGATAGACTGCATGAATAGTTTGGAGGAGAAAACAAAGGGACCATTAGTTCCGGGGGAATAGGGGAGTGGGAGAGAAGGGGGCAAAGGGGTAGTGCTGAACAACCCAGGGACAGGGGAGCAATAAGTTATCCAAAATCAGTAGCAAGAAGGGTGTGAGTAGTCTGGTAGGGATTCAGCAAGGGCAAGGTAACCGAGAGAAATTACTGAAACCCAAATGAAGGCTGAGCATGATAGTGGGACAAGAGGAAAGTAAAAGGAAATAGAGGAGAGAACTAGGTGACAAAGGGTATATATAGAGGTCCAAAGACTGGAATGTACATATGTAAATATATTTATATGAGTGTAGGGAAACAGATCTGATGGTGCCTGGCTGTCAAAAGATATAGCATCTGGGATCTTTAAGGCTCAAAGATAAACAAGTGGTCACCTAGTTCAGGAGCAACAAAGCCCACATGGAAGAAACACACCAGCCTGTGTGACCACGAGCTGTCGAAGGGATCATGAGGTATCAAGAATCAAAGAACAAAAAATCATATCATTGAAAATGTGGGTGAGTGCAGAGTGGAGACTCAAATCCCATTGGTAGTCAACCGGACACCCTTTACTGAAGGGTTGTGGGGAGGAGATGAGCCAGTCAGGGTGCAGGGTAGCTACGATGAAACATATAACTTTCCTCTAGTTGTAAAATGCTTCCTCCCCCCACTCACATGATCCCAATTCTACCTTACAAATCTGGCTAGATAAGAGGGTGTACATAGGTACAGATAGGAACTGGAAACACAGGGAACGCAGGACAGATGACTCCTTCAGGACCAGTGGTGAGAGTGGCGATGCCTGGAAGGTGGAGAGAATGTGGGGTGGAAAGGGGAAATTGATTACAAGAATCTACAAATAGCCTCCTCCCTGGGGGAGGGACAGCAGAGAAGAAGGAAAGGGGAGACTTTGGACAGTGCAACATATGATAAAATAATATTAATTTATGAATGATGAAGGTTTCGTGAGGTAGGGAGGAGTGGGGAGGGAGGGGGAAATGAACAGCAGATATTAAGGGCTCAAGTAGAAGGCAAATGTTTTGAGAATGATGATGGCAACAAATGTACATATGTTCTTAAAAAAAAAACCTTTTATTATTTAAGCTTAATTTATTCCCAAGCCATGAGTTTTTGCTTCTCCAGTTTCTTCTGGGAAATCTTTTTCTTCAGTGCAACCTCCTCTTCTGGCTTGGGAACGATTTGTTCCTTCTCAGTCAGGATCATTTCAATGTGGCAGGGGGAGCTCCTGTGTGGATTAATCTAGCCAAGAGCTCTGTAAGTCCGGTGGTGCATCTTGGGGGCTTTGTTCACCTGGATGTGCTCGATGACCTGAGAATCCACATCTAAACCCTTAAGTTCAGCATGAATTTCTGCATTTTTAAGCATGTGAACCAAACATTCAGCACTCTTTTTGGGCTACCAACTCTGGGTCCCACCCCACTGTTTGGCCTGGGCACATCTACCAACACCATCATTGTCCCGTCGGAAAGGCACACACTGCTTCTGCAGAATGATGTTTTTCAAGTATTTGGTGGCTTTCCAGATGTGCATGCCTTTGATGGCCTGGGCAGTTTCACGAGTGTTTTTGAAGTGGACCCAGAGATTCGACCCTCTGTATTTGCAGGATTTTGTAGGGTTTTCTGGGTCAAATGAGTAGCGAACCATTTTAGCAGGTCACCTCAGGCCGCTACAGTTAGAGGAAGAGCCTGTACATATGTTCTTCACACAATGCATGTATGTATGAATTGTGATAAGAATTGCATGAGTCCCCCAAAAAATGATTAAAAAAATAGAAAAGAAAGGTGCTTGGCCCTGTGGGGCCAGGGTGTGGTGGTCCAGTGGGCTGGGGGAGGGCCAGAAAGGGGAGCCGACCTCCACGGCGGACGGCCCTGTAGCCTGGAGCACCTGCTGTCCCCGCTGGGTGGCGCACTGGTGCAGCTCCTTCTGGGCCTCTCGTTTGGCACGCAGCTCTTGTTGGACACTGAAGCTTTGGGCTCCACTGCCGGGGTCTTGGGGCTCCTCCACCACCTGCAAATCTCACTGCACACTGGCTGCCCAGGAGGCATAGTCTTGCACCTGGAGCCTGGGAGAGCACGGGAGAGCACGGGGTGAGGGGACCTGGTACCGAGGCAGCGTCACAGCCGGCCTGAGTCCACCACCACTCATGTCCAAACCTCCATGTCTCTGCCGCTCAATCCCACAGCCTTACCAAGTGTCTACTCGGCCTCAGCTCTGCCCGCCACCCCTCCTTCCCACCCAGTTCTCCAGGGCCAATGAAGTCCCTCATGGGCCGCTTGATAGCTTTGCCCACCCATCCACAACGTTGCCAGACCCCCACTTAGAGGTAGCCTTTGGTGGCCTTGTGTGAGAGCCAAGGGACTCGGGACTCTTCGCCCTTCACTGCCTCACTGTGCAGATGGAGGTTTTTGGTGGGTTTTTTTTTTTCCTCTTTTCTTCTTTTACATTTTATTAGGGACTCATACAACTCTTACCACAATCCATACATGTACATACATCAATTGTAAAAAGCACATCCATACATTCCCTGCCCCAAGCATTCTCAAGGCATTTGCTCTCCACTTAAGCCCCTTGCATCAGGTCCTCTTTTTTTTCCCCCTCCCTCTCCATTCCCCCCTCCCTCATATGCCCTTGGTAATTTATACATCGTTATTTTGTCATATCTTACCCTCTCCGGAGTCTCCCTTCCCCCCCTCTCTGCTGTCCCTCTCCCAGGGAAGAGGTCACATGTGGATCCTTGTAATCAGTTCCCCCTTTCCAACCCACTCACCCTCCACTCTCCCAGCATCGTCCCTCACACCCTTGGTCGTGAAGGTATCATCCACCCTGGATTCCCTGTACCTCCAACCCTCATATGCACCAGTGTACAGCCTCTGTCCTATCCAGCCCTGCAAGGTAGAATTCGGATCATGGTAGTTGGGTGGAGGAAGCGTCCAGGATCTGGGGGAAAGCTGTGTTTTTCATCGATACTACCTCACACCCTAATTAACCCATCTCCTCTCCTAAACCCCTCTATGAGGGGATCTCCATTGGTCGACACTTGGGCCTTGGGTCTCCACTCTGCACTTCCCCCTTCATTTAATATGATATATATATACATATATACACATACATATATACATATACACATATATACACATACATGCACACACTTATATCTTTTTTTTTTTTGCATGATGCCTTATACCTGGTCCCTTGAGCACCTCGTGATCGCACTGGCCGGTGATCTTCTTCCATGTGGGCTTATTTGCTTCTGAGCTAGATGGCCGCTTGTTCACCTTCAAGCCTTTAAGACCCCAGACACTATCTCTTTTGATAGCCGGGCACCATCAGCTTTCTTCACCACTTTTGCTTATGCACCCATTTGTCTTCAGCGATCCTATCATGGAGGTGTGCAGTCAATGATATGATTTTTTGTTCTTTGATGCCTGGTAACTGATCCCTTTGGGAGCACTCGATCACACAGGCTGGTGTGTTCTTCCATGTGGACTTTGTTGCTTATGAGCTAGATGGCCGTTTGTTTATCTTCAAGCCATTAAGACCCCAGTCACTATCTCTTTTGATAGCCGGGCACCATCAGCTTTCTTCACCACATTTACTTGTTCACCCACTTTGGCTCCAGCCGCCGTGTCGGGAGAGTGAGCATCATAGAGTTCCAATTTAATAAAAGAAGGTATTCATGCATTGAGGGAGTGTTTGAGAAGAGGCCCAAGGTCCTTCCGCCACCTTAATACTTGACCTATAAATATAGACACATAGATCTATTTCCCCATCCTCCTATATATATTTGCATGTACATGTCTTTGTCTAGACCTCCATGAATGCCCTTTGACTCCGAGCTCTTTCCTCCATCTCACTTGACTTTCCTCCTGCCCTACTACCATGCTTCATCGCCACCTGGGCTAGAGTATACCTCTTCTCTAAGCAACCTTACCCTTGATCATTTCCCACCAGGCCTGCCACTCCCCCTTCTCTACCATTTGGGGTCCCATGTTTTTCCCTTGTCCCTGGGTTTGTTAACACCACTTCCTTACCCCCCCTAACCCCCCAATCCAAGCCCCCCAAAACTGTCGGTCCCGTTGTTTTTCCTCCAGATAGTTCATCCAGCCTGTCCTATTCAGACAGACCTGTGGAGTCACTAACATGCACGAAAACTAGACAGAGGAAAACAAAGCAACAGTATACAACCACACAACAAAAACAAACCACTGACAAAGAACAGAACAAAACAGTTCACAAGAGAAAAGCTTGTAGTTAGTTCAGGGATCGTTTGCTGGCCCTTAGGAGCGTTTTCCAGTCCAGTCTGTTGGGGCACCACGCCCTGGCCCCAAAGTCCACTTTCAGCATTCCCTGGGGACCTTGCCACTCCATTCCCTTGCTGTTCCACTGCACTCCCCCAGTGATTTGCCTCGGTGTGGTGGGATCAGGTCAGGTGCAATTCCCACACTGTGTCTCCGGTGCTGTCCCCTGTATCGCCCTTAGTCACTGAGGGGCATCATGTCTCATAGTGGGGCCAGCCATGTTGTTCTCTCTGTGGACTGGCTGCTCTACTCAGGAACATCATCATCACGGCCTGGTGGGCCAGGCTGTGCTCCACTCTGGAGAGGTCTGGGAGGCTGGCCCCAGCACCATAAATTAAGTGGATTCCTGCCCCTCCCCCGAAAAGAATTTGTTCCAAAGGACGACATTGAATCTGCAGCTCTGGGAGATGGACATATTTGATCAGAGCACACGGGAGCAGATGAAGGGGCAGGAGGAGAGAGTGGTGGTTTTTTTTTAATTTAAATTTATATTTATTTATTTTATTGGGGGCTCTTACAACTCTTGTTACAATCCATACACCAATTGTATCTGACACAGTCATACGTATATTGCCATCATTCTTTTCTTTTTTTTAAATTTATTTATTTATTTACATTTTATTAGGGGCTCATACATCTCTTATCACAATCCATACATATACATATACATACATCAATTGTATAAAGCACATCCGTACATTCTTTGCCTAATCATTTTCTTTTTTTTAAATCTTTTTATTGGGGCTCATAAGGCTCTTATCACAATCTGTACATACATCAAATGAGCAAAGCACCCTTATACATTCGTTTCACTCGTCACTCTCATAATTCACCTTCCACATGGGTTCCTGGAATTAGCTCGGTTTCCCTTTTTTCCCCCCCATTCTCCTCCCTCCCCGATCCCACCCCTGGTCCCTTGATAGTTTATAAATAATTATTATATCTTATCTTACACTCCCCGGCGTCTACCCTCACCCGCCTCCCCCTTGACAATCTCCCAGAGAGGAGGTTACACATAGATCTCTGAGATCGGTTCTCCCTTTCTACATGCCCTTCCCTCCTGGTGTCGCCACTCCCACCGCTGGTGTTGAAGGGTTCATCTATCCTAGATTCCCTGTGCCTCCAGATCCCCACTGCACCGCTGTACATCCTCTGGTACTAACCCACCCAGGGGAGAGTAGCGGTTGTGTCCCCACAGACTGGAACATGCCATCATTCTTTTCTAGACATTTACTTTCTATTGAGCCCTTGGGATCAGCTCCTCTTTATTTCCTCCTCCCCCACTCATGGTTCCTTGATAGATTATAGATTGTTATTATTTTCATATCTCACATCGACCATTGTCTCTTTTATCCTCAGGTTTCTGTTGCTCCTCTCCCTGCGAGGGGTGTGTGGTTATATGTCATTCATTGCTATCGGTTCCCCTTCCTCCCATCCTCTACCTCCCTTCCCCCTACCCTTTTGGTATCTCTATTCCCATACCTGTTCCTGGGTTCCATGTGTCGTGAGTTTTATCTCTTGCTAATACCTATGCACTCTAGTCCAGAGTGGGAAGCGGCACCTGGGTGATGATAGTGGGGGGTGAGGAGGCCTCAAGGTGTCAGAGGCAGATTGTGTGATTCATTGGTGTGATCCATGTCTCCTCAGGGGGGACTCCAGCCAGTGGGACACAGCATCTGGGAGGCTTGTGGCTTTCTCCTGAGACAGCATGGTGGCCAAGATCCCAGGCATTGAGTGTGGGACTCTGGGCCTGGGGTGGCAGCACTTGCAGAAGCCACCCCCTCCCGAGGCACCCACCTGGATACGGGCGAGCACGTGAGACAGTTGGCTGTGAACTTTGAGGGTGGCCTCAGCGTCTCAGAGCAGGTGGGGTCTGGCCTGAGTCAGCTCCCACAGCTCCAACCAGGCAGCCCTGCCCCCAGGCGGGGGTCAGCAGTTATCCCAGCATGCTCATTCCTCCCCCTCAGCTTCTGTCTGCTCAGCCCTTCAGCTTCCTGGCTGGGTTTAGAACTTGTCCTAAGCTCCCAGAGGGCCACCGTCCTGAGATCTTGCTCAGCGCTTTAGGCCTTTCTGCAAACTCTCCTCCCAGGAGCTCATTATCACTAGCAGTTTACCCCTTGCTCTAACGATGCTCCAGGAGGCCTGCTTGGGAAGTGTTGGGCTGTTGCCTGGTTCAGTCCCACTAACTGCTCCTCAGGAGAAAGAAGAGGTTCCCTGCTCCTGGAAAGATTTACTGACTTGCAAACCCTCTGGAGGATCCCCATGAGTCAGCAGGTGGGGTCATTCTAAAGCCCGGCGCATGGCAGGTAGCCACGTTGTGTGCCACACAGGCATGCTCTGTGTTTGGAGGAGACTGCACACCCTTCAAAGGTAGAAGCTGCACCCCTCCATGGTTCTTGCATGCAGCAAATGCCGGGCCCCTGAGACTCCGGGCCAGACTCTGGGCTAGGATCATGGGCAAATCGGGATCTCGCCTAAGCTCCATCTGGGCTGGAAACGCAGTAGCTTGTACTGTGACCTGGGTCAGCCTGGGGCTGTGCAGGGCATCCTCAGCCCAGCTCAACTCTTCCCAGAACGCCCCTGCAGGTGCAGGGAGCCCGTGGCTTGGGAAAGTGACCCTGCTAAGTGGGCTTTGTGACCAGGCTCCCTGATCCACCGACCCAGCTTTGCCTCCTCCACAGGCCGCAGACAGCAGGGGCTGCCCTGGGTTCCCTGAACTCGGGCCCTCTCTAGAGACAGTGGTTTGGCAGAGCCGCAGCACAGCAAGGGTCTCCCTGGAAGCCTCTTTATCCCATCCCCAGCACCTCCTCCCAAACTCAACCCTGCTCCAGGCTGCTGGTACTCACTGTAGGTCCTCTCACCACTGCTGGGCCCTGGGGGCAGTGCTGGGCCACCACTCCAGCAGGCTCTCCGCTAGTGGGGCAGGCTGCCCCCTGGTGGCCACCCATCTTCACTTGGTGCTGAAACATTGCAAACTTGGTTAAGAGGAGCTGAGAAGAGAAGAGAGGGGTCACAGGGGGCCCTGGCTGGTGGGCTGTGACTCAGTGAGTGACTGGGCAGGGCAGGACTGAACAGTCACAGAACTTGCCCCTCTTCGCAGAGAGGGGGATAGGAAGCCACAGCAGTCCTCAGTCCAGACTGATGTTCCCCATCAGCCACTTGTGCATGCAGCCCCCCTCCACTACCCGTCTTCTTTCGGCTCCAGGGCACCTTTCTTGCCCCTAGCCCCTTCCTCACTAGGGTGTGCTCATAGTCCTCTCTCCTATGGCCACCTGCTGCTGGCTGCTCAGCCAGCTCTGCAAGTCTTAGCTTCCCTCAGGAAGCCCTGCAGTGCCAGCATCCTCTTCAGATCCTGGCCCCTCTCGTGACAGCCTGAGTCCCCCAACAGTTAGTGTGCATGTGTCCACACTCTGGAGGACAAGGGACCCAATCAAAGGGGCTACCTGAAGGACAAGGTTCTTCATAGTCTTTGCCCAGGCTGCTCCTCTGGATTCAAGAAGCAAACCCAGGGCAGGGGAGTTGGGTCTGGTGAGAGTGTGGCTGTGGGGAAGGGCAGGTGACTGGAGCCAGGGAGCCGAGCCCCTGCCCTGCAGACTCTCCTGAAAAGTTTGTGGGAAGAAGAAACAGTGAAGGACTCATCTTTTCCTGACACATGTCTACAGGCCTCTGTCATGGTTCTCTTCAAGGCAGGGGTAGCATCTAGGGGAATAAGCAACCCCAGCCAGTTTTCTGGTACCCACGGATGCAGTGACCCTCACTGTTGGGATGCCAACTCCCGCAGTGTCTGCAGCTGCTTCCAGAGCTTCCCCTGCATCACACCCAGCTGCTCTGAGACCTCAGTTACAAGGATCTACGTATAACTTCCTCCCTGTGGGATGGACAACGGAAAAGTGGGTGAAGGGAGACAAAATATGTAAGATCTGACAAATTATCAAGGGTTCATGAGTGAGGGGGGAACAGGGAGGGCGGAGAAAAATGAGGACATGATGCCAGGGCTTTAAGTGGAGAGCAGATGTTTTGAGAATGATGAGGGCAATGAATGTACGGATGTGCTTTACACAACTGATGTATGTATGGATTGAGATAATAGTTTTATGTGCCCCTAATAAAATGATTTTTAAAAATTAAATCATTATAATTTCTTATGACAATGCCATTTGTATTTCAAAGCAACATTCACGAAAGCTATTTTTTCACCGTCACTATCTTCTATTTAGTTTTAGATAGAGCAAAAACAATTCTTATGCCTTTTTATGAGATGTAATGCAAGTAGACATAAATTTATGCATAATTAAAAATTTGAATGAACAAAATATTTTGTTAAAGAATTTGACCCTTTGTGAAAATCATCGAAAGCATATAGCATTTTATTGAAGGGTTGGGAATGTTTTCCTCTATTTTATTCTAGTATTTGGTCTGAGGTTCTTATGGCATATTCTGATTGTTGTCATGTAAGAGAATGTACATTCCATATAAGAGAAAACATTCCTTATAATATTTTCCTATCCATTGCTTCCTGCTGAATCTCTCATTTGTTCTTTTATCATTATTTTTTCCTATAAAAAACCCAGGCTGCTTAATTTTGTTCTTATTAGTCATTTATATAAATTAGGAAAATATTTATTATATATACATTTTTATTAAAAATCTTTTATTGGAGACTCTTACAACTTTTGTTGCAATCCATATTGATTGCATCAGGCATTTTGTACATATGTTGCCTTCATTCATTTATAGACATTTCTTTCTTTTTCTTTTTTAAAATCATTTTATTGGGGCTCATACAACTCATCACAATCCATACATATCCCAATTGTGTAAAGCACACTTATACATTCCGTGCCTTCATCATTCTCAAAATTTGCTTTCCGCTTCGATGCCTGGAATCAGCTCATTTCCCCTTTCCCCTCTCCCCCTCTCACCCTGCTCCTCTTCCTTCATGAACCCTTAATAATTTATAAATTATTATTTTCTCTTATCTTACACTGCATGGCGTCTCCCTTCACCCAATTTTCTGTTGCCCATCTCCCAGGGGGGAATTTATATGTAGATCCTTGTGATCGGTTTCCCATTTCTACACCCACTTCCCTCCCAGTATCACCACTCTCACCGCTGGTCCTGGGGGGTTCATCTGTCCTGGATTCCCTGTGTTTCTAGTTCCCATCTGTAGCGCTGTGTATCTTCTGGTCTAACCAGGTTTGCAAGGTAGAATTGGGATCATGAAAGGTGGGGGGAGGAAGTGTTTAATCACTAGAGGAAGGTTGTGGGTTTCATTATTGCTACACTGAACCCTGAGTGACTCATCTCCTTCCCACTACCCCTCCGCAAGGGATGTCCAGTTGTCTACAGGTGGGCATTGGTCCCCCGTCATGCACTCCCTTCATTCACGATGATATAATCCCTCCTCCCGCCTTTGTTGCTTGAAAACTGGTCCCCTCAGTCCTTCATGATCACACATGTTGGTGTGGTGCTTCCATGTGGGCTTTGTTGCTTCAGGGCCTGCTTGTTTACTTTCAAGCCTTTAAGACCCGGGACGCTATATCGCTTGATAGCTGGGCACCATCAGCCTTTTTCACCACACTTACTTATGCACACATTCATCTTCAGCGTTTATGTGGGGAAGGTGATCACACAGTATTGGTTTTTGTTCTTTGGTGTCTGCTACCTGATCCCTTCAACACTTCGTGTTCACTTAGGCTTGTGTGCTACTTCTCTGTGGGCTTTGTTGCTTCTGAGCTAGATTTCAGCCTGTTTGCCTTCAAGCCTTTAAGACCCCCAGAGTTTCATTATATTGTGCAGAGAGTGGCTATGAGCCAAACCCACTCGACTGCACCCAACAACAATAACAACAGGACTTGTGCTTCTAAAAATATTCTGAATAAGGCCTTAAGAGAATCTCCCCTTTGTTTAGAGTAGCGGCTCTCGACCTGTGGGTCGTGTCTACTTAGGGGGTCAAACAGCCCTTTCATGGGGTGGCCTGAATTATAGCAGTAGCAAAATTACAGCTAGGATGTAGCAACAAAAATAATTTTATGGTTGGTTGGTCACGACTACATGAGGATCTATATGAAAGGGTCGTGAGTAAGAATGTTGAAAACCACTGTCCAAGAGGAAGACTCAATTCTTGATACAGTTGAAGGGCAACAAAATAGAGTCAGCCACAATATAGATGGGATAGCACAGTGGCTGCAACAATAAACACAAGCCAAAGAAACACTGCAAGGATGGCACAAGATGGGCCAGTGTTTCATTATATTGACATAGAGTTGCTATGAGTCAAAACCCACAGGAAAAAAGAAAAACAGGACTTGTTTTTCTAACATTGTACCTAAGTAGACCTGAAGAGAACCTCCTATTAGTTTAGCGCAGCGGTCCTCAAACTGAGGGTTGTGACCCCTTTTGGGGGACGAATGACCCTTTCACGGCAGTGGGCCGTTCATTAAAGTGGAAAAATTAGAGTTATGATGTAGCAATGAAAATAATTTCATGATTTGGCAGTCACCACTACATGAGGAATGGTATGAAAGAGTCATGGCATTAGGAAGGTTGAGAACCACTTCCCTAGAGGAAGACAGAATTCTTGGTAGAGTAGAAGGGCAGCAAAGGAGAGGCAGCCCCTACAAGATTGATTAGCCCCGTGGCTACAACAATGAGCACAAGCAAATGAACAACTCTGAGCATGGCATTGGACTGGGCAGCATTTCATTATATTGTGCATAGAGTTCTTGTGACCAGAAACTCACTCAACAGAACTCAACAACAATAACTACAGGACTTGTGTTTCTAACAATATGGTGAAGTAGGACTTAAGAGAAAGTCCTTTAACTTTAGAGCAGCAGTTCTCAACCTGTGGGTCGCGCCCCTTGGGAGGGTAGAATGACCCTTTCACAGGGGTGGCCCAATTCATAACTGTAGTACAATTACAGTGACAAAGTACCAATGAAAATAATTTTATGGTTTGGGTCCCCACTAAATGAGAATTGATATGAAAGGGTAGTGGCATTAGGAAGGTTAAGAACCACTTCACTAGGCAAGACACAAATTTGGTACAGATGGGAAGGAAGAGAGCGGCCGGCAGTCTCCAAAAAGTTGCATTAGCACAGTGGCTGCAACACTGAGGCCAAGCACACAAGCACGGTGAGGGTGGCACAGGACAAGGCAGCGTTTCATCATTATATTGTGCATAGAGTTGCTAAGAGTCAAAACCCACTCGACGGAACTTAACGACAATAACTACAGGACGTGTACTTCTAACAATATACTTTACTAGATCTTAAGAGAAACTCCTCTAAATTTTGAGCAGTGGTTCTTAACTTGTGGATTGCGAACACTATGGGGTTTCAGACGAGCCTCTCACAGGTGTTGCCCAATTCATAACAGTAGAAAAATCACAGTAATGGAGTAACAATGAAAAAAAATTACTGTTGGAGGATCACCACAACATTAAGAATTGTATAAAGGAGCCATGCCATTAAGAAGGTTCAGAAACACTGCCCAAGAGGAATACACAAAACGTGGTACTGCAGAAGGGCAGCAAGTGAGAGGCAGACCATACAAGATGGAATAGCTCAGTGGCTGCAACAATGAGTGCCATCAACAAACCACTGTGAGGACGGCACAGGACGGGGCAGCGTTTCATTATACTGTGCGTAGAGTTGCTGAGAGTGAAAACCCACTCGACGGCAACTAACAGCAACACAAAAAGGACTTGAGCTTCTAACAATATGCTGATGTAGATCTTAAGATAACTCCTCTTAGTTTAGAGCAGGGTTCTCACCCTATGAATCACGAAACCTTTTGGGGAGTGAGTGGGTTGAATGACCCTTTCACAAGGGTTGCCTGATTCATAAGATTAGCAAAATTACAGTAATGAAATATCAGCGAAAATTTTGTATGTCTGGGGGTCCACCACTATATTGGGAACTGCATGAAAGGGTCGTGGAATTAGGAAGATTGAGAACCACTGTCCGAGAGGAAGACACAAATGTTGGTAGAGTAGAAGGGCAGCAAAGGAGAGGCAGCCCCTCCAAGTTGGAATACCTCAGTGGCTGAAACAACCAGTGCAAGCAAAGAACCACTGTGAGGAATGCACAGGATGGGGTAGCGTTTCGTTATATTTTGCCTAGAGTTGCTATGAGCCAAAACCCACTTGAAGGCACCTAAATACAATAACAACAGGACTTTTGCTTCTAACAATGTGCTGAAATATATCTTAAGAGACATCCTTCATAGTTTGGAGCAGAGATTCTCAACCTGTGGGTCACGACTCCATTAGGGTGATGAACTACCCTTGCACAGGGGTGGCCCAATTCATAGCAGTAGCTTCATTACAGTTATGAAGTAGCAATGAAGATAAATTTATGACTGGGATTGTACCCACTACATGAGGAATGGTATATAAGGCCTGTGGCATTATAGGAAGTTTGAGAGCCACTAACCTCGAGCAAGACAGAAATCTTGGCAGAGCAGAAAGGCAGCAAATGAGAGGCAGACCCCCAGATGATAGATTAGCGCAGTGGCTGCAACAATGAGTGCAGAGAAGAAACCACTGTAAGGATGGCACAGGACGGGGCAGCGTTTCATTATCTTGTGCGTAGAGTTGCTGAGAGTTGAAACCCACTGGGCAACACCTAACAACAATCTCTGTAGGACTCATGCTTTTCACAATATGGTGCTGTAGATCCTAAGAGAAACTCCTCTTAGTAAAGAGCAGTGGTTCTCAACCTGTGGGTCGCTAGCCCTTTGGGGGGGTCAAATGACCCTTTCAGTGTGGAGGCCTGATTCATAACTGTAGCAAAATTAAAGTTATGAAGTAGCAATGAAAATAATTTTATGATTGGGGGTTCATCACTACCTGAGGAAATGAATGAAAGGGCAGTAGAGGGGCAGCAAAAGAGAGGGAGACCCCCAAAAGTTGGATTAGCCCATGGCTGCAACAATGACAACAAGCAAAATAACCACTGTGAGGGTGGCACGAGACGGGGTCACGTTTCATTATATTGTGTATAGAGTTGCTATGACCCAGCACACACTCAAAGGCACCAAACAAAAACAACAGGACTGTGCTTCTATGAATATGCTGAAGTAGACCTTAAGAGAAACTCCCCTTAGTTTAGACCAGTGGTTCTCAAACTGTGTCACAGTGCCTTTAGAAGACTAATGAACCTTTCACATGGGTGGCCTGATCCATAACAGAAGCGAAATTACAGTTATGATGTAGCAATGAAAATATTTTATGGTTGGGGTGTCACCACTACATGAGGACAGGTATGAAATAGTAGTGGCATTCAGAAAGTTGAGCACCACTATTCTTGAGGAAGACACAAATCTTGGTACGGAAGGGCAGGAAAAGAGAGGTAGTCCCTAACAAGATGGATTACCACAGTGGCCGCAACAATGAGCGCAAACAGAAGAACCACTGTGAGGATCCAACGGGCAGGACAACGTTTCACTACATTGTGCATAGAGTTGGTATGAGCCAAAACCCACTCGAAGGCAGGCAAAAACAAGAACAGGATTTGTGCTTCTAACCGTATGCTGAAACATACCTTAAAAAGAAACTCCTCTTAGTGTAGAATAGCAGTTCTCAAACTGTGGGTAGTGATGCCTTTTGGGGGGTGGGGGCGAGAATGACTATATCACATGGTGGCCTGATTCATAACAGTAGCATACTTTTAGTTATAAAGTAACAAGGAAAGTAATTTTATGATTGGGGGGGGGCACCAATACATGAGGAATGGTGTGAGAGAGTCGTGCATTAGGAAGTTTGAGAACCACTGCCCTAGAGGAAGACACAAATCTGGGTACAGTTGAAGGTCAGCAAATGAGAGGCAGTCCCCCAAAAGATGGATTAGCACAGAGACTGCAACAATGAAAGAAAACAAAAGAAAAGTGTGAGGGTGTTAGAGGATGGAACAGTGTTTCATGGTACTGTGCATAGAGTTGTTATGAGCCAACTATGAGCCAAACCCACTCGACAGCCCCTAACAACAATAAGAACAGGACTCGTGTGTGTAATAATATACTGAGCTAGACCACAGGAGAAACTCCTCTTAATTTAGAACAGCGGTTCTCAACCTGTGATTTGTGACCACTTTGTTTGGTTGAACAACCCTTTCACAGGGTGACTAGATTCATAAAACTTGTAAAATTACAGTTATGGAAAAACAGTAGAAAAAAACCTTTATGCTTTGGGGACCACCACTACACATTGGGAAGTGTATGGAAAGGTCGTAGAAATAGGAAGGGTGAGAAACACTGTCCTAGAGGAAGTCACAAGTACAGTAGAAGAGCAGCAGAAGAGAGGAAGTCCCTACAAGACGGATTTGCACGGTAGCTGCAACAATGAGCGCAAGCAAAGAACCACTGTGAGGATGATGCAAGTCTGAGCAGGCCTGTATTATATTGTGCACAGGGTTGCTATGAGCCCAAACCCTCTCCACGGCCCGAACATCAATAACAGGAGGAATCATACATCTAACAATATGCTCAACTAAACCTTGAGTGAAACTGCTCTTAGTTTAGAGCAGCCGTTCTCAACTTGTGAGTGGTAAATCCTTTGGGGGTGTTCGAATGACCCTCCCATAGGCGTGGGCCGATATGTAACAGTAGCAAAATTACAGTTATGAAGTAGGAACAGTATAATTTTTTGGTTGGGGGGGTCATTACTACACGAGCCACTGTATGAAAGGGTCGAGGCATTAGGATTGCTGAAAACCACAGTCCTACAGGAAGACACAAGTCTTGATACAGTTGAAGGGCCGCAATATAGAGTCAGCCCCCAAATAGATGGAATAGCACAGTGGCGGCAGCAATGAGCTCAAGCTAAGGAAACACTGTGAGGATCGCACAAGATGGAGCAGCGTTACATTATATGGAGCATAGAGTTGCTATGAGTGAAAACCCACTCGATTGCACCTGACAACAAAACAACAGGACTTGTGTTTCTTATAACGTGCTGAATTAGACCTTAAGAGAAACTCCTATTAGTTTAGTGCAGCGGTTCTCAACTTTTGGGTCACGAGCCCTGTTGGGGGATGAATGAACCTTTCATAGTGGTGGCCCAGTCATAACAGTAGAAAAATTAGAGTTACAAAGTTGCAATAAAATAATTTTATGATTTGGCAGTCAGCACTATATGAGGAACAGTACGAAAATGCTGTGGCATTAGGAAGGTTGAGAACCACTGCCCTAAAGGAAGACACAAATCTTGGTAGAGTAGAAGGGCAACAAAAAATAGCCACCCCCCCCCCAATATGGCTCCAACAATGAGCATTAGCAAACAACCACTGTCAGGATGGCACAAGTCTGGGAAGCATTTCATGACATTGTGCAGAGATGCGATGAGCCAAAACCCCCTCCGCGGAACTTAACAACAATAACAACAGGGCTTGTGTGTTTAACAATATGCTGAAGTAAATCTTAAGAGCAACTCTTCTTAGTTTACAGCAGGGTTCTCAACATTGGGTCGTGAACACTTTCAGGTGGGGGGTGTTTCGAAACACCCCTTCACAGTGATGGCCTGATTCATAACAGTAGCAAAAGTACAGTTATGAAATATCAATGAATATAATTTTATAATTTTATGTTAGGGGTCCACCACTACATTGGGAACTGTACGAAAGGGCCGCAGAATTAGGATGTATGAGAAACATTGTCCTAGAGGAAGACACAAATGTTGGTACAGCAGAAGGGCTGCAAAAGTCAGGCAGCCCCTACAAGATGGAATAGATGCAGCAGTGAGCGCAAGCAAAGGACCACAGTGAGTTGGCACGAGATGGGGCCGAGTTTCATTATATTGTGCATACAGTTGCTATGAGCCAACACACACTCAAAGGCACCAAACAATAATAAAAAGAACTTGGGCTTCTAAGAATATTCTGAAGTAGACCTTAAGAGAAACTCCTATTCGTTTAGACCATTGGTACTCCAACTGTGTGTCGAGACGCCTTTGAGGAGACTAACGAACTTTTCACATGGGTGGCCTGATCCATAACAGAAGCAAAATTACAATTATGATGTAACAATGCAAATATTTTATGGTTGGATGTCACCACTACACGAGGAATGGTGTGAAGTGGTTGTGGCATTTGGAAAGTTGAGAACCACTGCTCTATAGGAAGACACATATCTTGGTACAGAAGGGCAGGAAAAGAGAGGCAGTGCCCAACAAGATGGATTAGCACAGTGGCTGCAAAAATGAGTGTGAGCAAAAGAACCACTGTATGGAAGGCACAGGACGGGAAAGCATTTCATTATATGGTGCATAGAGTTGGCATGAGCCTAAACCCATTCGAAGGCACCAAACAACAGGATTTGTGCCTCTAACAATATGCTGAAGAAGACTTTAAAAGAAATTCTTAGTGTAGAGTAACAGTTCTCTAACTGTGGGTCACGACATCTTAGGAGGGAACAATGAGCATTTCACATGGGTGACCTGATTCATAACAATAGCAAATTTATAGTTATGGAGTAACAAGGAAAATAATTTTATGATTGGGGGGGGGTCACTAGTACATGAGGAATGGTGTGAAAGAGTCATGACATTAGGAAGGTTGAGAACCTCTGCCCTAGAGGGAGACATAGATCTGGGTACAGTAGAAGGGCAGCAAAAAGAGGCAGCCCACAGCATGATGGAATACAACAGTGGCTGCAACAATCCGCGCAAGCAAAAGAACCACTGGGAGGATGGCGCAGGACAGGACACCTTTCCATCATATTGTGCTAAGAGTTGCTAGGCGTCGAAAGCTACACAACAGAATCTAACAATAACTATAGGATTTGTGCTTCTGACAATAGAGTGAAGTAGATATTAAGAGAAACTCCTCTTAGTTTAGACCAGCGGTTTTTAACCTGTGGTTCACGACCACTTTTGGCGATCGAATGACCCTTTCACAGGTGTGAAATGATTCATAACTGTAGGAAAATTACAGTTATGAAGTAACAATAATGTTATGATGGGGGTCACCACTACGTGAGGAACTGTGTGAAAGGGTCATGGCATTAGGAAATTTGACAACCACTGCCGTAGAGGAAGACAAAAGTCTTGGTACAGCAGAAAGGCCACAAAAAAGAGGCAGCTACCCAAAAGTTGGATTAGCACAGTGGCTGCAACAATGAGCACAAGCAAAAGAACCACTGTGAGGATGGCATAGGATGGGAAAGCGTTTCATTATATTGTGCATGGAGTTACTATGAGCCAAAACCCACTCGATGGTACCTAACACCAATAACAACAGAACTTGTGCATCTACCAGTATGCTGAATTCTATCTTAAGAGAATCTCCTCTTAGTTTAGAGCAGGGGATCTTCACCTGTGTGTCGCGACCCCTTTGTGGGTATGGAATGAAAATTTCACAGGGGTGTCGTGACTCATAACAGTAACAAAATTACAGTTATGAAGCTGCAATGAAATCATTTTTATGGTTGGGGGGGGGTGGTTCACCACTAAATGAGAATCGGTATGAAAATATCATGGCATTAGGAAAGTTGAGAACCACTGCTCTAGAGGAAGTCCCAAATCTTGGTATGAAAGGGCAGGAAAAGAGAGGCGGTCCCCAACAAGATGCATTAGCACAGTGGCTGCAACAATGAGCGCAAGCAGAGAACCACTGTGATGATATCACAGGACAGGACGGCGTTTCATTATATTGTGTGTAGAGTTGCTATGAGACATACCCACTCGACGGCACCTAACAACAACAACAAATGGACTTGAGCTTCTAACAGTATGGTGAAATAGACCTTAAGAGCAACTCCTCTAAATTTAGAGCAGCGGTTCTCACCATGTGGGTCGTGACCACTTTGGGGCTTAGACGAACCCTTTACAGGGTGGCACTATCCATAACTTGTAACAAAACGAGAGTTACAAAGTAGCAAAGAATATAATTTTATGATTGGGGGTCTACCACTACAAAGGAAACTCTATGATATTTATATTTGCATGTACATATCTTTGTCTAGACCTCTATAAATGCACTTTGACTCCTTGCTCTTTCCTCCATCTCCGTTGACTTTCCTCCTCTCCCACTACTATGCTCTGTCCCCACCTGGGTTACAGCTATACCTCTTCTTTACGTAACCTTACCCTTGATCATTCCCTACCAGGCCTGCCACTTCCCCCTCACTACCATTTTGAGTCCCATGTTGCTCCCTTGTCCCTGTGTTTGTTAACACCACTTCCTTAAGCCCCCGCATCTCCCCCCTATCCCAAGTGCCCCCGGAACTGTCGGTCCTGTTGTTTTTCCTCCAGATAGTTCATCCAGCCTGTCTTATTTAGACAGACCTGAGGAGACACTAACATGCACGAAAACAAGACAGAGGAAAACAAAGCAACAGTATACAACCAGACAACAAAACAACAAAAACAAACCACTGACAAAGAACAAAACAAAACACATCAAGAAAGAAGAGCTTGTAGTTAGTTCAAGGATCATTTGTTGGATCATAGGAGTGTTTTCCAATCCAGTCTGTTGAGGCACCACAACCTGGCCCCAAAGTACACTTTCAGCATTCCCTGGGGACCTTGCCACTCCATTCCCTTCCTGTTCCACTGCACTCCACCACACTTTGCCTCGGTGTGGTGGAATCAGGTTAGGTGCAATTCGCACACTGTGTCTCCAGTGCTGTCCCCTGAATCACCCTTGGTCACTGAGGGGTGTCATGTCTCATAGTGGGGCCAGCCATGTTGTTCTCTTTGTGGACTGGCTGCTCTGAGACTGGAACTCTTTAGGGGAGTAGAAAGCCTCATCTTTCTCCCTTGGAGTGGCTGGGGATTTCAAATTTGCCGTTTCAGACATTGCGTTCAGCAGCCCAACACATAACCCCTATACCCCACCATTGCTACAGAAAAAAATAAAGAAACAAAATCCAACAACACTCATTGCCATTGGGTGCATAACAATCCTATTGAGAGAAAATACTCCGGCTTCCTGGGTTTCCAAGGCTATAACTCTTTGTAAAAATAAAAGTGTTTTATATTTTCAGTGAAAGTTTACATAACCGATTAGATTTTCATTTAACAAATTCTCTACTTGTTTAGTGACATTAGTTACTTTTTTCTTTAAAAAGGAAAGCAGAAAATTAAAAAAAGAACAAATGAAAAACGTGTTAAGAGTAAAGACAAATGATAAGATGTTAATTTTTAACCTAATCATATCTGCAACAATACACTTTCTGATGTACTGACGGTGAGCAGGGTTTAATCCCATCCCTGGTGAATGGTCCCAGGGGATTTAATGGAGGCTTATTCTCTGTGGAATCTCTGCCAATGCATTTTGAGTTTTTATACTCATCTAAGGCTATAACTCTTTATGGGAGAAGAAAGCCTCATCTTTCTCCAAAGGAGTGACTGGTGAATTCCAACTGCTGACCTTGCAGTTAATAGCCCAACACATAACCCATTATGCCACCAGAAGAGAGATTTGTCTCTGGGTGCCTTCCAATGCAAGCACTACAATTATGCAAGGAGGATAATTTTTTCTGTACTGGAGCCAGGTCAAGTCAGAACCAGTGTGTCCATGGTTTGCAGCGAAGTCAGAGGAAGAAGAGGGTAGACTGTCTATAACTTCTCATAGCCCAGGGAAATGCTAGGCCTGCAAGGGGGCATGCTGGCTCAACCATATTCAGAAAATCTGCACACTAACCTCCCAGGCTCAAATAATTACCAGCACCATGTCTCTGAATATCACCTAAAAGCAAAATAGTGAAAGCACCATTTCAATTTCATAATACTGTTACTAAAAGTAAAGTTCAATTCAGTGATGTGAAGAAGCTGGAAAAATTATCTTTTCATTTCTTTCTTTTTCTTTCCCTCCCTTTCCCCTTCTTCTCCACAGAACTGAGAGGCAGAAGGAATAAAGGCAGCATGGCACCAGCTGGAGGACACCGTGGGGTCAGGGACACCATTTAACTCATGCTTCTCCAGTTTGGAGGGGCAACTGGATGTCCTCATTTGTGAATTTGCTTATTAATCTTTTTGAGTTAACAAGGTCATGGTAATAAAGATTGTTGGTGTTTTTGTTAGGAACCTTCTAGTCCAGTCCAACTCATAGTGACTCAATGCATCAGTGCGGAGCTCTCTAGACCAATGGTTCTCAACCTGTGGGACCCTTGCACAGGGTGACTGTAACAAAATTACAGTTATGAAGCAGCAATGAGAATATTTTTATGGTTGTGGAGGTCACTACAACATGAGGAACTGTATGAAAGGGTTGTGGCTTTAGGAAGTTTGAGAACCACTGCTCTAGGTTTCTCTATGTTGTAATCTTTACAAGAATGATTTGCCTGGTTTTTCTTCCAAGAACAGAGCCACTGGTGGGTTCAAACCTTCAACCTTTTGGATAGCAGCTGAGCACTTAACCATTGTGCCTCCAGGGTTCTTTGATAAACTCTATTAGAGGGTCTTAACCATTGCAACCCCATGGATCCTTTTGGCATTTAGGAAAGGCTATGGAACACCTGCCCACTCCCCAGAATAATATTTCCAAATACCTCCAATGAAATACAGAATCACAAAGGCACAAATTGTATTGAAATGCAGTGATAAAAATAAAAGACATTGGATTTGTGGCAAATATACATGTTAATAAATACATTAAATATGATCTGATGGCGGGTCTAATAAACCAAACCCACACCATTGAGTTGATCCTGACTCACTGTGACCCTATATAAAATTCCTCAGGCTAAATCTTTACAGGAGCAGATCATCTCACCTTCCTCTCAGAGAACAACTGGTGCCTTTGAACTGCCAACCTTGAGGTTACCTGCCCAATGGCTCACCCACAGCATCACCGTGAGTTCTAGATAGTGATGAGCATGAACTGTACTCAACGATGGCTGCAACGACTAGCATGGGGTGTGAAAGCATGTAGAATTTCTCTCGGTGGTAATCGCATGGCTATTCTGAACACAGTTGTGGACATGCTAAACTGCCCTGCAAGCTTAGGGAAACTAACTCAACCAGGATTGTCCCTCATCCAATTTGACATTGCTCCCCAGCCTGCTGGGGCTCAGTGGCTCAGTGTTAGGGTCCCTTGTCTAGATACCAGGGCTGGCATGGAGAAAGTCATTCCTCTGCAGCCTTCTAGTGTGTGGGGGAAGATATTAGTGTTAAGCCTTGGCAGGAAATTGCTGGATTTTCCTGGCAGCCACATTCTTAATAACCATTTACTGGATACTTATTATATTCTGAGGGTAAATTGGTGGTTCAGTTGTAGAATTCTCCTTTTCCATGTGGGAGATCTGGGTTTGAGTCCAAGACAATGCAACTCATGTGCATCCAACACTCATTTGTCAGGGGGATGCTTGGTTATTGCTGTGGTACTGAACTGATTTCTGTGTTGCTATGATACTCAAATGGGGAAGCTTGGTTGGGTGCGGCTATGAGACTGAACCCGTTTCTGTGATGTGTCCAGACTAAGATGAGCGATGAAGAAGAGCCTGGCATTCTACTTCTGAAAACCAGTTAACGAAAACCCCTGTGAATCACAATCTGATGCACAACCAAAGAGATGGTGCAGGTCCAGGGAGAATATTGCCCATGGAGTCACTGGGAGCTGGTTGTCACAGTGAGTTGGACTGGGGGCTGACTCAACAGCAGCTAACAACCATTGTGTTCCAGGCACTTGACTTGCTTTAAAAATCTAGTTCAGCCTTCTGGTACACGGATGTGATTAATCATGCCTACTTTATAGCACACCGTGAACCCTGATCAATGTCAGGCCCTGCTTGTGTTTTGTCCCTCCTTTTCCACATTCACATCACTTCCATTCCCCTCTTCAGACTAATACCCCCTGCTGGGTGCTTGGTGTGTGTGTGTCCTTATAGGAAAAAAGCCATGTGCACTAGACCATCCTGCTTGGTGAATGGGCTTTCAGCTCCCATGAATGGTACTGCAATATAAATCTCATTCAGTTTCTGACCATTTCAACTCCTTGCAATGTCATTAAGTGTTATTGCCATGCTGCATATCAATTGCATGTGCTGCTGCGTGCCACTTGGTCATGAGCAATCATCATCTTTCTTTTGTTTCCTTCTTCAGTTGTCTGTTGATTGGCATCCAATTCGGCTCCAACTCTTCTCTACTGCAGGCATCAGTGTGGTGACCATTCTTGTAAAAATGCCCCAAGGGCCCTGTGAATTGGATAAAAAGCTTGGCCTATATACCCAGGAATTATGCGTTGGGCTGCTAACCCCAAGGTGAGCAGTTCCAACCCACCAGCTATTCCATGGAGCAAAGAGAGGCTGTCTGCTGTCGTAAGAATTTAGTTTTGTAAACCTAAAGCAGCAATTCTACTATGCCTTGTAGGGTTGCTAATGAGGAAGAATGAACTGGGGTTTTGTTTGTTTTTCTACATCCAGGAGAGAGCTTTGATGGGGGAGATATTAAGTGCTTGGCTGCTAACCCAAAGGTCAGTAGTTTGAAGCCGTCTTCCACACACTGTGGGATAAAGGCATGGCTGTCTACTTCCCAATAGAAGCCTTGAAAACATCATGGGACCATTCAGCTTTGTTTGATAGGGTCATGAGGAATGAAAGTCAACTCAGTGACTGCGCTTCTTCGGTTGTACGCCCAGGAGGGGCTCACTAGGTCCTAGGGTACATTCAATGGGCTTTCACTAAGCTCTGCCAGATTGCTGTGCAGCAAACCTGCATCATTAGCAGTGTTTCTCTGCTTTCCCCGGATCTCCAATGACACTTGGTATGTTTGTCTTTCTAACTGTTGCCCGTTTGATGGTTTTAAAAGGTCAAGCACAATAAACTCATCTATCCCAGGCACTTTATGGTTCTGTAGCAGATTCTTAGGGTTGCCATGCCACATTCCTTTGACCCATCTCTGACACCATCTCACTGCCTTCCAGTCAATACCGACTCATAGCGATCCTGTGGGGCAGTGTACAATTGCCCCCTGCGAGTTTCAAACACTACAACACTTTTTGGAGTAGAAAACCCCATCTTTCTTCCTTGGAGCTAGTAGTTTTGAACTGCTGACCTTGAAGTTAGCAAACCAACTTGTAACCACTGCACTTCCAGGGCTCCTCCTGATATCCATCATAGCAGTGGCGAACGGCTGTATGTAATTGCAGGCTCCTGCTGAAATGGTGTCTTATCACAACTGTGCAGCACGCAGCTCTCCATGTCCTTCTGCCTCGAAGCCTTTTCAAAGGCATGGAAAGCCAAACCCAGGAAGGTAGGAGAGGTCACCGTACTAGGAGGAATGCTCAACACCACTACAGGCGAAGAAGAGCCCAGCCTCTTGTTTCTGGTAGGCAATTCTAGGACAGAACCCATGTTCCTCAGAAGTCCTGGGGGAATCAAGCCCCTGTATCCTACATTAAAAGCCTCAACACCCCATTCCCATTGTGATTGCTTCTCCCCCTAACTCAGTCTTGCGTCCGCTTTCCTATTCCCACTCCCTTCCATCAGATCTCAAATAGACTCCCTGCACCCAGGCCTGAGGAATAAGCTCGGCATGCAAGGGCACTCAATCCAAGACACATACATTACGCTGAATCTCCAAAACAACCCTGTGGGCTACATGTGTAATCCCCAGTTCACAAATGAGAAATGGATTGAAAAACAGTGACACACCCAAGATCACACAGGCCAGGGTTCAAGTCTGTGTCTATCAGTTATTCTTTTATTCAAGTATGCCAGAGAAGACTGGGTCTTAACACTTGAGGAATCTTCTTGGAAGAATAAGGCAAACTACAGAAAACACAAAATGAATATCGCTTTTGTTCGTTTATCCATTTGCAAAAGACATAATACCTATAGTGCTAAGAATAGTATTCAAAGTATCTATTACTACCCACTCAAAGCTTACATACTAGTCACCAAACTCAAACAAATACAATGCTATCAAGGTGATTACAACTTATAGCAACCCCATATAGGGCTTCCAAGACTGTAAATCTTTACAGAAGCAGAGAGCTTCACTTTTCTCCCCCTGAGTGACTGGTGCATTTGAACTACTGACCTTGTGGTTAGCAGCCCATTGCTAAATGATTAGTTCCATAATCATTACGCTTACTTAACTCTACATTCTTTTAATTATTTCTCTACCAGTCCAAATTGCTTCTGGCTACATGGGAAAAAACAAACCGACTCTAGTGGTCTAATCACAAAAGCTTCATTTTTCTTATATTAACACCAAAAATACCAAACCAGTTGCCACTGAATTGATTCTGATTTACAATTACCCCATATGATTCAGGGTAGAACTGTGCTTCATGAGGTTTTCAAGGGCTGAATTTTTAAATGTAGATTGCCAGGTTTTTCTTCCAAGGCATCTTTGGCTTAGCAGTGAATTGTGTTAACCCTTTGCACCACACAGGGGTTTGTCTTATACAATAGTAAGTCTTGAAATAGGTAGCCTAGGTCTGGTGTATTTGCTCAGGTACTCATCTTGCATATAGGAGAATGCATGCTTTTTGGTCTGCCAAACTCATGTCACCTATGTGACTCTCCCATCTTTCAATATTCTGACTAGGGAGCATGACAGCAGAAGAGCCAAGGACAAAAATGAAATGGGTTATGCCAGACAAGTGTTTTGCCTTAAACAACAACAAAAACTTTCTTGGGAGTCCTACTCAGTGTCTTTCACCTACACATATTTGGCAAAACTGGGTCAAATGCTCATGCATAGCTGCAAGGGAGCCTAGGAGTGAGCGATTTAAGTAGGTACATTATCACCCTAAACAAAATTGAGCTTCTATTAGTAGTAAGAATGAGAAAAATGGATACTGTTGAGGCATATAGCAGGGTTGGGTAGAATTCTATTTTGTGTCTTAATTTACAGTTTGAATGAACTCAGAAAAAGTCATAGAGAGTAGAACAAAGGGATGGATGTGCATCCAACCACCTCAACTACTCATTTCTTTTCATGCTCTCCATCCAGCTTCCCTGAATAGTTCTTGGTTACACATTGGGCTGCTAATTGCACGGTCGGTATTTTGAAATCACCGGCTGCTCTCCGGGAGAATGATGGGACTCTACTCTGTAAAGAGGTACAGTCTCAGAACCTCACAGGTACAATTTTATCCATGTCCTGTAGGGTCGATATGAGTTAGCATTGATTCAATGGCAGTGAGCTTATTTTGGATAGATCTGTGGAATCTTAGGATGGAATAGTTTGAATACACAGAAAAAAATTCAGTGGAATCATAACCCTCTAAATAATTACCCTCTAAAGCCACAAAGATCAACTGTGTCCAGCATGGTGACAGTTTAGCATATGCCATGGGGACATTGCTCATATCCCAGTGTTGTTAATCAACAAAAATTCACGCACTGCCACTTATAGTGACCCTATGCACAATAGAATAAAAGCCTTTCTAGTCCTGTGACATCCTCACAATGGTCATATTTTAGCCTATTGTTACAGCCACTGTGTGGATCCATCTCATTCAGGGTTTACCTGTTTTTTGATGATGCTCTACCAAGTATTTTGTCCTTTTCTAGGGACTAATTTCTCCTGATACCATGTTCAAAGTATATGAAATGGAGTTTTACCATCCTCACTTCTAAAATACATTCTGGCTGAACTTCTTCCGGGACAGACCTCTTTGTTCTGCTGGGCATTCATGATATATTCAATATTATTTGCAACATCATATTTGAAAGGCATCATATTTTCTTCAGTCTTCCTTATTTATGGTCCATCTTTCACATGCATATGTCAAACATTACCATCAAGTCTATTCTTATTCATAGTGACCATATAGGGTTTCCAAGGTTGTAAATCTTTACAGGGTCAAATAGCTTCCTCTTTCTTCTGTGGAGCAGCAAGTGGGTTGAACCACCAACCTTGCTGTTAGTCATTCAACCCATACCAGACACTGAAATTAAGACTTCTTTCACATGCATCTAAGGTGATTAAAAATATCAAGGCTAAAAGCAGGCATAACTTGCTAATCCCCAGAGTAAAGCATTTGCTCTTTCACATTTTAAAGAGGTCTTTTACAACAGATTTTTCCAATGAAATACGTTGATTTATTGACTGCTGCTTCTGTGAGTATTGATTGTGGGTCCAAGTAAAATAGTTTAGCTACATTTCTCTATTTTTAATGATGTTGTGTGTTTATATTTGTCAAGTTGAGAAGACATTTGTATTCTTAGTGTTGAAGACTAATTTATACTGAAGGTGTACTATATGAGCTTTATCAGTAAGTACTTCAAGGCCTATTGACTTTCAGCCGGCAAGATTGGGTCATCTGCATAACACAGATTGTTAATGATTCTTCCTCCAATCCAGATGCCTCAAATTCTTCATACAGAGCAGCTTCTCAGATTATTTGAATAAGTATAGTGTGATAGATAGGTAGGTTTATAGTGCCAACCTGGCCAATAAGAACATGTGGGATTAATAAGTTTGCAGTTTGATTAGTGGGCAAAGAGATAAATGGCTCAGCAAGCCACACCTATCTCTCAGTTGCTCTCTGGTGACCAGACCAGTGTGTGGCTGCCTTACCTAGTTCTGCAGTTTGCTGCCTGGCTGTACTGCCATATTTACTGTTGCATGGAAGTGAGTTAAACTGAGTCCTCTGTACTGCTATGTGGACTAATTAGCTGTTATATTCCTTCGTGTTCTATCTATCTATCAAATCATAAATGTCCTGGTTATGTTTCTCTAGAGAACCCTGTCTAACACATATGGTGAAAGGATATAACCACAACACACACTCTCCTGATTTTAAACCACGCAGTATCCCCTTGTTCTATTCGAACCACTTCCTGTTGGTTTATGTACAGGTACCACAGGAGCGCAATTAAATGTACGGGAATTCCCATTGTTCTCTTATGTATTCATATGCTACCCAAAGTTTGTTATGATACACAGTAAAATCCTCTGCATAGTCAATAGTACATAAGTAAGCATTTTCCTTGTATCCTCTGCTTTCAGCCAAGGTCCATCTGAAATCAGCATTGATATACCTTGCCTCATGCCCTCTTTTAATACAGCCTGGATTTCTGGCAGCTTCCTGTTGACATATTGCTATAACTACTTTTAAAGTTATCGTCAATAAAATTGTACTTGCATGTCATATTAATGTTATTTTAAATTAATTTGCAGATTTTGTTGCGTCATATTTCTTTAGAATGGACACAAATATTAATCACTTCCAGTTGGTTGGCCAGATAGTTATCTTCCAAATTTCTTGACATGGACTATCACTGCATGAGCATGTTGAAATATTTCCATTCCTATCCCTTCCTTGCTTTTCACTAATGCTTACATTGCAGCTTCAACTTCCTCTTGGCCTTTTGAACTAGTAGAACCTCAACTAATTCTTGGGTACAGAGACTCTGTATACTCCATCCATATTCTTTGGATTCTCCCTGCATCATTCAATAGTTTGATAAATAATCCTTGAACATTTGAATCCAAGGCTTGGATTTTTTCTTCTATTCTTTCAATTTATGATATGCTGACTGTACTCATTCCTTTTGCTTTCCTAATTCCAGGTCTTTACACGTTACAATATAATTCTTTACTTTATCTTCTCAAGCTGGCCTTTCAAATTTTTCTGTTCAACTCTTTTATTTCATCATTTCTTCCATTTGCTTTAGCTGCTTTAGGTTCAAGAGCAAGTTTCACAGTCTACTCTGATATCCACTGTAGTATTTTCTTTCTTTACTGTATTATAATGATCTTTTTGAGGAGCCCCCAATAAAATGATTTATGATAAATAAATAAATAGCCACAGATGACATGACAAAAAAAAAAGATAGATGATTTTGATGCTATTTCACAAGTCTTCTGGTAGCTGATCATTAATGTTCAATATGTCCAAACCATTCTTGAGATAGGCTCTAAATTCAGGTGAGATATTGTGATAGTAAGGTTTGGTGTCAATATAGCTTGACCAGGATCTTCAGAAGGCGCAGGTCACAGTCTCCTTGGGGGTGTGACCTATTTCATAGCTATAAGTAGACTGTGGAGTATGGGCTCACTCTTTTTCTTCCTGATGAAAAAACCCTGGACCCTACGTCTGGCTTCTTGGGATGGCAATCACCATGAGACCTGCTGACCCTAAGAGCTGTCTGTGGCCTGCCAACTGCCTGTTGACTTTGGATTCTCCCAACTCTGCCTCCACCAACCTGTGGTTTCCTGTTTCTTGGGCTATTCCTCCAACAGCTTCATGAGTCTGGAAGGGCCTCTAGTTTGCATCTGATTTATGGGCTGGAGTTGGACTGGGGTTTCTTGTTGTGTGGACTTCTTAATGTAAAGTTCTTTATTGATATGAATTTCCTTCTTCTACATGTATCAGTATCACTGGTTTGTTTCTCTAGAAACCCCAGCCGACCATAGATATAATATAGGCTGTATTTGGGCTCTTTTGCATTCTTATTTTAATTTTCTTCAGGTTTGACTTGAACTTGCATATTAGTAATTGATAGTCTGTTACATAGTTGGCCCCTGGTCTTATTTTGTCTCAATGATATTGAGCTTCTCTATCATGTCTTCCCACAGATTTAATCAATTCCATCCCTGTGTATTCCACATGTATATATGCCGCTCCTGTTGTTGAATAAAGGTGTTTGCAATGAGGAAGTTATTGCTCTTGCAGAATTCTTTCATGCAGTCTTCAGCTTCTTTTCGATCCCCAAAGCCATAGTTTCTAATTACTCTTCCTTCCTTTTTGTTTCCATGTGTGCATTCAATTGTCAACAATTATTAATGCATTTTCAGTACATGTGTGATCAATTTCAGACTAAAGAAGTTGGTACAATTCTTCATTGGCTTTAGTGGTTTGTAAGAAAATTTGAATAATGGTTCTATTAACCGGCCTTCCTTGTGTATGAAGATAGATATTATTCTGTCACAAGCAGCATTGCACTTCAAGATAGATCTAAAAATGCTCGTTTTGAGGATGAAAGAGACATTCTTTTGAATTTGTCATTGTCAGCATAGTCATTCTTATCATTTTAAGATTCAAAGGGACTATTTCAACTCACCAATGCCTAGGATATTGATCTTTATAGGTCAGATTCCGTTTTTTATGATTTCCAATTTTCCTAGATTCTTATTTTGCACGTTTCATGTTCTGATTATTAATGAATGGTTGCAATGATTTTTCTCATTTTGAATTATAATCCATCAGCAAATGAAGGTGCCAGAAGCTTTAGTACAATTTGTTGCTAGATGCCTTCAAGTCAGTTCTGTCTCATAATAATGCCTACACAACAGAATGAAACATTGCCTGGTCCTGCCCCATATTCAAAATTTTTGTTATGTTTGAGCCCATTGTTGTAGGAATTGTCTCGATCCATTTGATTGGGTGTCCTCCTCTTTTGCAACCCCTCCACTGTAATGTGTATGATGTCCTTCAGGGACTGGTCTCTCCTGATAACATCTGCAAAGTACATGAGATGAAGTCTCGCCATCCTATCTGCCAAGGAACATTTAGCTGCACTTCTTCTCAGACAGATTTGTTTGTTCTTCTCTCCACCCATGGTACTTTCAGTATTTTTTTGTCAGTACCTTAATTCAAATGCACCAGTTCTCCTTCAGTCGTTCTCATTCAATGTTCAAATTTCACATGCATAAGATGTGGCGGAAAATACCATGCCTTGGGCCAGGCGCAACTTAAACCTAAGTGAAAATCTTGATCTTCAGTACTTTAAAGTGTTTATGTGCAGTAGATTTGCCTAATGCAATATGTTATTTGGTTTCTTGATTGTTGTTTCCATGAGCATTAGTTGTGAATCTAAGCAAGACGAAATCCTTGATAACTTCAATATTTTCTCCATTTATTATGATGTTATCTACAGGTCCTGTTGTGAGGTTTTGGGTTATCATTAAGGTGGACTCTACTTTGAGGAAGCTCTCTTTCTCGGTGATATTTTGATTGTTTTGCAATCTGAGGGGCTCATTTTCTGGCATTATATCAGACAATATTTTACTGCTATGCAGAAAGTTTTCAATGGTGAATCCCTCAGAAGTGGACTGATTGTTTTGTCGTCCTGTCAGTTCTTAGTCTGGAAGCTGTGTTGAAATCTGTTCACCGTGGGTGACCCTGCCTGATATTTAAAGTACTAGTGGACTAACTCCCAGCATCACAGCAAAGCACAAGCTACCACAGTGCAGCAAATTGACAGATGGGGCGGGGGAGGGTAGTTGTCATTGTTAGACACTGTTAATTTGGCTCTAACTCATAGCACCCACAGCCTGTTTCCTCACAGTTAATGTTGGAGACCGTTTTTGCAGCCAGTATGCCAATTCATCCCATTGAGGACCTTCTTCTTTTTTCCAACACTCCACTTTACCAAGTATGATATCCTTCTCTAGGGACTATGCTCAGCTTTTAACATGTCCAAAGTATGTGATATGAAGTCTTGCCATTCTCACGTCTAGGAAGCATTCTGGCTCTACTTCCGCCAAGAAAGATTTGTTCCTTCTTCTGAAAGTCCATAGAATATTCAATATTCTTCACCAGCATCATAATTCAAAGACATCAACTTTTGTTTTATCTTTCATAATTATTGTCCATTTTCAAGTACATATGAGGTGATTGAAAATGCCATAGTATGATAGTTATATAATTTTATGTCAGTTTGAAGATATGTAAAAGTGTAAGGTTGGTATCCAATCTGTCAATCACACCATAGCCTGATGGTGCCTCTTTTTGGCCATGGCCTTCTCATAAGGAGGGCCCTGGGAAGTTCCCCTTCTTTTTGCATTCACCTGACTGCTTCCTGCCACGTTGAGAGCTGCCAGAGTCTTACCATGATTCCATCGACCTTGGGTCCACAAGACATTGGAATCACTGGCCTTTGACATCCCTGCATTCTGCATCATTGCATGTAACTGCATAAGTTGGAAAGGAACTTATGGGCTAGTGTTGGACTTATGGACTTGAGTTGGACTGGCCTGGGATATTTCCTTGAAATAGAAATACTACAGTGACTTCTTGATAGAAAACTATTTATTGCACATATATGAGTGTCACTTGATTTGTGTCTTCAGTCAGCCTGGCTGACATCCAGTTCACTGCCATCAAGTTGATTGAAACGCTTAGCAACTCTATAGGACAGGGGAGAGATATCCCTGTGGGTTTCCAGTACTGGAACTTTGTATGGGAGCAGAACTGTTGATCTTGTGTTGAGCAACCCAATTGGGTTGGTTCTGACGCATTATGTTTGTAGCCACTATACCACTAGGACTCAGCTGTGCCTTATTCCTCAAAGTGACATCTTTTAACACTGGAAATTGGTCTTCAGCAAGATCTACCAGTGTACTCGGTCATATGACTTATTTTCTTTTTACACTGTTTTGATTGTCATGTGAGGGAAAATCTACAGGGTAAATTGATTTTCCTTACAATTCATGCAATGTTTTATGATATTGATTGAAATACCTACAATGCAATACTACTTTTCCTATTCCCTCCCTTTGTTTGCCGTTTCCATTGGTCTTTCTTTCCTATTCCTTCCTGCCTTCTGAGTAACTCCCTGACAAATGCTGGGCTCTGAATTGTACATCGTTGACAGTATATGTCTCCTATTTGGGGGCTGAAAGTTGAGCCATGGAGGTGAGGTCAAGTGTCAAATGGGAATTCCACTAGTGCCTATCATATCCTAAGGTTAGTCTTCTTATTTTGAGTTCTACATTTTCCCCAGTTGATGCAGGGCCTACTACTGTGAGCACTTTCAGAGAAATCTGCAGTGAGAACCCTATGCTATCTTGGTCTTCTGGACTCAGTGCTGTGGAGCCTGGGCTTCATGTGGTCAGTGAATCCCTTTCATGTTCTTTTGATGCTATCTGTGTAATTCTGTATTTTGAATTTCTCTTCAATTTTTTCAGCTAGTGAAATGCACTTGCTTTTCATTTTTTGCTGTCCTAATTCCAGGTCTTTGCACCTTTTAATATAATTCTTTATTCCATCTTTTTGAATTCCCCTTTGAAATTTTATGTTCAGCTTCTTTATTCAGCGTCTTTACTTCATCAATTATTTCTATATTTCTCTCTCTATCTTTTTCGTACTTCATCATTTCTTTCATTGGCTTCAGCTAGTCCACATTCAAGGTGACATCCATTTTGTCTTTTCTTTAGTGTCTATCTTTTTAATTATCTTTGAATTTCTTTATTTATGATGTTCTTGATATTATTGCAGAACTCGTATCATCTCAGGTGATTTGTGTTCAATGTGTCAACTTTCTTCTTGAAGTATCCTCTAATTTAGATGAGCTATACTCAAATTCATACTTTGACTCTTGGGGACTTGTTTTAATTTTATTTGAATTCGAGTTGAATTTGCCATTGATGGTTTGTTCCACAGTTGGTCTCCAGTCTCGTGCCTGATGATATTAAACTTCTTTATACCGGAAATACTTGAGTATAAGCCGAGTTTTTTTCAGCACATTTTTTATGCTGAAAACGCACCTCAGTTTTGGGGGGTAACATTAGTTGCCTTGGGTTATACTCGAGTATATGTAGTAGTTTATTTCAACATATGTAGTTGATTTAATTCCTGTGTATTTCTATCCAATGTACATGATCCATGTCTATGGTTACTGTTTACATCACTGAAAAAGAAATGTTCAATCAATAAGCCATCCTTATTGGAAAATTCTATCATGAGATCTCCCATGTGGCTTCCATCCCCATCGCCATATTTTCTAACTAGTGATCCTCATCCTTAGTTTCCAATTTTTGCATATAAGTCATCAGTAATCTTGATTGGATGTTTCATCAATTTCAGACTGAAAAGATTGGTAAAAATCCTCAATGGCTTTATTGTTAGCATTAGTGTTTGGTGTGTAAATTTGAAAAATAACTTTATTAATTATTCATCCTTGTAGGTGTAATATATCCTACACCTAACAATGGTGCACATTGGAATCGATGTTGAAACATTCTCTTTTTTAACATGAAAGTCATCCATTCCTTTCAAATTTGTTACTCTGGTATGTAAACCATATTATTATGACATTCAAAATGGCCAGTAATAGTCTATTTCAGTTCAATAACACCTAGAGTGTTTGATCTTTATGTGTTCCATTTTTTCATGGCTTCCAATTTTTCTAGATCCATATTTCATGCATCCCATCTTCTTGTTAGTGGTTATTGCAGTACTGCTGTTTCTTCTCATTTTGAGTCATTGCCACATCAACAAATATAGGTCCTGAAAACTTGATATCACTAAGGTCAACTCTACTTTGAGGAAACAGCTCTTCCCCAATTATATTTTGAGTGTCTTCCAACTTGAGGGGTTCATCATCCTGCACTATATGAAACAATATTCCACTGCTATCAATGTGCTCCACAAACACCACTATTTTTTTCAGATGTAGATTGGCAGGTTATTCTTTCTAGTCTATTTAGCTTGTAAGCTTTTCTGAAAATTTTCCACCACGGGTAACTATGCTTGTGTTTGAAATACCAGTGATATATCTCACAAGTTATGATAGTGCAAGCACCTGACATGTCTGACAACTTGGCATGCTAGCCTAATTCCGAATGGCCAGCTCATCTCTCTTCTTGCTTTCTCTAGTTTCTGTAGACCACTGTACCTGAGCATGCATGGCTTAGGAGGTTGTGGAGTTAATTCTTGCTTCCTGGAGTAACCCTTAACCAATGACCCATAGGAGTTGTTGGACAAATAGCCACACTCCCTCACATTCTGGGTAGAATAACTAGTGGATTTTCTATAGTGTCTCCAGTAAGATTAACCTCCAGTTGCTCAAAATTTTAAATTGTTTGATAATGTAGTTTTCATTGGCTGCCTTCTTTCCCTTTTCTATTTCCCATTTCCTTATTGATATCTCCCCCAAAATGGCTTAATTAAAACCCTTGTCTCAGGATCTAATCCTATGGGGAACCCAAACTCAATCACACAAGACATTTGTCAAATCATGGACTTAGTGGTTATATCTATTATATGTGTAGGTCATGGAAGAGGAGAATTCATACCATCACTTTGAATAGTCATTCGGAGTGCCAACTGGGTCCCCAGCATAGATCCTAGACATCAAAACTCACTGTTTCCTGTATCATAACACTTCCTTTTAGACTTCTGTCATTCAAAAAACTCAACAAATAGCTTGCTGTCTCACTTCAAATTTTGTAGTGTGCAAATATGGCTATGTTTTCATTGTGTGTTTAGCCCTGGACAAATCAGTTTTGACCAGGAAGGTGAAGTCATGTGGAAAAAGAAACCAAAAACACTAGCAGCTGTGTGTTGTGGAAGAAAACCCTGTGGATGAAGTGCAATGTTTAGGGAACAGAGACCAGCAAGATAAACCAATAAGTGTCCACTGTTCTAATGTTAAGGAGAACCCTGGTGAGGCTGTAATTAAGCATTTAAGGGCTAATCAATCAGCAGTTCAAACCCACCATCTTCCCCAAGGAAGAGTTATGATGTGGCAGTCTGACCCCCTTAAGATTTACATTTATTACCACTACCAACTGATCTGAGAGGGATAGCATTAGGGAATCCTGGATAGCATTCTAAACGAGCTCTAATGGCAGAGTGGACTCCTCATTGAGCTCCCAACCACAAAGTAAGTGGTTCTAACCTATCAGTTGCTCCATGTGAGAAATATGAGTTTGTCTGCTCTGGTAAAGATTTAAGCCTTGGAAAATCAAAGGGTGAAGTTCTATTCTATCTTGTAGGGTCTCTATGAGTCAGCTTCAACACAATGATAATGAGTTTGCTTTGGAATTTTGGGATAGAATAGGAGAAATATGTACAACAAAGTTTAAACTTATTTTAAAAGTTCAGGGGTATTACTCAGAGATTCTTGGAACCCACAAGACTGTTGTCCTTAGGCACCTTCAGATCTGGAACTGAACTCTCTCCCTTGGCTCAATCTTCAGCCAAACAATAGGTAGATCTATAAGGTAAAAAGTAACACTAATCAACTATTTGAATCAATAGGATATAATTTATTCAAAGATAAAGTTCAGAAGGGTCAAGAAAGAAGGGGGAATGGAAACAGGAAATACAAGGAGGAAGTGCGATAAGTGATATTACGTTGAGCAGATTGCAGTCAATATCATGAAGCAAAATATGCGTGAACTGTCGAATGGAAAACGGATGTATTATGTAAACCTTCACCCAACTCACAATAAAGAGATTTTTTTTCAGTCTTGAGAACCCATGAGGCAATACTGTTCTGTCCTATAGGGTACCCATGAGTTGAAATCAACTCAGTGGCAATGGGATATTGAAGCTGATGCTTTCTGCCGATTCTAAAAAATAGGGTTATTAGCAATTATTGTGGAAATAGCATGAATGAGACTATGTAAATGGGGTTGGTTACAGATAAATTCTTGTAAATGTTAAACGATAAGTGATTGAGGATGGACTTACCCAAAAAGAGAAAATTATTGCAAGATTTTGTTCAAGGGATAAAATAAAAATAGGCTTCCTGTGGGTAAGACTTGAGCCTATAGATATGGAATTTAAGGAACTGGTATTCCATGATGGTCACCTTCCCGACACAATCACTCAAGACAAAAGGTGGGTGTATAAACAAATGAGGTGAAGAAAGCTTATGGAGCCTAGCTATCAAAAGATAAAGAGTCTAGGGTTTTAAAGACTAGAAGGTTAACAAGTGGCCATCTAACTCAGAACCAATAAAGTGCACATGAAAGAAGCACACCAGCGTGTGTGATCACAAGATGTAGAATGGGTCAGATATCAGGCATGAAAGAACAAAAAAATCATATCATTGTGAATGAGGGTGGGTACAGTTAGGGGATCCAAAATCTATCTGATGGCAACTGGACAACCCCTTACAGAAGGGTCGCTGGGAGGAGATGAGCCATTCAGGATGCAGTGTAGCAACGATGAAACATATAACTTTCCTCTCGTTCCTAAATTCTATCGCGCCCACTATCATGATCCCAATTCTACCTTACAAACCTGGCTAGACCAGAGAATATACACTGGTCCATATAGGAACTGGAAACACAGGGAAACCAGGACAGATGACCCCTTCAGGACCAGTGCTGAGAGTAGCAATAACAGGAGGGTGGAGGAAAGGTGGGGTAGAAAGAGGGATCTGATTACAAGGATCTACATATAACCTCCTCCATGAGGGAGGGACAACAAAAAAGTGGGTGAAGGTAGATGTCAAACAGTGTAAGATAGGACAGAATAATAATTTATAAATTATCAAGGGTCCATGAGGGAGGGGGAGGGGGAAGGAGTGGAAATGAGGAGCTACTACCAAGGGCTCAAGTAGAAAGCAAATGTTTTGAGAATGATGATGGCAACAAATGTACACAGTGGATGTATGTACAGATTGCGATAAGAGTTGTAGGAGCCCCCAATAAAATGATTCTTTTTAAAAACCTCAAAGAGTAAAACACACTATGGTTTATTGTACATCAATGATACTTCAATTAAATTACATAAAAGAGGGGAAAAAGAAATGGAATTTAAGGTAAAGAAAGTATTCCGTTTGAAGACCATATTGCAAATATATATTTAGGCAGGCAATTAGATAAAGACATTTTAAGTCTGGGCTTCTAAACCTGCCATCTGTCTGTTATGAAAAGTATAATTAGCAACTAGAATCTCTCATACAAAATCAACTCAATATGGTCTTTCTGGTCTGACCTCCGTGGTGTTCTACTCTGCTTTGATGGAGCTCATCATATCATGACTCTATAACAAGATTGAGGAGTTATTTGCATTCTTATGTGGAAGGTAAATCTGTTTGGCCATTCTGTTAGACTAGTTCATCTTCTTTCCTACCATCCCAACTGCCATTTTAATTCAAAACAAGGAGAAAAGCATGTATGTGCCTTTTGAGGAAGGAGAAGATTTTGTTGTGGAAGAAATTCTCTTTTTTCTTCTAGACTGCAAGGTAAGTATTTACCCCCTCTAGCCCTGTTGGAGGAGGGAAAAAGGAAGAGAGACAAGGCAAAGAGAACAACATAGTTAGTTTCATGCCTCCTTATTGACCTGGGGATTGAGGGGAATATCAGTGACTATGGACCTGTTGTGCTCCCCATTTGGAAGCATGAAGAATAGAGGCTGCCAGGCAGAGCAGCCCTATGGGAAGTCCCTGAAGACAAACATTTAGAGAGTGCCATCATGTCTACTGTGATCCATGGAGACCTTATATGAAATGGAATGGAGTGCTGACTGATCTTGCACCATTGTCACACATTCCTGAATGTTGAAGTCCATTGTTGCAGTGATTAGGTCAATCTGCCTCAATAAGGATCTTCCATGTCCCTCTATTTCTTCAAATATGATGTCTTCCTCTAGCAATTGTCCACTGATAATGTGTCCAAAACACATTAGTCAGTCAGTGTTCTCTTGTGATCCATAAGGTTTTCTTTCAGTAATTTTTGGAAGTGGACTGGCAGGCCCCTCTTCCTTGTCTGTCTTAGTCTAGAAGCTTCACTGAAACCGGTCCACCATGGGCAATCCTGCTGTTATTTGAAATTCTGGGAACAGAGCTTCCAGCATCATAACAATACACAAACCATTATAGTACAACCAACTGACAGATGAGTGGAGGATATCTATATATCTATATCTATATCCATATCCATATCCATATCCACATCCACATCCATATCCATATCCATATCCATGTCCATATCTATATCTATATCTATATACATATCTATAAATATATATATATATGGAGAGAGAGAGTAAAACTGGCAATGCAGTCTGATTAGGCAGTATTCTGATGATCTACTGCTAACAGAAAGTATTCCCCACCAATAACATCTTAAAGTAATGATAATATCAATTTTGCTCACAAATCTGCAATCTGGACAGAGTTCAGTGAGGACACTAGTTTTGGCTTCATCAAGCATTAGCTGGGGTAGCTCAAAGGACAGAGGCTCCAGCTCTCTTAAGACTCACTCCCTCACACGACTGATACTTCTATTGGTTGGAGCTCAAGAAGAACCCTATATGTGACATTTTCATTTGGCCTGGTCTTCCTTGCAACATCCTGACAGGGTCCCAATGGTGAACAACCCAATACGACCAGGTGGAAGTCACAGAGCAACACTTCTGCCATAGTCAAAGGCCTGCCAAGATGCAAGGAAGAGGGAAAGCAGGCCCTGTTTCTGGAAAAGTGAACACAAACTCATCTTGTCACAAGAGAATGTGCGATGTGAAACATTAGGACAGTCATCTTTGAAGGACACAACCTGCCACGAGCCAAGATACAGAGACAGATTTCTACGAAAGCGAAAGGGCAGGACTTAGACTTAAAGATAAAGCCACAGACTTCATAGGACAAGAGCAATAGGGAGACAAGCAATGGAAAGCTCTAGGACGCAAGCCTAACATGGCTAAAGATAGGGACAATGTCAGGACTTAACTGGAAGCAAGCAGACACCTGTGCAAGGCAGAACCCGTGAAGTTGTGAGTGCCTTCAAAGCTAAGTCAAAGTACCTTGGGGCGTGAGAAGGGAAGGAGCAGGAGAAGAAATTAATGGGTAGGTTTATGGAATTTGTAAGTCTGGGGACAGAGCATCAGGAATAGCTGGGTTCTGGCACTCAGTTGATACCATCAGAGTTTGAACCTTTTCCTTTCAGTGCTGTTTCCTTTTGAGTTTCACGCAGGCTTCCTGATGACAGCTGTAGTTTTATATAGAAGCTCAGGAATTCTATTAGAGAGAGGCTCTTTTCCTTTCTAATCATTGGTGGTACTATCAGGTAAGCATTGGATTGCTAACTGCAAGATTGGCAGTGCTACCCTACCAGCTACCTCATAGGGAAAAAGATGGAACTTTCTGCTCACATAAATATTTACAGTCTGAGAAACCCCACAGGGACCTTCTATGATTCAAAATGGACTCATTGGCAATGGGGCAATTGTTTCTGGGGCATTTTTTAGGGTTAGATATCATTAACCTAGCATGAGTCACATACTGAGTCTGACCCAGTCCTTTTGGACAGAGGAAAGTCATGCCCTGACTAGCCAGGCCTGGAGCTGGCAGATTGGGTCAATGCCAGCAGAAGCATGGAGATGGAGCATGGTGGAAGAGTGATCCCAAAGATACAAGCCATGTGCTGTGCGTGGAAGAAGGGCAGATGAATGCTGCATTAATTAACCAGTCATTGACAAAATGAGGTTGCATAACAAATGGCTCCAAAACCCAGCAGTTCAACAAACAGCCCAACCCCTTCCCTCCCACACACACAGTTCTTAAAATTCAGGATCAGGGAGATTAACTGGAACTTTGAACTTGGCACTTCAGGGCTTGGAAGAGATGACAGTGCATGTAAAGACCTTGGGGCAGGAGAGATCTTGGTGTGACTGAAAGCCCAGAAGAAGACTAATTTGGGGGAGGTGAGATAATAGGAATGGAGTTTTCAGTGAGCATTTCCTTGAGAGCCTTCAAGCAAAAGCGATTTTTTCTATATTCATGTTTTAGAAGTAGATCTCCACCCATTGGGTAAAGCTTTGGGTATTGGATTGGTGTCGGTATGCAGGGAAAAAGTAAATGGGCTTGTTATGGATTAGGAGCCTGTGGTAGTCACCTATCTTGTGTCAAGTTAAGGATTAGGAGTGTAGGCGTGTAGTCTAGGCTGCCAATCTGGAGATAGTCAGTGAGATTTTTATGTGGGCATAGCCTTCTCCTGAGAACTCTGAGAAATCTGGTACTTCCTCCTTGGAGGTGGAAGACACCTCTCTCTCTCTCTTTCTCTCTCTGCTACTCCTTGGGAGACATTGCAGAAGGCAAGCCAAATGGATGCGATCAGACCTCGGAAGCCAAAGAAGCCTCAGAGAGATCGCTGCCAGCACTGAGATGCTTACAATGTCACTGGATCCACAAGACTTTCCACCCATTGGCCTGTGATTATCCTGCATTCAGCATCACTGCACATAATTTATGGGTCTGAAAAGGAATTTATAGATTGGTGGATTTTATCTGCACTGGGCTGGGACGTTTGTTTAATGTACAATTACTGTTTGATATAAAACTCTCTCTCTGGATTTATAAGGTAGAATTAGACCAGAGCATGTACTCTGGTACAGACAGGAGCTGGAAACACAGGGAATCCACGACAGATGATCCCTTCAGGACTAGTGGTGAGAGTGGCAATACCAGGAGGGTGGAGGGAAGGCGGGGTAGAAATGGTGAAGCGATACAAGGATCTACATAAAACCTCTGCCCTGGGGGACGGACAACAGAAAAGTGGGGGAAGTGAGATGTTAGACGTGTAAGAGATGACAAAATAATTGATATATTATCAAGGATTTATGAGGGAGGGGGGAAGATGGAAGTGGGGAAATGAGGAGCTGATACCAAGGGCTCAAGTAGAAAGCAAATGTTTTGAGAATGATGAGGGCAACACATGTACAAATGTACTTGACACACGATGTGTGGATGGATGGATGGATGGATGGATGGATGGATGGATGGATGGATGGATGGATGGATGGATGGATGGATGGAATGACTGTGAAAAGAGTTGTATGAACCCCCAATAAAATTATCAAGGGTTCATAAGGAGGGGGGAGCGGGGAGTGAGGAGAAAAACGAGGAGCAGGTGCCAGGGGCTTATGTGGAGAGCAAATGTTTTGACAATGATGAGGGCAATGAATGTATAAATGTGCTTTATAATGGATGGATGGATGGATTGTGATAAGAGTTGTATGAATCCCTAATATAATGATTAAATAATAGGGAAATGATTTTTAAAAATCACCAACTCTCTGTCATACACATGAGTCTCCCTCGAGTTTTCTCTAGCATACCCAGACTAATACACAGTTCGCCCCTTTCCTATAGGGCCACTATGAGTTGGCATGGTCTTGAGGGCAGTGGGTTTGTTAGGGCTTTGGAGTTCAGCAGGCCTTTGTTGGTGTGTTTGAGTCTGTTTTTGTAGCTGTTTTGTGCAGGTCAGTGGCTCATCTTCCAGCACTCTAGAGGACCATATTTTGTTGTGACCCATAAGGCTTTCATTTGTTAATATTTGGATGTAGATCACCAGGTCTTTCTTCCTAGTCTGCTTAGGTTACAGCAGTGGTTCTCAATCTGTGGGTTGTGACCCCTTTTGGGGTCCAGCGACCTTTTAACACGAGTCACCCGATTCATGGCAGTAGCAAAATTACAGTTATGAAGTAGCAAGGAACATGATTTTATGGTTGGGGGTCACCACAACATGAGGAATTGTATTAAAGGAAGGTTGAGCACCACAGGGCTCGAGGTTCCACTGAAGCCTGCCCATCATTGCTGACCCTTCTGGGGTTTGTCATATCGGTGGCACGGCTTCCAATTTCACAGCAACACTCTAGCTACCACTGCACCACGAAATGATAGACAGGTGGTGGACTGTTCTTAAAAGCCACCTGATTTACGATGCTTTGCTTTGACAGCCCTGGAAAATGGATACAGAATCTAGTTTCATAGTCAATGCAAGACACACCTTGGGGCAGTAGGGATGGCATGAAGTGAATAGATTCAAAGTATATTTTAGGGAGAGGAAGGATGACAGTTAATGCCTGGGGGCTGTGCAAGAAGGAAAGAAGCAGAGACACCAATGATATTAAGTGCCTGAGTTAAGACAGGAATTTCCAGGGAAGCTGGTGGGTCATGATGGGAGAATTTCACACTCCCCGGGGACAGGGGGAGCATTGATTAGTTCATATGTCTGCGCATCTTCTCAGTCAATAGAGGATTTGTCATCCTCAAATGAAGCATGCAGTTGGAGCTCAGAGAGGGCATGCAGTGCAAATGAAGACTGGGTTGGTTGAGATGGGTTTAATGTTTAACCTCCCACTGCAGCAGCGAGAGGCTCTATCAGCTCATCCTGGAAAGGAAACATACTACCTGCCATCAGGTTCATTTCTTCAGAAAGGATGGAAGAATACAAACGAAAGACTACAGTTTGAAGGGGTCTTAGGCAGACTATCAGGCTCATTAAAGCTTCATTTATTAAAACTTCATTCTTCAGAGACATTCTCCCAGTAGGATGTATGCTGGGGTGGGGGTGGGCATGAGGAGGAAGGCTTGGAGCAGGGTAGGGGAACAACCCCACACCACCAAAAAATACCTTCCTACGAAGCAATTCCAGTGGGCACAGATTAGATAGAAGTTTCATCCTCTGGTCACTTGATGTTTGGCCCTCTCTTTTATCTGAATGCTCTTTCCACATTGCCCAGATGAAGCATCAAATTTGTATTAAAATGCACGTTAGGAAGCATCATCCCCAACCAACCCTGGTCATCAAAATGGTAGTACTCTCTCCGGGTACCCTGAGTTCAGTTTGACAACAAGCTGAAGCAGTTGAGCTGGGGCTCTGTGAGGCCCAGGAGCATGAGTTCATTAATATCCGACCCATAATGCCTTGCTGGGTTTATGCCAACAAAACCCTGTCACTCCTTACCTTAGGATTTACTCACTCCTTGAAACAGGCATTTATTTACACACAGTTTGACCTCATGATGGTGTTCAGCAGATGTGGATCTTACTTATTTGCATTGTTCTGTGACAGTTGCAAAATTCGTTAGTGGCTCAGGGATCAATCCTCTGTGGACTGCCCCGAAGCTAGATGAAGCAAGCGGTTCTCGCTGATTCATCCTCCCTCCTTAGCAATGCTTGCTAGTCAGGTTAACATAGTGCTCATTAAAGAAACTGCCTGTATCAGTTTAAATTTGTGACCTGAGCAGGAGGGAGGGTCATGATCACAAGTGACAGAAACTGACGCTTGACTAACTTAGGGAAAAAGGCCTAATGGTGGATAAATGGTGGGAAGACAAGAAAATGTGGCAAATGCCTGGGCAATCTCAGGGCTGTGAAGCAGGTACTGGCGAAACACTCCTCCTGAGGCCAAAGCGTGCCCTCTGTAGTACATTAAATCACATTCACACACACCCATGCATGTTCACATGGAACCTGAAGCTATGACCTTACTTGGAGAGGAGGTCTTGGCAGATGTGCTTAGTTAAGGATTTCAAGAGCTCCATCTCTCTGGGTTTAGATTTCAGATGGATGCTACATGCATTGATTGGTGTGTTCTTATAAGAAGAGGAGTGGGCACACAGAGACCCCGTGTGAAGACACTGGCAGAGATTGGATCAGTGCATCTATAAGCCAAGAAATATCAAGGATTAGCAGCAGTGACCAGAAGCAGAGAGAGGCTACTTTGATTCTGCTTCAGAGCTCTCAGAAGGAATGAATCTTGCCCAAACCTTAATTTTAACCCTTTGCCCTTCAGAAAAGTGAGAGAACAAATGCCTGCTGTTTAAGTCACTCGATTGGTAGCCATTTGTTACAGCTACCCAAAAGGACCATTATGGATTGATCTGTAGCCCCCTCAAAATATGTGAGAAATTTGAGCCTTGGTGGACATGATCCTGTTTGAAAATAAGGGAGTTCTTTTGTAATATAAATGAGGCCGTATGGCCACTGGAGATCCCCTCATAGAGGGGTTTAGAAGAGGAGATGGGTCAGTCAGAGGGGCGATGCTGGGAGAGTGGAGGGTGAGTGGGTTGGAAAGGGGGAACTGATGATGAGGATCCACATGTGACCTCCTCCCTGGGAGATGGACAGCAGAGAATGGGGGGAAGGGAGACTCGGGATAGGGCAAGATATGACAAAATAACAATGTATAAATTACCAAGGGTACATGAGGGAGGGGGGAGCAGGGAGGGAGAGGGGAAAAAAAGAGGACCTGATGCAAAGGGCTTAAGTGGAGAGCAAATGCTTTGAGAATGATTGGGGCAGGGAATGTGCGGTTGTGCTTTATACAATTGATGTATGTATATGTATGGATTGTGATAAGAGTTGTATGAGCCCCTAATAAAATGTTAAAAAAAATGAGACCATATGAGAATAGGCTTGAGCCTAAACCTAAACACTTATGAGTTAAAGGCCAGGATAGACCCAGTAACACACAGTACGGGGAGAAAGATAGCGAGGAATGACAAGGAACTTTCTGGTATCCACAAAGAAGTACCCTGACCTAGAGTCACACCCCAATTTGAAACTGTAAGCTCCAAAGCAGGGGGAAAAGTGTTTTAAGGTTACTGAGTTGTTGGATAATTTTTGGTTAAGGAGATTAAGACAGGAACTTAAGACATCCTACAATCCTTCCGCTGGCTTCGTTCCATTTTTCTCACATTCAGGAGTCCTCCCAGAGGATTCAGTCAGGTTGTTGTTGTTGTTCAGTGTCATTGGGAGGGTTTGGATTCATTGTGACCATACATACAACATAATCATACAATGCCCGGTACAGTACCATTCACACAGTTGTTCTTAAGTTTGAGCCCATTGTTGCAGCCACTGTGTCAATCTCATTTGTTGAGGGCCTTCCTCTTTTCCATTGTCCCTCTACTTTCCAGAACACGATGTCCTGCTCCAGGGACTGATCACTCCGGACAACATGTCAAAGGTAAGGCGAAGTCTCCTTATCCTTGCCCTGAGGAACATTCTGGCTGTACTTCATCCAAGTTAGATGGGTTTGTTCTTTTGGCAGTCCATGGTACATTCATTACTCTTTTACATCACTATTAATCAAATAGATCTATTCTTCTTTGGTCTTCCTTATTCAGTGTTCAACTTTCACATGAATATGAGACAGTTTAAAATACCATGGCCTGGGTCAACCTGCACCAGTCTTCAAAGTAATCTCTTGCTTTTCAACACTTTAAAGAGGTCTCATGTAGCAGATTTGACTAGTGAAATGTATCATTTGTTCTCTTCTCTGCTGCTTCCATGAGAATTGATTGTGGATTCAAGCAAGACAAAATCCTTGACAATTTCGATCTTTCCTCCATTTATCATTATGTTATCAATAGGTCCAGTTGTGAGGGCTTGGGCTTTCTTTACCTTGAGTCATAATCCAAACTGAAGGCTTTAATCCTTCATCTTCATCAGCAAGTGAATCAAGTCCTTCTCATTTTCTGCAAAATTGTGTCATCTGTATAATGCAGGTTGTTAATAAGCCTTCCTCCAACCTGATGCTCCATCAGGCACTGCCCCTTAATGAGTTTAGGTCATGAAGGGTAGTCCTCCATAGGCACATTGATTATTACCCTACCCCCCTCACATAATAAATTCAGAGAGAGAACATTTCCCAAAAGCAATGGAAAGCTTAATAGAGAGGTGGAGGGTGCTCAAAGCCAAAGGTGACACAAACTGGAAATCAGTACTAGTTTTTAATACCTGCAGTCATCTAATAGTTCACTGCACTATCTAAGGAAAGGTGAGGAGAACTGGGGCAATTCCATTAAAAAAAGACAATGCAGAGTGTGTAAGTCCGTCATTCCTCTGGAGAAGAAAAACACATAGTTGGGTTGTAGAGCTTTGTTTGCTAATCAACCGAATGTAGTTGTAAGGCAGGGGTGTGTGTGCGCGCGTGTGTGTGTGTGCGTGCGTGTGTGTGTGTGTGTTGGAGGGAGGGGCTTGCCATTCTATTTCATATCCAGGAGAAAGATGAGCCTCTTCCCATATCTTTTGCTCTGTGGCAAGTTACTGATCTACAAGGAACTTTTATTTGACAAGGACATTGCCGAGAAAAAAAACGGGAAGCTTGTGTTCATCTCTGCTGAGAGGTGGAGTCAAAGAGATCGGCTTTATGACAGACACCCTGATCGTGCAGCCAAACTATGAAATGGCCTCATACATTCAACACACATTTGCTGCACCTCCCCAGTGTGCTGCCCAGATATTACCAGGCAGAGTGTTTTATGGGCAGCATTTTAGAGTTAGGCAGGCAGAGGGAGTGTCTTTGTGGGTGTTGCCTTTACCAGTCCTTGGATTGTTCTGGGACAGGCATGTCTTTTTCCTCTAATGTAACTGATCACGTGTAAAGAAGGAGTCTCCTCAGTAAGACGGGTTAAACCAAACCCAACCTATGACAATCATCTCAATTGGAACACATAGCGACCCTATACAAATACCCATAGGGTTTCCAAGTTTGTAACTCTTTTGGGGGGCCAACTACCATGTCCTTCTCTTTCAGAACCACTACAGAGTAGACCGTTGTGTTAGCAGCTGAATGCTTAATCACTGTGCCCATTTTGTTTGCAGAGCCGCCCTCAAAACACTGAAGAGGTTTTCTGGGTACCAAGTATGTCCACTTCTATGTCTGACATAGGGTGTTTGCTGAGCTGCCCTCAAAACACTGAAGAGGTTTTCTGGGTACCAAGTATGTCCACTTCTATATCTGGCATAAGGTCTTTTCCCCAAGTTGATAGGAGGTGCAAATCAGTTACTAGGGGTTTGGCAGAGTCAGTATGGAAACTGGGAGGGTGTGTGAAATTTGAACCAGAGTATAACAATTCCAAGACACTTCCTAGTGATTCCTGGCATATAATATGCAAATGATAGTCAAGATATATAACTGTGTCTCTGTTCTTGGTTCTGTCAGTACCTGGTGTGGCCACAAAGGAGAAACCTGGTCTCCTGCTACTTTGAGCATCTAGTGTGAATGACAGGAGATAAGTCACATGCTAATGAACCCTGGTGGTGTAGTAGTTAAGCACCATGTTGCCCGGCTATCAAAGGATATAGCGTCTGGGGTCTTAAAGGCTGGAAGATAAACAGGGGGCCATCTAGCTAAGAAACAACAAAGCCCACATGGAAAAAGCACACCAGCCTACACCGACATGATCGCTGAAGACAAAGCAGGTGCATAAGCACATGCGAGCATGTTTTCTTGATGTGAACTCACCCTTTACATACAACTCTCTTATACATACGTGTTTCTGTGGATTTGTTTCTCGAATGCACCCAGACTAACATAAGCTGCGTGGAACGCATTTAAGAAGCCTAGACAAGGGCAGGGCAGGATATTCGGAGGGACTGGATCCAGAATTAGAGAGGAAGGAGCCCTGGTGGCAAAACGGGCTGCTAGCTCCCTGTCCCAAGGGGGACAATGAGACTGCTGGCTCCCATGATGATTTACAGTCTTGAACACTCCATATAGGGTCAGTGGTTGGAATCCACTGGACGGCAGTGACCTTTTGGGATTGAAGGTGGAAGCCACCAATGACTTCCTGCCATTGGGCCAAGGAGACTCCGGAGAGTGTGTGAACTTCTGGAATGCAGTGAACAACCTCAGCATATCTGTTTTTTGTGTTGCCCAAGTCATGCCCTTGGCCTTTGCTTAAACATATTCATCCAGAAGTGAACCATCACAGCTGCCCCACGGGAAGCTGGGGGCTGAGCTCTCTGGTTCCACTCTGTCAGCATTTCTGGTCCGGGTACCTCCCCTCTGCCCCGGCACAGGCAATGTGCTTTTGGAAGCAGTGCTCCCTGGGTAGTCGGTGTGACTTGCCTCCTCTGGCCTAACATGATGAATGCTGAGAGGGGGTGGATACTAGGGGTTAAACTCCCTGAACTTTACCTAGCCCAGGGGAAAACTTATTATTTAAAGTAAGTTTTAGACAGAATCTTTAGAAATATAAATTTTTAACTTTATGTACACAATTACTCCCCAACACATAGGCTCAACCTCATAGGCTGTGTATGACCTTGAGCAGGTGCTCAGTCACAATGGGTTTCTATCAGGATTGAGAGTTCATCTCTCTCAACTCTCCAACTGGTTATTAGTACCGTAGTCTAGTTTCTATTTATGTATTTACTTTGTTTTTAGAGGGAAAAGACCCCCAATTCAACTATATTTTATTAGGAACCCCTTTCCTAAGTTTTACACAAGAAAAAGGCACAAACTGCTGTTCTGGATGAAGGAGAGCATCCGCATGAGGCCACAATGGTATCAGAAGTACCCAAAGCCACAGTTACTTAAATAGAATGACACCCATTCTGTCCTGCTGATTCTGACTCATAGTGACTCTGTGTAGGGATCCTGAAGTTGCTACCTTTACAGGAAGCAATAACATCATCTTTTTCCTGTGGAATGACTAGTGGCTTTGAACCAGTGACCTTGCTCTTAAGAGTCCAACAATATCCAGCATTACCACCTGGGCTCCTGAAAACTTAAATAAGACATAGAAAACAAACAATTTTTTCATAAAATTGTGACTGAAGACAGATCAATTCATGGAGTTTCAGGAGGGCCTGTGAGAGCATGAGCGGAACCTTCATTGGGATGTGCACACTACCGTATATCGTTGAGTCTGGCCCTGGGAGTGGACGCAAGCACACTGCCTGAGGGACAAGCTTTCCACTGCCAGTCAGCAGTAGGAAAGAACTCAATGGCGGCTGAATCGGTGGCCCCTCAAAATGGATGAAGGGTCTCCACATAGACTCTCACTGTGAGCCACAGCCTATTGCTCAAAATTTAAGCTCAAATACGACTTAAACGCCAAACATTCTGTTTCCTTAAAATAGGGTACTGCCAGGATCAGCTAGAAGTCTGCATGACCTATCAGATCTCAACGCCGATCTCAAATCACTTCACATGATCCATTCTACCAGTCATGTCAAGGACAACTAGAGGTCTGCATGAGCGAGCCCAAATCGCCTCCTCACTTACCCATTCCAGAGGCTGTGCCTGTATAACCTATCGACTAACACATTCCCATATGCCGTGGTTATGAAACCAACCATCATGCTGGAATAAGGACCAATCAAAATGCAAGGGTCAGGGTCAATGGAAAAGCAAAATAGGGGCTGAGGGGAGCCAAGAGGGGTCCCTTCACTCAATCCCTAAACCTGATCTAATGTCACTAGACTAGGGTCTTCCTCACATCTCAAGGGCACCCGATTCATGATTGAAGTGAATTGTGCTTATTCAATCATTGTTCTGCTTGCTGTCCTGCTGTGCTGCATCCTCTTCTTGCTTTTTTGTGCATGGCTCCCTCTGTTGTGGTGACAAATGGCTTGAGAGGGATTTGACATAGGGAGAAAGCCCACCCACATCAACTGTCACCAGAAGCAGACACTAAGTCCATTTCTCTCACCTCACAGAACTATGCACACCAGACACTGGTAGGGCTGCCTGGGAGGGGAACCCTTAGTGCAGTGGTTCTCAACCTGTGGGTTGCGACCCCTTTGGGAGTCATATGACCCTTTCACAGGGCTCACCCAATTCATAACTGTAGCAAAATTACAGTAATGAAGTAGCAAGAAAATCATTTAATGGTTGGGGTAGGGGGCATCACCACAACAAGAGGAGCTGTATTAGGAAGTTTGAGAACCACTGCCCTAGTGTGTTTAGGACTTTGCTGCCCTCAAGGTCATCAGACATTCCTGAAGGCAGAGCCACTGCAGGAAGCCCTTCTGGGAAATGCCCTGAAGACAGGTCTCAAACAACTCCACCCTCACCCTCCGAGATCCTAATCATAGGACGCATGGAAATGCTCCCTGCCACTTCGAAGACTGTAAGTCCATGAGAGCAGAAAGACTCCTCTTTCTACCTTGGAATGGTGACTGGTGAATTCAAACTGTTCACTTTCTGGCTAACATAACCCACAGACCAGCTCCCCCTGAGCTCAGTTTGGTTTGCTGCACAGCACACATTTTTTGGAACCTTCTGAAATAGCTATGCACATGTGCAGGTTGGGGGGATTTCGCACAAGATGCAGTTTTCCAACCTCTCTTGGCAAAAATAATTTTTGCAAAAGGCTTGTATTCTCTTCTGGATCTGAGTAGCAACTACTCTCATGAAGTCATAGCACATACATTCATGCTACAGTCCTCCCAACTCCCTATCTTACGCCGAGTCTGCTCCATGCTTTTCTGTGTCCTACATGGCAGCTGTAGGCACCCAAGGCATGGGCTCTGCAGCCTGGGTCCAAATCTCTCCTTCCCACTTCCTCACTGTGTGGTCCTAGGCTCATGACTTCATCATCCTGTGCCACTGATTTTTCATCTGTAAAATGAGGCCAGAATAGAGTCCACACATAGGCTTGTTAAGTGGAATAATTGAATTATTATACACAAAAAACTTAGAACGGTGCTTGGCATCTTGCAAATACTATTAGGTGGTTTAGCATAGGGACTGGGTCATCCATTACATATGCTCAGATTCAAATTTCCGGCCAGGAAGGGGTGGTACACCTAGGTGGGCATTACACCTGGATTGGCCCATCTGGGCCAGGTGAATTCAATCCAGCCATTGGGGTTGACCATGACCGTCAACCATACCTCCCTATGGAGGAATTGAAAAGGCAGGATCTTGCCCGCTCCGATGTCTCCCTTCGCCCACTTTTCTGTTGTCCGTCCCCCAGGGAGGAGGTCACATGTAGATACTTGTAATCAGTTCCCTCTTTCCAATCCACCCTCCCACAACCCTGTCAGTATCACCACTCACAAATTACCAAGGTTTCTTAATGGATGGGGTAGCGGGGAGGGAGGGGAAAAATGAGGACTTGATGCCAGGGGCTTAAGTGGAGAGCAAATGTTTTGAGAATAACGAGGGCAATGAATGTACAAATGTGCTTTACACAATTGATGTATATATGGATTGTGATAAGAGTTGTATGAGCCCCTAATAAAACGATTTTTTAAAAAAAGAAAAAAGGCAGGATCCCGAAGCCCACTGAGTGACTTTCTCTCCAGCAGCTTCTAGGTAGGCTGTGCCCCGTGAGGGGCCCTGAGGTGCCTGTGTAAACCTGAAACTTCTTCTCTCAAAAAACTCACTTGGATCACAATCCAGGCTTCGAAGTGAATTCTTTCTCGCGCGAAGCCAAGGCCTGAGGTATATCTCTCCCAGGAGAGATCTAACAATAGTACCTCTTATTATAGCATTAGGAGCCCAGGTGGTGTAGTGGACTGTGCATTAAGCTGCTAATCGCAAGGTCGGGGGTTTGAACTGACTAGCCCGTCCGTGGGAGAAATATGAGGTTGTCTATTTCTGTAAGGCAGTGGTTCTCAACCTTCATAATGCCCCCACCCTTTAATACATTTCATGTTGTGGACACCTGCAACCATAAAATCATTTTCATTGCTACTTCATAACTGTAATTTTGCTATTGTTATGAATTGGTTGACCCCTGTGAAAGGGTTATTTGATCCCCAGAGGGGTCGCGACCCACAGGTTGAGAACCGCTACTGTAAGGATTTAAAGTCTCAAAACCCATAGGGGCAGTTCTTTGTCCTATTGGGCCGGTATGAGTGGGAGTCAATAAAATGGTAGTTAGGTTTTTTTCTGCATCAGTATCAGATTCTGGTGGCAATCTCAGTCATCCTGCATTGTGGTCTGGTTTGAACTCTGGTAGATCTGTGGGAAATGACTGCCCTGGTTTGAGGTGAGGGCCACAGTGCTTCAGTGGTAGATCTCTCATCGTCTTTCACCGGGGAGACCCGGGTTCGATTTGCAGCCAATGTGCCCCAGACTGTCAGTGAAAGTTTGTGTGTTGCTATGACACTGAGCAGGCTTCAGTGATGTTTCCAGACAGAAATAGAATAAGGACGAAAGACCTGATTATCTCCATCCACACATCAACTTATGGCCCGCCATGATTGGCTTTCCCTCCCAGCCCTGGTGATAGCACAGACTGGCATAGTTTGCTCCGCTTCCCATGAGGTGCCCATGAGAGGCTGACTCGACAACCACTGTCAAGATCAACAGCTTGAACTCCTTTCTGGGTCTACAGAAACAAGAACAACCTTCTGAAATGAGGTCGCATTGCTATTTGGGACTGGGAGAATGCCTTTGTGACAAGGATTGTGCTCTGGATCCCAAAGGCGACTTTTAAACACAGTCACATAGCAACTCCGGAAATTGCCATAGTAGAAGCCAGGTTTAAAAAAAAAAAAAAGTTCTACTGACTTGCTCAAAGAGGCCAGAGGTGGATGGTGGTGCGGTGGGGTGGGGTGGGGTGGGAGACTCCTCTAAAAATGAACAAATTTGTTTCCTTACATATTTGTCATGTCTTTTGGTCCTGAAAAATAGGGGGGGGGGGAAGCAGACGACAAGAGGAAACGGCGACTGACAGTCATCTTGTTGGTGTTCCCACAGCATCCCCTCCTTAGGCACTTGCTGCCATCTCATCCAACTCCACTCAGTATATTTTCACCCAGCAATGATGCAGAAATGTCTGTGTACTCCAGTTTTATTGTAGTCGGGCAGCGTTTACGGGTTTGACTTTCAACTCAGCATGGCAGGACGTCTAGAAGCAATTATAACCAGCACCTGCTCTGTCTGTGCGGTGGGCAGGCAGTGACGGATCCCCAGCTTCCGGAACACTCGTGCCCCCTCCCAGCTCAGGATAATGACGGTGACACTCGGCCTCCTTGTTGTCTGGGGAGCTCTAGGAGCTCTCCTCTGAAACCTCATATTATTGGCATTTCTTTGAGTGAACACATCAAATTAGTGACTGTAAAGGTAGGCGTAGGAGATGATTATTGGTGACAAGAGAAGCCTCAACCACCTCCAGAGAGCATGTCTCCTAAGTGCAAAGTATGGAGAGGGAGGAAACAATTGACCACAAATGGAATAGGCTCTGAGTCTCGCCACACAATGTATGTGCGTGGTCACTGAGGCGCCAACATTTTGGCTGGAGGACGGATATGGTTTGTGCAGCCGTGATTGCCATCCAGAATGTGCCGTGCTATTGTGAAAAAATGATTTTTTATTCTGAGCAAATCTCTGCTTCCACTTGCTTTAATGCTTCGCCAGAGAGCCGGGGACTCTGGGAGGGGTGGGGACGCACAGGGCTGGGCTGACCTCAGGAACTCATGTGTAAAGGGCTTTTTCTCACTTGGAAGCAGGCTGGGTTCACAGCTGTTCTTTCTGGTAAAGCTTGTTTCTGAACCTTGCCACGTCTGAGTCCGAAGAGGGAAATGAAGGTGACAAATGCTGCGAGGAGCCCTGTGCACATCTTGGCTATGGTCCTGCTTAAGTCTGTTTCATTTGAATCCCAGTTTTACCTTTCCTCCTTTCTGGTTTCCGAAGCATCAGATGGGTGCCAAATGCTTCCACGGACAACACTAAAGCTGAACAAGGTGGAGGCAGATGAAGAGCAACGGGAGGTTGGTATTTGGGAGATTGAATACTTGGGCTTCCTAGGCCAGTCCAGCTGGTGGTTAGAGCCCTGTTTCAGATTCCACTGAAATCTCCTAGTGTCCAAGGACCAAGTGGCTCCTAAGTCCAGAATTTCTGTTACATGTCTCACCAAGGAGAAGCTGGGCCAAAATGCATTGAAGAATAAAGCAGGAGCTTGGCTTGTGAATCCACTCTCTGATTCTGAAATTTCAAAGGCTCCGTGCACAGACATTTCAACACTGAAAGCACAGCAGGGAAAATCAAAGACTTGGGCTTCCTCCTTGCCCCTCTTTTAGGGCTTTTATGGTTTTCCAAGGTGCCTCCCAGAGCCGAGTGTTGTATAGGTCATGTTTAAAAATGTCGTAGTTCTGAGGGACTTGCTGTTCTTCTTTCTTTGGCAAGGAGACCCGGTTTCTTGTCTTGTGGCCAAACACAGAGCACAGATGTCTGTGGGCCCCCTCCCTTTCCCCTGACCTTTGCTCTCTTCTCTGGATACCCTACTGACCTGTTCTCCCTTGCAAGATCTGAACTGCTCACACACTTCGTTAAATTCTCATCCTAGCGAGAAGCATCTGAGCATCTTATTAGAGCCTGTATGAGTTCTGTTCTGGATGCCTATTTGTGTAACTTCAGGTCTCTGGCATGGAAACGTCCCATGTCCACAGACCCACACAGGTAATATAAACTCTAACAGTAGTTTAAGGTTTAAGGTGGTCACAGGGAACACTGGGGCCCGTGTCTCCTGGTGAACCACACAGGCTGTCTAAAGGGGCTAGTTCCATCTCAATGTAGCCATGCAGGAATGTAGACCGGTTAGGTAGCAAGACAAGGGGTTGTTCCTCTCCATGCTTAGGGGGCCCCCTACGGGAGGTTGGAAGCCAATGCGCGCTAAGCCCAAGCCAGGAGAGCTTAATTGACGCCTCCCAGCTGAAAGCCCTTAAAAGGCTGGAATCTGGAGACCACCCCCCCTTCCCTTCAGCTGCTTCTCTGCCTTCCACTCAGCAGGGCTGGGTGTGCAGTGTCATGAGGGTGCCCGTGTTCAGTTTAGTGTAATGCCGGAACCTTCTTCTCTCCTGTATATAAACCCACTCGGATTACCAACCAGGCTTTGGTGTGAATTTCTTTCCAGTGTGTAGCCAAGGACCGAGACATTTCCCACCCGAGAAACCTAACAGACCCAGACTTACAATAAACCCATATTTTTATTTATAAGGCAAGAGGTGACCATGTCTGGACAATAATGGTGAAGAGGGCCCTGGGTTTGAGAAAGATTCTGAAGTAGAATCCATAACCCTTAGAAATGTATTGGCCTTAGGGGAGGGGCAAAGAGGGCTGGATTGAGAAAGTCTCTGGCATCCAGTTCTGACTTGACTTCTGGATCCTGAATCCTTCAGGGCCATGACCTTGCCCTCCATCCAGACCTTCCAATAGCCATCTTCTCAGAGCCTTGTTAAGTTCTCATAATACATTACACCTGCCATCCTGTGAGCAGCTACCAAACCCAGGCATTTTTTCAAAGACAAGCTCGCTCTCTCTACCCCTAACAGCAGGTAGTTTGGGGATGTTGGATATGAGATACCACAGAAGACAAATCTGTTATCTTCCATGGTGCACAAAACATGCTGTCACAACCAGGATTCGTGACAATCCCTCAGGTTCCTAAATTGCTTCACTGCTACTTTTTAATTAAGCCTCATTAGATTGTCATATATTGATAAGAGGGATGACCCTGAGCTGGGTGCATAAATTAAAGCTTTCCTCATCCTGTGCTTTTATATGAATGTGTTAATTATTTTTGTCATTAGGGAGAATAATGGAGGGATGGAGCAATACCAAACGGAGTTTGACAAAGTGTTGGTGTTTGCTGCGGCAAACGTGGTGCGTGTCAGATACAATCCGTCACCCAGTGAGTCTGCAATTAACACCAAGGGACAAAGGTAGGATTCCCTGTAATAAATAGCCTTCCTCCGAGATGCTAATGGGGACCCAGCAGGACCCACTGTTGTGTTGTCGCAGTTGTACACGGGCCCTTAGAGGAGACAGAGCTGGTGTTTGAAACGAGTCTTGTTTGCCCCCAGTTGGAGCTCATCCACCCCAGGACGGTCCTATCCACTGCCAGGGACTCGCAGCTCCCCCTCCACAGGATGCAGCCAGCTCTCCAGCTCCCAGATGCTCCCCCGTATGCAGGGCCTGGGACAGGACGTGGGGTGAGCAGTGGGCACTGGGCAACCTGGGGTCCCATCCAACCTGGCCCAGGGTATGCACAGTCCCACCTTGCAGGCCTCGTGGAGCATGGCCTCTTTCCTCCTACAGTTGGCCCTCAGCTCGCCCCAGAGCTGCTGCAGTTCCTGTAGCCTCGCCTGGAAGGTCCCTGAGGCCCATTGGCCCCCCTGCAGGCCCCTCTGTCCCTCCTGCAGCCACAATGGGCACACAGACCTCCTCCAGCCACCAGCCTTGTGGCTGTAGGTTCTGGGCACTAGCTTGGAAGCTTCCTTCCCCCCTCTATGTAATGGGCACAACAATGGATTTTTTTGTTTCAAGAAGAGAAGCCATATACAGTCCTGATTGGGGCCCATCTTTTGTAGATGGGAATAGAGACACTTAAAAAAGAAGGAAAAAAAAGGATTGACCTCCAGTCCATTCACCGGAAGGGACAAATGCTCTGGTCTCGCTGTGTCCCCTAAAAACATCATGTCAAAACGATTTCTTTTAAATTATGGACATCACTGCATTATAGTTACGACAGCCAAAGGTGGAAGTCGCCTTTGAGTCCGTGGACAGATGGATGGACCAAGTCAGTGAGTTCGAGTTCTAGAACGGAGTGGTGTCCTTTCATTAAAATAGGGGGATAAATGTCAGGTCACAAATGAACCTTGAAAAGACATGCTGGGAATGAAATAAATAAAATTCCCAACTCACTGCCATCCAGTCAAGTCTGACTCATGGTAACCCTAAAGGGCAGAGTGGAACTGCCCCCACGGGTTCCGGGGATGGTAACTCTTTTACAGACATAGAAAGCTTCATCTTTCAAACAAGGCGCAGCTGGTGGACTTGAACTGCCGGTCTTGCAGATCACAGTCCAATTCGTAACCACTACGCCAGCAGGGCTGCTGGTAATGACATAAGCCAGACACAAAAGAACAGGTGTAGGACCGAGCCAAGTAGAGAAAGGGTGAGCACAGGCAAAGGCACAGAGGCAGGCAGATCGGAGATATACGGGTTCACGGTGGCACCCTTGGGCAGGTTAATGCCCTGTGACCCCGCGACCCATTTATTTATTATTATTATTACTTTTCCTTTCCCCGCCTCTTTTTTATCTGTCTGCCATGTGTATCCCTGAATTTGGTCTGGTCCCTGCCATATTACCTGGTCCTCACCACAGGAATATTCATACAGTAGCTTTTCCCCTATGTCCCTTTTGCATTTTTTTTAAAGCTTACCTCCATGGACTCAATGTGTACTTGTCCTTTTTTGCTTGGTTTACTTCGCTTAGCATGCTTTCCTCCAGTTCTTCCCATGCAGTGATGTGCTTCAAATTTTCATCACTACTTTTTAGCGATGCGTAGTACTCCATTATATGTATGTGCCACAGTTTTTTCCCCCCACTGAAAAAGAAGTCTTTATTCTGATCCCACCAGCAGTACCATCTGTTATGCGCCTTCCTCCTTGGCAATCCGGTCTATCTTGAGTGGTCCCATGAAAGCTTTTTTCTCTTCCACGGTCTGGAAACGGCCATGGCCCACTTGGAGTTGGTGTCGATGAACTTGAGGTCGATCTTCTCCAGGGAACGGCGCTTGGTCTGCACCAGCAGGGACTTGTGCAGAGTCAGCACTCGCTTCTTGGTGCCCACCATGCCGCCCTTCAGCATGACAAAGTCATTGATCACTTCCCCGTAGTGGACAAAGTCGCCCAGGGGGTTGATGCTCTTGTTAGAGAGATCTTAGTCGGTGGAGGCGTTGTTCTTGATAAGCTTGCCGTCCTTGACGAGGTAGCCCTGGCAAATCTTATAGATCTTCTTGTTGATATCTGTGCAGTGGTGGTAGCCTTTCTGCCCAGCGGGGGCCATCGAGAAGGCCACACGGGCAGGATGCCAGGCCCCGATACAAGCCACCTTGCGCAACACTCGGTGGGTCTTTCGGGGCAGCTTCTTGGTGTGCCAACGACTGGTGACCCCTTTGTAGCATTTGCCCTTGGTCACCCCCGTGATGTCGATCATTTCATCCTGCCCGAACACCTGGTTCACTGGCACCAGCTTCTCTCGGGCCCAGTCCAGCTTCTCAGCCACGGAGCCCCCGTTCACCTGCATCTCCGTCAGGTGCGCCTTCTCCTGGCGCAGGGGGAGCAGGCGCGTCTGGGTGTGGGCGATGGCGCGCATGACCGGGCAGGACTTCTTCATGCTACTAAAGTCTTTCTCAAGCTGCTTCTTACCCTGGTCATCCTGCCACTTCTTGCAGTACTTGGTGAAAGCCTTCTTATTCGACTAGTGCCAGTTCTTGTAGAACCGCGGCTTGCACTCGTCGTCACTGATGTGTTCCGCAAAGACTGTCTTGAAGGCCCGGAGGCCGCGAGGTGTCTCCACATAGCCCACGATGCCCACCACCACCATGGGAGGGGTGTCCATGATGGTCACGGCCTCCACCACTTCCTTCTTGATCACCTTGGAGCCTGGCCTGTCGACCTTGCGCACAATGTGGGTCATGCCGGCCTTGTAGCCCAGGAAGGCCGTCAGGTGGACCGGCTTGGAGGCGTCATCCTTGGGGAAGCTCTTCACCTTCCAACCGTGCCGGCTACTGTGCTTCCGAGGCAGGAAGCCCAGAGACCCATGCTGGGGAGCCAAGAACTTCCGGTGTAACATTACATCGTTGATCCCTGCTGGTAGAGGTACCCCAGCTTTTTAATCCAATTGTCAGGTGATGGAAATTTGGGTTGTTTCAAATTCCTTGCAATTGTGAACTGTGCCACAATGAACATTGGAGCACAGATATCTGATCTTGGTTTGTTTCTTGCCCAGTAAGAGTGGGGGGGGGGGTTGCTGGGTCATATGGTAACTCTATTTCCATCTGTTTTTGATATCGCCAGTAGACCTCTTTCTTACACACATATGAGTCTCCCTGGATTTGTTTCACGTATGATGTGTCTGGGTCATTGTGTGGTCGTGGTCTCTTTTAAGACTTGATCGATGTTTTCTTTACATTGTTTGTCCTGAAGGTCTCTTTGGTACCCTAAAACAAGGAGTCAAGGAGATGCATGGGACTTGATTGCTGAAGGGGGGCAGGAGTGAAGAAATGGACACAAAGGGTGTCCATACCACTTCTGGGCTCTGCTCTGGAGCTGTTGCCAGCTGTCCATAAACTGTTGGCACCTGTGGCCGAGGCTGCGGGCTGACCCCAGGCTTCTCTGGCAGAGGAGGGCTGCCTTCTGCTCCGGGATATGGGGGATGTCCGGAGGCTGAGGAAGGGGATCAGGTTGTGATCAAGAGGCCCCTGGCATGGGAGTGTACTGGCTCAGCTCTTCCTCTGCAGCGTCCCACAGAAGAGGTCCCCTGGCCTGGCCCCTATGCTAGTCCCAGTGGCATACCTGCCGCTGAACTTGGAGGAGGCCCATCTCCTGCTCCAAGGCCTCGTGTCTGTGCAGCAGCCTCTCCATGCTCTCCAGATCCTTCGCAAGGTCCAGGACTCTAGCAAGGGCACCCTGTGGAGGACGGGCACATTACAGGCTTGGCCTCTGCCCTTCTACCCAGGGTTCTCTTCGATCCTTTCTTCCTGGCTGGTCTTGGCCTTGGCCTCGGGCAGGTGACAGAGTCTGATTAGTGTCTGCACAGTGACACTGCGGGTGTTGGGGACAAGGCTGCTGGATGGAAAACCAGTATCTAGTAGGGGTCCCAGGTCTTCCTGTCAATTCCCTTCCTGCCTCCCTTCCATGCGGTCTCTGTCTCATAGGCCAGGTTTTTCTGAAACCGCATCAGCTTCTCTTTGTTGTCCCCAAGAGGGTCAGGCTATTCCAGCTGCTGGCCCCACCCCTGGATCCAGTCGCCATCCTGTGTGATGGTGGGGACATGAGTGCCCTGATGTTCATACTGCCTTGGCCCCAAGCGGTGACCCCGTCTACCCCTCGGGCTGTGCCAAGGAGTGAAATGCTGACAGGCTCAGGGACAGCACAATAATTTTTCTTTCACCCAAGAAGACAGGGCCCAGGCCCATCAGTCTTCAGATCTAGGAAGTGGCTGTGCAGGGTCCATGGGTGGGTTCTCATGTGGAGGGTGCCCTTCACCCACCCCTGGGGCCCTGTCTACTCTGCCCATCAGGTAGACAGGTGTCCACACGGGTCTGAGAATCAAGGGCCCTGGGCTCCAGTCCTAGCTTTGCCCCTGGAAAAGTAATTAAACTCTCCACATTCCGTGCCACCGCAGGCCGCCCCTTGGCCCCTAGTGGGGCTGAAGGTCACTTGTAAAGGTAAAATGGGGTTCAGGTGGGGTGCCCTCTGACCTGGCTAGCCCTCTGAATAAGCCGGCAGTAAAAAGAGAGGTGTGAAGCTTGTGTTGCTGACCTTCTCCCAGGGCTTCCACTCAAGCCAGCCGCTCTCATATCGTGCCTGCTCTCTCAGCACAGCCTCCTGCGTAGTGGGAGGTGGGAGGTGGGAGGTGGACCCAGCCCTGAGTACCGAGTGTACCCCTGCTGGGGCTGACTCACAGCCCATAGCCCTCACTATAAGTTTCTAACCCTCACTAACAGCTCTGCAATTGAGGGTTGGTCAGGCTCCTGGGCAGAAGGAAGCAGGGGCCATGTGATATGGGCAGATCCAAATGCCCTCTGTGGTCCCCATAGTGTGGCCTAACCCATCCCCATGCGCGTCTGGGTGCTTGGGCACCTCGGCTTGGTCACCAGCCCTGGATTGGAGCCCCTGGCTCCTTGGTAATCCCTCACCCACCAGCACAGGTTCGGTGTGCATACACACGTCACCCGTGTGCCCCCAACATCTGGATACCCCGGCCTTATCAGGGTCACGCCCATGACCGTCCCGGCCATCACCTCACTTTCCTGTGTGCTCAACACCTCTGGAAGGTGCCATGCTTCTGGATCAGCCGCTCCACCTCTTCCACAGAGCCCTCCAGGGCACTGGCTTCCTGGGAGACCTGGGGCAGCCATGGAGGTGACACAGAGGTGGGGGGGGGGGATCAGGGGCACAGATGGTGGTTCAAAGGGAACCCTAGACAGCAACATCTGCCAGAACCTTGGTTTACAGCCTGGGCTCTCTGGGGGTGCATCAAGGGGCCTACGGCTGGGGGTAGGGAGGTGGGTGCTGAGCAGGAGGGGAAGGAACCTGAGGAAGAAGAGCACTCCAACCTGGGGGCCGTTAGGAACATCACAACTTCTGACGAGGTGGGGAGGAGCCCCATCAATTTCCAACCAAACCACGTAGGGCTTGGCTGGCCGGGGCCAGTTGTGGGGAGGAGATGGCCCTGAGTGACCTGAGGCTCAGGTGTCCCCTTGGCCACTTGGGAAGACACACTATCTAGCTCCGTATCAGAATAGCAGCCAGTGATCCAGGAAGCAAGGGGGATTGGGGTGGTACTACAGGAGGACTGGAGGTCCTGGGGTCAGTGTGTCTGTGTGTGGTGAGGGGAGCTGTCTCCTGGGCCTGCAGGATCTTGTCCAGCTTCAACACTGTCTGAGGAAGAGCTGCTTGTGGTGCATGGCCTGCCGTCTCCCTTGCTTCCGTTCCCAGGCCTGAAAGACCTGCTCCCAAGCATCCTGCATGGCGCATAGCCTTTCCTGGACCTGGGCATGGGCATGGACACAACCGAAGGTGGTGCTGAGGGAAGCTCCAGAGAAAAGGTGCCTGACTGACCCACCCAAGGGGAGGGTATTGTTTGTGTTTCCACAGGGAAAGAGGGACCAGATATAAAGCCAGTGCCAGATGAATGCAGTGTGCCTGCACGGAGTGGGGAGCCAGTGGAGGGGCCTGAGGGCTGGGCTCCCATACCAGCTATGTGGACAACTGCCCCTGCCCCCAGAAGAATTTATTTCAGAGGACAGCACTGAAGCTGCATCTAGGAGAGCGGGGCAGGTTTGATCAGAGCAAATGGGAGCAAAGAAGGGGGAGGAAGAGAGAGTGGAGCACATCCTGACACATCAGGCCTGGGGGACGATATCCCGGCTCTGAACAGCCAATGGACAGAGTGTACAATGTGGCTGATCCCACCACTAGCCACACCGTCCATTGATGGCCCAGGGCCCTAAGGGGGACAACACTGGAGACTCAGGGTTAGAACTGGCCCAGACTGATCCTATGGCACTGAGGCAAACCACTAAAGTGTGTGGCAGAGCAACCGTGGGAGCAGAGCAGGTAGCCCCTGAGGTAGTACAAAGGACAGACTCTGGGGCCAAAGCATGGTACCCCATTGGACCTGACTGAAGGACACACCTAGAGATTAAAAATCAGACCTTCATCTATGTATAGGTTTTTCTTTCTTTAAATTTTTTTTCTTTTATTTTATTCTTAAAAAAGCATTTTATTAGGGACTCATACAACTCTTATCACAATCCATACTTACATCAGTTGTATAAAGCACATCTGTACATTCTTTGCCCTCATCATTTTCAAAGCATTTGCCTTCCAAAATTAATTTATTCTTCTATGGGTAATTGGTTTCCGTTTTGTTGTCATTGCTGTGTTCTCACTCATTGCCTATCTTGAAATGACTTGATTTTTGGTGCATATTATTATCTCTACAGACCTATCTAGATACGATAGACTGCATGAATAGTTTGGAGGAGAAAACAAAGGGACCATTAGTTCCGGGGGAATAGGGGAGTGGGAGAGAAGGGGGCAAAGGGGTAGTGCTGAACAACCCAGGGACAGGGGAGCAATAAGTTATCCAAAATCAGTAGCAAGAAGGGTGTGAGTGGCCTGGTAGGGATTCAGCAAGGGCAAGGTAACCGAGAGAAATTACTGAAACCCAAATGAAGGCTGAGCATGATAGTGGGACAAGAGGAAAGTAAAAGGAAATAGAGGAGAGAACTAGGTGACAAAGGGTATATATAGAGGTCCAAAGACTGGAATGTACATATGTAAAAATATTTATATGAGTGTAGGGAAACAGATCTGATGGTGCCTGGCTGTCAAAAGATATAGCATCTGGGATCTTTAAGGCTCAAAGATAAACAAGTGGTCACCTAGTACAGGAGCAACAAAGCCCACATGGAAGAAACACACCAGCCTGTGTGACCACGAGCTGTCGAAGGGATCATGAGGTATCAAGAATCAAAGAACAAAAAATCATATCATTGAAAATGTGGGTGAGTGCAGAGTGGAGACTCAAATCCCATTGGTAGTCAACCGGACACCCTTTACTGAAGGGTTGTGGGGAGGAGATGAGCCAGTCAGGGTGCAGGGTAGCTACGATGAAACATATAACTTTCCTCTAGTTCTAAAATGCTTCCTCCCCCCACTCACATGATCCCAATTCTACCTTACAAATCTGGCTAGATAAGAGGGTGTACATAGGTACAGATAGGAACTGGAAACACAGGGAACGCAGGACAGATGACTCCTTCAGGACCAGTGGTGAGAGTGGCGATGCCTGAAGGGTGGAGAGAATGTGGGGTGGAAAGGGGAAATTGATTACAAGAATCTACAGATAGCCTCCTCCCTGGGGGAGGGACAGCAGAGAAGAAGGAAGGGGGAGACTTTGGGCAGTGCAACATATGATAAAATACTATTAATTTATGAATGATGAAGGTTTCGTGAGGTAGGGGAGAGTGCAGAGGGAGGGGGGAAATGAACAGCAGATATTAAGGGCTCAAGTAGAAGGCAAATGTTTTGAGAATGATGATGGCAACAAATGTACATATGTTCTTTTAAAAAAAATAAAACCTTTTATTATTTAAGCTTAATTTATTCCCAAGCCATGAGTTTTTGCTTCTTCAGTTTCTTCTGGGAAATCTTTTTCTTCAGTGCAACCTCCTCTTCTGGCTTGGGAACGATTTGTTCCTTCTCAGTCAGGATCATTTCAATGTGGCAGGGGGAGCTCCTGTGTGGATTAATCTAGCCAAGAGCTCTGTAAGTCCGGTGGTGCATCTTGGGGGCTTTGTTCACCTGGATGTGCTCGATGACCTGAGAATTCACATCTAAACCCTTAAGTTCAGCATGACTTTCTGCATTTTTAAGCATGTTAACCAAACATTCAGCACTCTTTTTGGGCTACCAACTCTGGGTCCCACCCCACTGTTTGGCCTGGGCACATCTACCAACCCCATCATTGTCCCGTCGAAAAGGCACACACTGCTTCTGCAGAGTGACGTCTTTCAAGTATTTGGTGGCTTTCCAGATGTGCATGCCTTTGATGGCCTGGGCAGTTTCACGGGTGTTTTTGAAGTGGACCCGGAGATTCGACCCTCTGTATTTGCAGGATTTTTTAGGGTTTTCTGGGTCAAATGAGTAGCGAACCATTTTAGCAGGTCACCTCAGGCCGCTACAGTTAGAGGAAGAGCCTGTACATATGTTCTTGACACAATGCATGTATGTATGAATTGTGATAAGAATTGCACGAGCCCCCAATAAAATGATTAAAAAAATAGAAAAGAAAGGTGCTTGGCCCTGTGGGGCCAGGGTGCGGGGGTCCAGTGGGTTGGGGGAGGGCCAGAAAGGGGAGCAGACCTCCACGGCGGACGGCCCTCTAGCCTGGAGCACCTGCTGTCCCCGCTGGGTGGCGCACTGGTGCAGCTCCTTCTGGGCCTCCAGCTTGGCCCGCAGCTCTTGGTGGACACTGAAGTTTTGGGCTCCACTGCTGGGTCTTGGGGCTCCTCCACCACCTGCAAATCTCACTGCACACTGGCTGCCGAGGAGGCATAGTCTTGCACCTGGAGCCTGGGAGAGCACGGGAGAGCACGGGGTGAGGGGACCTGGTACCGAGGCAGCGTCACAGCCGGCCTGAGTCCACCACCACTCATGTCCAAACCTCGATGTCTCTGCCGCTCATTCCCACAGCCTTACCAAGTGTCTACTCGGCCTCAGCTCTGCCCGCCACCCCTCCTTCCCACCCAGTTCTCCAGGGCCAATGAAGTCCCTCATGGGCCACTTGATAGCTTTGTCCACCCATCCGCAACTTTGCCAGACCCCCACTTAGAGGTAGCCTTTGGTGGCCTTGTGTGAGAGCCGAGGGACTCGGGACTCTTGTCCCTTCACTGCCTCACTCTGCAGATGGAGGTTTTTGGTGGTTTTTTTTTAATTTAAATTTATTTATTTTATTGGGGGCTCTTACAACTCTTGTTACAATCCATACACCAATTGTATCTGACATAGTCATACGTATATTGCCATCATTCTTTTCTAGACATTTACTTTCTATTGAGCCTTTGGGATCAGCTTCTCTTTTTTTCACCTCCATCAATCATGGTTCCTTGATAGATTATAGATTGTTATTATTTTCATATCTCACATCGACCATTGTCTCTTTTATCCTCAGGTTTCTGTTGCTCCTCTCCCTGCGAGGGGTGTGTGGTTATATGTCATTCATTGCTATCGGTTCCCGTTCCTCCCATCCTCGACCCCTCTTCCACCTACCCTATTGGTATCTCTATTCCCATTCCTGTTCCTGGGTTCCATGTGTCGTGTGTTTTATCTCTTGCTAATAACTATGGACTCTAGTCCAGAGTGGGAAGCGGCACTGGGGTGATGACAGTGGGGGGTGAGGAGGCCTCAAGGCGTCAGAAGCAGATTGTGTGATTTATTGGTGCGATCCATCTCTCCTCAGGGGGGCCTCCACCCAGTGGGACACAGCATCTGGGAGGTTTGTGGCTTTCTCCTGAGACAGCATGGTGGCCAAGGGCCCGGGCATTGAGTGTGGGATTCTGGGCCTGGGGTAGCAGCACTTGCAGAAGCTACCCTCTCCCCCAAGCACCCACCTGGATACGGATGAGCACGTGAGACAGTTGGCTGTGAACTTTGAGGGTGGCCTCAGCGTCTCAGAGCAGGTGGGGTCTGGCCTGAGTCAGCTCCCACAGCTCCAACCAGGCAGCCCTGCCCCCAGGTGGGGGTCAGCAGTTATCCCAGCATGCTCATTCCTCCCCCTCAGCTTCTGTCTGCTCAGCCCTTCAGCTTCCTGGCTGGGTTTAGAACTTGTCCTAAGCTCCCAGAGGGCCACCGTCCTGAGATCTTGCTCAGCACTTCAGGCCTTTCTGCAAACTCTCCTCCCAGGAGCCCATTATCACTAGCAGTTTACCCCTTGCTCTAAGGATGCTCCAGGAGGCCTGCTTGGGAAGCGTTATGCTGTTGCCTGGTTCAGTCCCACTAACTGCTCCTCAGGAGAAATAAGAGGTTCCCTGCTCCTGGAAAGATTTACTGACTTGCACACCCTCTGGAGGATCCCCATGAGTCAGCAGGTGGGGTCATTCTAAAGCCCGGCAAACGGCAGGTAGACACGTTGTGTGCCACCCAGGCATGCTGTGTGTTTGGAGGAGACTGCACACCCTTCAAAGGTAGAAGCTGCACCCCTCCATGGTTCTTGCACGCAGCAAATGCTGGGCCCCTGAGACTCTGGGCCTGCCTCTGGGCTAGGATCATGGGCAAATCGGGATCTCGCCTAAGCTCCATTTGGGCTGGAAACGCAGTAGCTTGTACTGTGACCTGGGTCAGCCTGGGGCTGTGCAGGGCATCGTCAGCCCAGCTCAACTCTTCCCAGAACGCCCCTGCAGGTGCAGGGAGCCCGTGGCTTGGGAAAGTGACCCTGCAAAGTGGGCTTTGTGACCAGGCTCCCTGATCCACCGACCCAGCTTTGCCTCCTCCACAGGCCGCAGACAGCAGGGGCTGCCCTGGGTTCCCTGAACTCGGGCCCTCTCTAGAGTCAATGGTTTGCAGAGCCGAAGCACAGCAAGGTTCTCCCATGCCCAGCACCTCCCCCCAAACTCACCCGTGCTCCAGGCTGCTGGTACTCACTGTTGCTCCTGTCACCACTGCTGGGCCCTGGGGACAGTGCTGGGCCGCCACTCCAGCAGGCTCTCCGCTAGTGGGGCAGGCTGCCCCCTGGTGGCCACCCATTTCACGTGGTGCCGAAACATTGCAAACTTAGTTAAGAGGAGCTGAGAAGAGAGGAGAGGTAACACAGGAGCCATGGCTGGTGGGCTGTGAGACACCTCAGTCAGTGACTGGGCAGGGCAGGACTGGACAGCCACAGAACTTGACCCTCTATGCAGAGAGGGGAATAGGAAGCCACAGCTGTCCTTAGCCCAGACTGATGTTCCCCATCAGCCCCTTGTGCATGCAGCACCCCTCCACTACCCGTCTTCATTCGGCTCCAGGGCACCTTCCTTGCCCCTAGCCCCTTCCTCACTAGGGTGTGCTCATAGTCCTCTCTCCTCTGGCCACCTGCTGCTGGCTGCTCAGCCAGTTCTGCAAGTCCTTGGGTTCCCTCAGGAAGCCTTGCAGTGCCAGGATCCTCTTCAGATCCTGGCCCCTGTGGTGACAGCCTGAGACCCCCAACAGTTAGTGTGCATGTGTCCACACTTTGGAGGTCAAGGGACCCAAGCAAAGGGGCTGCCTGAAGGACAAGGTTCTTCATGGTCTTTGCCCAGGCTGCTCCTCTGGATTCAAGAAGCAAACCCAGGGCAGGGAGAGTTGGGGCTGGCGAGGGTGTGTCTGTGGGGAAGGGCAGGTGACTGGTGCCAGGGAGCCGAGCCCCTGCCCTGCAGGCCCTCCTCAAAAGTTTGTGGAAAGAGGAAACAGTGAAGGACTCATCTTTTCCTGACACATGTCTACAGGCCTCTGTCATGGTTCTCTTCAAGGCAGGGGTAGCATCTAGGGGAATAAGCAACCCCAGCCAGTTTTCTGGTACCCACGGATGCAGTGACCCTCACTGTTGGGCTGCCAACTCCCACAGTGTCTGCAGATGCTTCCAGAGCTTCCCCTGCATCACACCCAGCTGCTCTGAGACCTCAGTTACAAGGATCTACGTATAACTTCCTCCCTGGGGGATGGACAACGGAAAAGTGGGTGAAGGGAGACAAAATATGTAAGATCTGACAAATTATCAAGGATTCATGAGTGAGGGTGGAACAGGGAGGGCGGAGAAAAATGAGGACATGATGCTACGGCCTTAAGTGGAGAGCAAATGTTTTGAGAATGATGAGGGCAATGAATGTACGGATGTGCTTTACACAACTGATGTATGTATGGATTGTGATAAGAGTTGTATGTGCCCCTAATAAAATGATTTTTAAAAATTAAATCATTATAATTTCTTAGGACAATGCCATTTGTATTTCAAAGCAACATTCACGAAAGCTATTTTTTCACCTTCACTATCTTCTATTTAGTTTTAGATAGAGCAAAAACAATTCTATGCCTTTTTATGAGATGTAATGCAAGTAGACCTAAATTTATGCATAATTAAAAATTTGAATGAACAAAATATTTTGTTAAAGAATTTGACCTTTTGTGAAAATCATCGAAAGCATATAGCATTTTATTGAAGGGTTGGGAATGTTTTCCTCTATTTTATTCTAGTATTTGGTCTGAGGTTCTTACGGCATATTCTGATTGTTGTCATGTAAGAGAATGTACATTCCATATAAGAGAAAACTTTCCTTATAATATTTTCCTATCCATTGCTTCCTGCTGAATCTCTCATTTGTTCTTTTATCATTATTTTTTCCTATAGAAAACCCAGGCTGCTTAATTTTATTCTTATTAATCATTTATATAAGTTAGGAAAATATTTATTATATATACATTTTTATTAAAAATCTTTTATTGGAGACTCTTACAACTTTTGTTGCAATCCATATTGATTGCATCAGGCATTTTGTACATATGTTGCCTTCATTCATTTATAGACATTTCTTTTTTTTTCTTTTTTAAAATCATTTTATTGGGGCTCATACAACTCATCACAATCCATACATACACCAATTGTGTAAAGCACACTTATATACATTCCGTGCCTTCATCATCCTCAAAATTTGCTTTCCGCTTGGGTTCCTGGAATCAGCTCATTTCCCCTTTCCCCTCTCCCCCTCTCACGCTGCTCCTCTTCCTTCATGAACCCTTAATAATTTATAAATTATTATTTTCTCTTATCTTACACTGCGCGGCGTCTCCCTTCACCCAATTTTCTGTTGCCCATCTCCCAGGGGGAAATTTATATGTAGATCCTTGTGATCGGTTTCCCATTTCTACACCCACTTCCCTCCCAGTATCGCCACTCTCACCGCTGGTCCTGGGGAGTTCATCTGTCCTGGATTCCCTGTGTTACCAGTTCCCATCTGTCGCGCTGTGTATCTTCTGGTCTAACCAGGTTTGCAAGGTAGAATTGGGATCATGAGAGGTGGGGGGAGGAAGCGTTTAATAACTAGAGGAAGGTTGTGAGTTTCATTATTGCTACACTGAACCCTGAGTGACTCATCTCCTTCCCACTACCCCTCCGCAAGGGATATCCAGTTGTCTACAGGTGGGCATTGATCCCCCTTTATGCACTCCCCTCATTCACGATGATATAATCCCTCCTCCCGCCTTTGTTGCTTGAAAACTGGTCCCCTCAGCACTTCATGATCACACATGTTGGTGTGATGCTTCCATGTGGGCTTTGTTGCTTCTGGGCCTGCTTGTTTACTTTCAAGCCTTTAAGACCCGGGACGCTATATCGCTTGATAGCCGGGCACCATCAGCCTTCTTCACCACACTTACTTATGCACACATTCATCTTCAGCGTTTATGTGGGGAAGGTGATCACACAATAATGGTTTTTGTTCTTTGGTGTCTGCTACCTGATCCCTTCAACACCTCGTGTTCACTTAGGCTTGTGTGCTTCTTCTCTGTGGGCTTTGTTGCTTCCGAGCTAGATTTCAGCCTGTTTGCCTTCAAGCCTTTAAGACCCCGAGAGTTTCATTATATTGTGCAGAGAGTGGCTATGAGCCAAACCCACTCAACTGCACCCAACAACAATAACAACAGGACTTGTGCTTCTAACAATATGCTGAAGAAGACCTTAAGAGAATCTCCCCTTCGTTTAGAGCAGCGGCTCTCGACCTGTGGGTCGTGTCTCCTTAGGGGGTCAAACAGCCCTTTCATGGGGTGGCCTGAATTATAGCAGTAGCAAAATTACAGCTAGGATGTAGCAACAAAAATAATTTTATGGTTGGTTGGTCACGACTACATGAGGAACTGGATGAAAGGGTCGTGAGTAAGAATGTGAAAACCACTGTCCAAGAGGAAGACTCAATTCTTGATACAGTTGAAGGGCAACAAAATAGAGTCAGCCACAATATAGATGGGATAGCACAGTGGCTGCAACAATAAACACAAGCCAAAGAAACACTGCAAGGATGGCACAAGACGGGACATTGTTTCATTATATTGACATAGAGTTGCTATGAGTCAAAACCCACAAGAAAAAAATAGAACTTGTTTTTCTAACAATGTACCTAAGTAGACCTGAAGAGAACCTCCTATTAGTTTAGCGCAGCGGTCCTCAAACTGAGGGTTGTGATCCCTTTTGGGGGACGAATGACCCTTTCACGGCTGTGAGCCGTTCATTAAAGTGGAAAAATTAGAGTTATGATGTAGCAATGAAAATAATTTCATGATTTGGCAGGCACCACTACATGAGAAATGGTATGAAAGAGTCGTGGCATTAGGAAGGTTGAGAACCACTTCCCTAGAGGAAGAGAGAATTCTTGGTAGAGTAGAAGGGCAGCAAATGAGAGGCAGACCCCCAGATGATAGATTAGCGCAGTGGCTGCAACAATGAGTGCAGACAAGAAACCACTGTGAGGATGGCACAGGACAGGGCAGCGTTTCATTATCTTGTGCGTAGAGTTGCTGAGAGTCGAAACCCACTGGGCAACACCTAACAACAATCACTGTAGGACTCATGCTTTTCACAATATGGTGCTGTAGATCCTCAGAGAAACTCCTCTTAGTTTAGAGCAGTGGTTCTCAACCTGTGGCTCGCTAGCCTTTGGGGGGTTCAAATGACCCTTTCACAGTGGAGGCCTGATTCATAACTGTAGCAAAATTAAAGTTACAAAGTAGCAATGAAAATAATTTTATGATTGGGGGTTCATCACTATCTGAGGAAATGAATGAAAAGGCAGTAGAGGGGCAGCAAAAGAGAGGGAGCCCCCCAAAAGTTGGATTAGCCCACTGCTGCAACAATGACAACAAGCAAAATAACCACTGTGAGGGTGGCACGAGACGGGGTCACGTTTCATTATATTGTGTATAGAGTTGCTATGAGCCTGCACACACTCAAAGGCACCAAACAAAAACAACAGGACTGTGCTTCTATGAATTGCTGAAGTAGACCTTAAGAGAAACTCCTATTAGTTTAGTGCAGCGGTTCTCAACTTTTGGGTCACGAGCCCTGTTGGGGCATGAATGAACCTTTCATAGTGGTCGCCCAGTCATAACAGTAGAAAAATTAGAGTTACAAAGTTGCAATAAAATAATTTTATGATTTGGCAGTCAGCACTATATGAGGAACGGTATGAAAATGCTGTGGCATTAGGAAGGTTGAGAACCACTGCCCTAAAGGAAGACACAAATCTTGGTAGAGTAGAAGGGCAACAAAAAATAGCCAGACCCCCAACCCCCCAATGTGGCTCCAACAATGAGAACTAGCAAACAACCACTGTCAGGATGGCACAGGTCTGGGAAGCATTTCATGATATTGTGCATAGAGAAGTGATGAGCCAAAACCCCCTCGGTGGAACTTAACAACAATAACAACAGGGCTTGTGTGTTTAACAATATGCTGAAGTAAATCTTAAGAGCAACTCTTCTTAGTTTACAGCAGGGTTCTCAACATTGGGTCGTGAACACTTTCAGGTGGGGGGTGTTTCGAAACACCCCTTCACAGTGATGGCCTGATTCATAACAGTAGCAAAAGTACAGTTATGAAATATCAAGGAATATAATTTTATAATTTTATGATTGGGGTCCACCACTACATTGGGAACTGTACGAAAGGGCTGCAGAATTAGGATGTATGAGAAACATTCTCCTAGAGGAAGACACAAATGTTGGTACAGCAGAAGGGCTGCAAAAGTCAGGCAGCCCCTACAAGATGGAATAGATGCAGCAGTGAGCGCAAGCAAAGGACCACAGTGAGATGGCACGAGATGGGGCCAAGTTTCATTATATTGTGCATACAGTTGCTATGAGCCAACACACACTCAAAGGCACCAAACAATAATAAAAAGAACTTGGGCTTCTAAGAATATTCTGAAGTAGACCTTAAGAGAAACTCCTATTCGTATAGACCATTGATTCTCCAACTGTGTGTCGAGACGCCTATGAAGAGACTAACGAACCTTTCACATGGGTGGCCTGATCCATAACAGAAGCAAAATTACAACTATGATGTAGCAATGCAAATATTTTATGGTTGGATGTCACCACTACACGAGGAATGGTGTGAAGTGGTTGTGGCATTTGGAAAGTTGAGAACCACTGCTCTATAGGAAGACACATATCTTGGTAAAGAAGGGCAGGGAAAGAAAGGCAGTGCCCAACAAGATGGATTAGCACAGTGGCTGCAAAAATGAGTGTGAAAAAAAGAACCACTGTATGGAAGGCACAGGACGCGAAAGCATTTCATTACATGGTGCATAGAGTTGGCATGAGCCTAAACCCATTCGAAGGCACCAAACAACAGGATTTGTGCCTCTAACAATATGCTGAAGAAGACTATAAAGGAAACTCTTAGTGTAGAGTAACTGTTCTCTAACTATGGGTCACAACATCTTAGGAGGTAACAATGAGCATTTCATATGGGTGACCTGATTCATAACAATGGCAAATTTATAGTTATGGAGTAATAAGGAAAAGAATTTTATGATTGGGGGGGGTCACTAGTACATGAGGAATGGTGTGAAAGAGTCATGACATTAGAAAGTTTGAGAACCTCTGCCCTAGAGGGAGTCATAGATCTGGGTACAGTAGAAGGACAGCAAAAAGAGGCAGCCCACAGCATGATGGAATACAACAGTGGCTGCAACAATCCGCGCAAGCAAAAGAACCACTGGGAGGATGGCGCAGGACAGGACACCTTTCCATCATATTGTGCTTAGAGTTCCTAGGCGTCGAAAGCTACACAACAGAATCTAACAATAACTATAGGATTTGTGCTTCTGACAATAGGGTGAAGTAGATATTAAGAGAAACTCCTCTTAGTTTAGACCAGCGGTTTTTAACCTGTGGTTCATGACCACTTTTGGCGATCGAATGACCCTTTCACAGGTGTGAAATGATTCATAACTGTAGGAAAATTACAGTTACGAAGTAACAATAATGTTATGATGGGGGTCACCACTACATGAGGAACTATATGAAAGGGTCATGGCATTAGGAAATTTGACAACCACTGCCGTAGAGGAAGACACAATTCTTGGTACAGTAGAAAGGCCAAAAAAAGAGGCAGCTACCCAAACGTTGGATTGGCACAGTGGCTGCAACAATGAGCACAAGCAAAAGAAGCACTATGAGGATGGCATAGGATGGGAAACTGTTTCATTATATTGTGCGTAGAGTTACTATGAGCCAAAACCCACTCGATGGTACCTAACACCAATAACAACAGAACTTGTGCATCTACTAGTCTGCTGAATTCTATCTTAAGAGAATCTCCTCTTAGTTTAGAGCAGGGGATCTTCACCTGTGTGTCGCGACCCCTTTGTGGGTATGGAATGAAAATTTCACAGGGGTGTCGTGACTCATAACAGTAACAAAATTACAGTTATGAAGCTGCAATGAAATCATTTTTATGGTTGGGGGGGTTCACCACTAAATGAGAATCGGTATGAAAATATCATGGCATTAGGAAAGTTGAGAACCACTGTTCTAGAGGATGTCCCAAATCTTGATATGAGAGGGCAGGAAAAGAGAGGCGGTCCCCAATAAGATGCATTAGCACAGTGGCTGCAACAATGAGCGCAAGCAGAGAACCACTGTGAGGATGTCACAGGACAGGGCGGCGTTTCATTATATTGTGCGTAGAGTTGCTATGAGACATACCCACTCGACGGCACCTAACAACAACAACAAATGGACTTGAGCTTCTAACAGTATGGTGAAATAGACCTTAAGAGAAACTCCTCTAAATTTAAAGCAGTGGTTTTCACCATGTGGGTCGTGACCCCTTTGGGGCTTAGACGAACCCTTTACAGGGTGGCACTATTCATAACTTGTAACAAAACGAGAGTTACGAAGTAGCAAAGAATATAGTTTTATGATTGGGGGTCTACCACTACAAAGGAAAGTGTATGAAAGTGCCGTGGATTTAGGAAGGTTGAGAAGTACTGTCCCAGAGGAAGACACAGATATTGGTAGAGTAGAAGGGCAGCAAAGGAGAGGCAGCCCCTACAATTTGGAATAGCTCAGTGGCTGCAACAATGAGCGCAAGCAAAGAACCACTGTGAGGAATGCACAGAACGGGGCAGCGTTTCAGTACATTGTACATAGAGTTGCTGTGAGCCAAAATCCACTCGACGGCACCTAACAACAGCAACAACAGGACTTGGGCGTCTAACAATATACTGAACTACATCTTAAAGAAACACCTCTTAGTTTAGAGCAGCAGTTCTCAACCTGTGGATCGGGAACTCTTTGGGGGTTGAGCTACCCATTCACAGGGGTTGGTATCTTCTTCATAGTAGCAAAATTACAGTTATGAAGTAGCAACGAAAATAATTTTATGAATGGATGTTCACCACAACATCAGGAACTTCATTATAATGCCAAGGAATTAGGAAGGTTGAGAACCACTGGTTTAGAGCATAGGAAATCTGATGAAATACTGCATATTTTAACACACATGACGTTGGAAAGTAATGGAAATTGGGAGAGGACAGTAGTATCAAATTCCTATGAGTCAGAATTGCTCTATATCATAGAGTAGCTAAGACAATGGGAAGAAATGACAAAGTCAAAGAGCTGAAGAGAAAATTCCATAGGATACATGGCAACAGCTTTATGCTCTTGTTAGACCCTCAGGGCCTCCCTATCTTTTGTTGGCTTTCTTAAGCCCATCCCCACCACTGTGAATAATCTTCATTAAACTCTCTTTAATTAAACCTTCTGTATGGTTTGTTTTCTGCTGGACCCCTAACAGATATCATTTAATTTTCTTGATTGCAATTCATCTCTAGCATACAGAAATCTTTCAAGAGTTTGTTTTATGTTTTGTTTCAGCCACAACAGCTTTTCCTTCCAGATTTGTTTGTCCTTGAAACATGATCAATAGTTCTTTCCTCTCCAATGAAACGCAAGTGATATGCTGCCTGACTGCCTATGAAGTTCATGTGTAGCCTACATAGAGATCCCAACCATTCCCTAGACAAGTGTTTCTCAACCTTCCGAATGCCGTGACTTTTCATACAGTTCCTCAGGTTGTGGTGACACCTGATCATAAAAATTATTTCATTTCTAATTCATCACTGTAATTTTGTTACTGTGATGCACCAGGCAACCCCTGTGAAAGTGCATTGGACCCCCAAAGGTGTCGTGACCCACCAGTTGAGATCCACTACCCTAGAACAACGTTTGGCCCGAGTGCTGTATATGGCTCCCCAAATCATCAATACCTGCCAGCATCACACATCTCACCAAAGAGAAGCATTTGTAGCCATCACCTTAGGGGTGAGTTCATTAAATATTTGACCTGTATGGCTCCATGAATGATGTTATCAATCACCACATGGTCCTTGGCAGAAAAACAGGTTTCCAGCTCCTGCTCCAGACCAAAGGTTCCCAAACTTATTCTGCCTACTGCCCTCTTTTCAGAAAAAGAAATTACTCAGGACCCCCCAGCAATGAAAGAATTTTGTACTATAGCCCACCATCCAGGATAAAATGTAGATATCTGCTTTGTAGATCTCTGGATTTTTCTGTGCCCAGTAGGTGGGTGGTGTTGCCCACTTTGGGAAACGAGACTCTAGGAAAATCAGGTGTGTTTTCACTCTCTCTGCAAGAATTTCAGTTGAGGAGCAAGATCTGTCTTGAAAGAAGTGTATCCAGAATGCTCCTTAGAGGCAAGGATGGCTAGACTTCATCTCACATCCTTGGGCATCAGGAGCTATAGGAGGAACATCATGGAAAAGGCCATCATGCTTGGTAAAGGGGCGCCCAAAAGGGGAGGACCCTCACCAAGATGGATGGACACAGTTTCTACAACAACACACTAAAACATAACAATTGTGAGGCTGGCACAGGAGCAGGCAGTGTTTCTTTCGGTTGTATGTAGGGTCCCCACGAGTTGAAACCAACTTGACAGCATCCAGCAAAACCAGATGTGGAGAAAGCATGGCCTGTTCTGTGTACAGTGGCCCCACCGAGGTTCCTCATCAGTTGTGTTTGAATGGGCCAGGTGCTCTCACAAACCTCCTCTTCAATAGACAACTTAGAATGTTTTCTTTCTGCCCAGGAACCATCCTGAAATTTAAAATGACCAATTGACACTGAGTTGATTGTGATTCATGGCAATTCATAGGATTTCCAATGGGCATATCCTTTCAGAAACAGATGGCCAGACTTTCTTCCAAGGTATTCTTGGTGCGCTTGAGCCTCCTACGTTTCTGTTAATGGCCAAGTGTTTTCACCATTTGTACTATCCAGGATTGACTTCCAGCTCTATATATCCTTAAAATTGACATCTCTCCTCTCTTTGTAAAGTCATGACCATTGCTGTGTTTCAGTCGATTTACCGTATTCAAATATAGAAATGACAAATAATTCTACCACCTCACAGAAAATGTCAGAAACTCGTTGCTCTCATTTAATAGTGGCGTGGGTGATTACATATTGGACTGCTAATCCCAAAGTCAACAGTTCAAAACGACCAGCCACTCTCAGGGAAAAAGATGAGGCTTTCCACTCCTACCAAGTTACAGTCTCAAATAACCACAATAGCAGTTGGACCCTGTCCTATAGGGTAGAACTCAGGTCATGGTGAGTCAGAGTGGACTTGATGGCAGTGAGTTGGTTTGGTTTTTGGACTCCCCTCCTACCACAATAGCTCACAATTACTAAGTGCATGTTATGTACCAGTGTTCTAAGCATTGCATGTACATTCACTCATTTCATCCCACTGATGGTGGTGTGGGTGAAGCATTAGAAATGCTAACCAGAATGTCGGTGGTTCAAATCCACCAGCTGTTCTTCGGGATCAATATTGGGCTGTCAGCTCTCATAAAGGTGTTCAGGGTTGGACATCTGCCGGGACAGTTATTACTTTATCCTGCCGAGTTGCTATGGGTCTGAATGAACTCAAGAGCAGTGGGGTTTTGGTGGCTTTTGTAACCCTTTTAAGTGGAGCGCTGGTGGGGCAATAGAGAAGCCCTTGACAATTTACCACAAGCTCAGAAAAACCCTCAGCAGCTTCCCCTGAGAATGATGCATCAATTTTCTCCAGGACAAGTCACAGCTTATAGGAACACCTCTAGAATGGTTCCACTCTGTCCTGCAGGCTCACTATGAGTTGGAATTGACTGACCCATTGGTAGTGAGTGCATCAGCTCCCGTCTATAGGTGAGGACACGAATGCACAGAGATGTGAAGCCATCTGGCCCAGGTGTAATCAGGTTATCCAAGGGGGAGCTGGAATTTAAATCCCAGCAGACCAGCCTCAGAGACTACAGGCTTAGCTCTACCGTCTGCTGATATCTGGACTAAGAGTGGTTGGATTTTGCCTCCTTTTCCCTACACATCATCTCCACTGTTCCCTATCAAGCAAAATTAGCTTGAGCATTGAACAGGCACCCTCCAGCCCTGCCCGATTGCACACGCGCAGGTTAGAAAAGGATGGGGGGATCACTGGGCTGTTTTAGCTGCCACCTCTACTCCCACTGCGCCACCACACCCACAATGAAGTCAGAGAAAGAATTCTTGGCCTTGTAACCACTCCTCAGCCCTGACACCTTGGAGAGAGCCAAAGCCACTCTCTTGGACACCCACTCGACTGCTACCTGGGAACTTCCCTTGGAGCACTTTGGGAAAAAGGAGAGGGAACACGCCTGCAATGTAATTAACATTATGACAACTTGTCCCCCCTTGGAGAATGACACCATTAGCTGCTTCAATTGTGCATGAAATGTAAATTACACGACTCAGGGGTATCACATCTGAGCAGCCATGATGCTAAGTGACGAGGCTCTCCATCGAGCAGCCCCTCCCCAAGCAGCAGGAAGTAAGAAACCCAAGCCCCGAGGCCGACAGCTGAGACCGAGGTCCTATGGTCTTTGAGTGTGCCTGCTCCACAGAGCCCACAAGGGAGGATCTTTCCGGGTGGCCCTGGATGCCAGGCTGGGATGTTCCAGCCACCTGCTGTCATCACCCTGGACCTCCCATTTTCTCTAAAGGGAGTCGAACGCTGGACAGCACTCTTTCCTCTCTATCTCTCAGAAAATTAGGAAAAAAGGGGTGGTGGCTGTGGTTGTGGTAATATCCTTCTTGCTAAGGAGTTTTGGTGATGCTGTGGGTTAAGCATCCCGCTACTAATCTGAAAGCCAGCAGTTCAAACCCACTAGCTGCTCTGAGAGGGAGAAAGATGAGGCCGTCTGACAATGGACAAATTTATAGTGTCAGAAACCCACAGAGGCAGATCCAAACTCGTCCCCCAGATTACTTCCATATCCATTCTGCCTCCCTTTCATTACTCTGTATGGCTCAAATTATTCCGTGTTTACTCCCTGGCCAGCTCCCCACATTTCCCTACCCCCTTTCACCACGAACTCTCTGGACACTACTCTAAATCAGCTTGAGACACTGGATCAGCCACACTTCTTTGTGGCCCATGAAAGAACTTTCCAAAATCTCATGTCACAAGCAGGTCCACTTGCTTTTAGAGAAGAGGCATAGGCGAAATTGTATGTTTCCACCTTGAGAGGGGCAATCACCACCATGTACAATTAGTAGGTGACAACCAGTGTGTCACTTTTGTGGTCACTACACATCTCCTTTGGGGACCCATTTGCCCCTCTCCTAGCATCCTGATTCCTGGTGCCATGGCTAGACTGGGATGGGAAATCCCTGTGCTCAACCAAGAAATTCCAGGTGAATCAGAGTCACTGTCCCCTCTGCAGAGCCTCTGTGAGGACAGGGAGTTTGGAAACACAGCCTAAATCTGCAGTAGGATAAATTTAAGAAATGATCACGCATTTACCCTAATGTCAACTGTACAAATCCCACAAACAACCTTCAAATGCCCTCCACTGAGCAGAGCCAAAAGCAGGAAGAGCCAAAACCTACATATGGGTACAGGAAGACCTCTGGAAGGTGTCCCTGTGGGGGGCCGGGGAAGGGGGAGAGTGGAGATGAGGAGGCTCAGGGGCTCAGGCTCAGGCTGGGAAAGAGCCAGAGTTCCTAGTTCGACTCTCTCTTTGTCTCTCTGCCTAACCACCCACCTCCCACCCAGTCCAGGAGATTCTTTGAACAGGGCCCACAGGGTCAGAGGTGAGAGCTGGCAGCTCCTGTTACTACCCTGACTTGGGAAACCTCCCTCATTCTGGAAATCCATATATTTTCTTGGGCTTTGATCAAGACCCAGGTCAAGCCTCCGCTCCCCCTTTTCTCACAGAGGCACTTGGTCAGAATGGCAAATAGCCCTCAACTGTGCCATGCGCTCCGCCTCTTCATTCCCTGTTCCCTTCAAACCATCTGCTGCAAAAAATCACAAAACAGCCTGATGGAGGGCAGGTCGGTGCTTCTTTTTCAGACTTCCCTCTCGTTCTTTCTCTGGTCGCATCATCATTCCAGGTACAGCAAACCCATTACTGTCCAGTCAATTCCAACTCATGGAGACCCTATGTAAGTTTTCCAACATTGTCCAACATTACTGGAACAGACAGCCTCATCGTTTTCCTTGAAGCAGCTGATGGTTTGAACTGTCAACTTTGAGCTAGCAGTTCAACATTTACATGACATCCCTTCAGAGTGGTGAGTCATAGTCTGCAGACACCGTGGGCAAGAATCATTGTTCTGGCTTATTTTCATAAGGTGGGATTCTATGTAGGCAGGTGTGACGCAGGTGTAACTGGAAATCGACTTGATGGCAACAACCAACAACACTGATGTCATTATTTCGGGACTTGGGAACTGAGACCTATGAGGCATGGAGCTAAGTAACAGCTACTTCAGGTTTATTAGGTACTTCATTGCTGAGCTCTGTTCTAGATACTGGGAATACAGCTAGAAGGAAGGTGGCATCTCTGTTCCTGGGGTTGAGAGATGAGAGGGGTTGGGAAACTTCCTGTCCTGTTAGTAGTGGGTGTAGACATTGTTTCTGCTGTTAGATGTCATTGAGTCAGTTCCAACCCCTAGCCACCCTATGGATAATAGAATGAAACACCACCCTGTCCTGCACCATCCTCTCAATTGTTGTTATGTTTGAGCCCCTTGTTGCAGCCACTGTGTCAATCCATTGGCCGAAGTTCTTCCTCATTTTCACTGCCTCTCTGCTTCACCAAGCAGGACGTCCTTCCTCCTCCAGGGACTGGTCTCTCCCTAACAGTATGTCCAAGGTACGTGAGGGGAAGCCTCACCATCCTGGCTTCTAAGGAGTATTCTGGCTGTACTTCTAACCCACATTTGTTTGTTCTTTGGCAGTTCATAGTCCTTTCAATATTCTTCACCAGCCTCCCAATTCAAATGCATTGATTCTTCTCTGATCTTCGTTTTCAATGTCCAACTTTCACATGCATAGAAGGCCACCGAAAATATGACTAAGATGGCTTTAGTCAGGTGCAACTTAATGTAACATTCTTGCTCTTAAACACTTTGAAGAACACTTTTGAAAGAGGTCTCTGGCGGCAGCACGCGGCCCCGTTAAGGGTGAGGAGGAGGGGCGCACAGGTGGAAGCCCATGGCCCCTTTAAGGCTTGGCCTACTTGGCAGCAGCTGGAGCCTATTGAGAACATGACAGGAGGCCAGCCAGCAGTTCCTATAGAGGACAAGGGCTCAGGAGCTGAGCGAGCCAAGCTCTGAAGGCTGTGAGCCAGCCTCGGAGCCGCACTGCCTCCATGGGCCATAATGACCTGATGCGCAAGTCCTAGGATTTCAAAGACCAGGTGTGGTCTGTGCAGCCTTCCTGCCCCTTCCCAGACTCCTGCCCACCATGTAGGGCCTTGCCACCATGACCCCTGATGTGGGTCTGCAGCCCACCAGTCACCTGGCCAGCCACCAGGATCCCCGCCCTGCCCAGCTGACACACCCAGGACCACACTCCAGACCCCCTGCCCCCACCCTGGGCCTGCTCACCACCAAGACTCTGCCATGGGCCTGCTGCCCACCCAGGAACCTGCATCAGGGCCCTTGCTAACCCTGGGTCCAGTCCAGGCCGGGCACACACCTGAGATCCCTGTTCCAGGTCCCTGCCCACCTGGGTCTGGGCCTGCCACAAAGACCCTGCCCGAGGCCCTCAGCCTACCCAGGAAACACCCCCTGCCCAGCTAGCCCCTGGGTCATCTGGGCACTGCCCCAGGCCCCCTGCCTGCCCAAGACCTTGTGTTAGCCTGACTGGCCATGGAGGATGGAGAGGAAGAGGGACCTTGCCCAGGCCCCTGCACCCCATCCCATTTGGGATGCCCTGTGTTGGTCCAGCCCCAAAGGTGGCTGCCCTCCCTCAGGCCCACATACCCAGAACTCCATTGGGCCCACTGCTTACCTGAGGCCTCCCCATCAAAGGCTTGGGATATGTAACCCCAGCCTGGGATGGGCTCCTAGTTTGCTAGAGCCCCATGCCATTCTCCTTAAGCCCCAACTACTTAAGATCCCCAGAAAGTGCCTCTGGGGGCCCTTGTTGAGTCACACTCTGGCTGTAAGGGGCTAGGCTGTAGCTCTTGAAACTTGTCTTCTCCATTCTGAACCTTTAGGACATTGGTCCTTCCACAGGGCAGTTCTACAGAAGTGGCAGGGAACTCTATTCCTGAGTGGAGTTGGCCAGGTTTGAGAGGGGGATGCCCTGTAGGGACCCCACCTTGGGAGAACAGCCAATCTCCCCTTTCTCTTTCCCAACTGCAAAAAAAGAAAGAGATCTCAAAGAGCAGATTTACCCAATACAATACATCCCTTGAGTTCTTGACCGGGGCTCGCATGATCATTTATTGTGGACACCAGAAAGAAGATAGCCCTGATCACTTCAGTCTTTTCTCCATTTATCATGATCATGTTGTAGATGACAGGGTCATAATTACATATAAATATGTCCCTGGGACCCAGCTCCTGGGGAGTCCCAAACTTCTTGATGTAAAGAAAATAAGAGAGAGAAAACAAGCACTCTGAGCTCATGGTTGGAAGGACAGTCCTTTGTGAATAGAGAGCTGCAAGGATATTGGAGTTCCTGAAGGGGGGCAAACAGTTCCACACACTACTATTTAACAAATCATTTGCCGTTGGAACCCACCCAGGGACACCATGGAGGAAAGGCCTGGCAACCTCCTTAAAGCCTATAGTCTTGAAAGTCCTATGCAATGTACACATGGGGGCACCATGAGTCAGAATCAACTTTCTCATGCCTGTTTTGGTTTGGGGCGAGGAGCTATTAGAAGCAGTGGGGTATAATGTTGAATCCCAAAAAAGGAAGGATTTGGTCACCATTAAAGTGACTTCTAACCAAATTACTAACAATCATAGGGACTTTTGTGGGAGAAAGATGAGGAGTTCTACTGCTGTAAATATTTCGTGTCAAAAACCCACAGACAGTTCTCCCCTGTCCTATACAGTCGCTGACTTGCTGTCAACTGGATGGCACTAAGATAGCACCTATCTGCTGAAAGGTTGCCATGTGGCAGGACTTGTGCCAAGTCCATTATGGTTATGCCTATGATCTTTGTGAGAGACAAAGCCCTGCTTATGTTTAATGTCTCTGTTGTCAGATCGCTCCATTGTCCAGTCCTGGCTCTATGTCCTTCTAGCTCCATGACCTGGGACAAATCATTGAACCCCCTTTGCGCTGCTGTGTGTAGAAGGGAAGTGAAAAATAGTGCTTAGGTTGTGTTTTTGAGGTTGAGATTGAATGCATCAATAGATAGAAAGACCTTGTTGTTGTTGTTGTTAGTCTCCAGTAAGTCAAATTTGACTCCTTTTGACCGTAGGTCTGATAAGACAAATCACTGCCAGATCCTATGCCATCTTCCTGGCCATCGGCAGGTTTGAGGTCATTGTTGCGGTTATGGTGCCAGTCCGTGTCATGAAGAGTTTCCCCAGATCCACATGATGTCCTCTTCTCGCAACTGGTCTTTCCTAACGACATAACCAAAATGACAAAAATTTGCCATTCTCTCTTCTAGGAACATTCTGTGAAGAGTGTCCTGGCTCAATTTCCTCCAGGACTGATTTGCTCATTCTCCAGGCCACACACAGTATACTCCACACGCGGTCTTTGCCATCACTGCCATTCAAATGCCTCAATCCTTCTGAGAATCCTGGTCCTCACTGTTTTCCTCATTAGAAACTCCATTTCTCGCAGCTTGCTCCAGATCTGCTGAAGTGGAATCTGAGTTTCTGTTAGGCCCCAAGGGCATTTTATTTGTGTGTCTGCTAGAAGCACGGATGGGGAACAACGTCTGGCCCATACTAAGTGCTTTATAATTATTGGTTGTGATCAGTGTCATTATTTATTGCTCCATCTAATCTTTCCAGCACACTCACAGGTCAGGAAACCAAGATTCTCAGCCTGTCAGTGCCTTTGCTGAGGCTACCCCTCAGGAGAGGGCAGGGGCTCCATGCAAACCGAATATAGGATCAGGCCAACATTTGGATCACTCTGAATGGAGACACAGTCAATGCTCATTAACCAGTCACTCCCCATTGCCTTCGTCACCCAACCCTTATTAACCATGACTCTGCTTGCTGTCTATGGATTTCCCTATGGATTCTGCATATTTTATATCAATCTCATTATGGTCTGACTTGTTTCACTCAGCAGAAAGTGTTCAAGGTCCCTGCATGGTGTAGCATGTTCCAAAACATCATTCCTTTTTAAAGGCGGAAAAATATTCCATTTTATGACTTAGATATTGTTTGGTTTATCTATTCTTCTGGCCACGGACACTTTGGTAATAGTCACCTTTCAGCTATTGTGGGTAGTGCTGCAGTGAACTTGTATACCACTATCTCTTTGAGTCTCTGTTTGTTATTCTTTGAGGTATATGCTTAGATGTAGAATTGTGAGGTGGTCAAGGATTTCCTCTTCCTTGGATCCATGTTCAACGCTCATGCAAGCAGCAGTCAAGAGCTTAAAAAATGCATTGCATTGTATTGGCTAAATATTCACAAGAACTCTTTAGAGTATTGAAAAGCAGGGATGTTGTTTTGAGAACTAAGGTGCATCTGACACAAGCCATAGTATGTTCAAACACTTCCTATGCATGCAAAATTTGGAGATTAAATAAGGCAGGCCAATGAAGAATCAATGCATTTGAATTATGGTGCTAGGAAAAAAGAACCATAGAAAGTACTATGGACTACCAGAAGCACCAATAAACTTGTCTTGGAAGAAGCACAGGTCAAATGCTCCTTAGAAGTAAGGATGGCCAGATTTTGTCACCCTTTGGACATGTACTTTCAACATGTTGTCAGGAGAGACCAGGGCCAGGAATAGGACATCATGCTTGGTAAAGTGGAAGGGCAATGGAAAAGAGGGAGGCTCTCATGAGATGGATGGACATGGGGGCTGCTGTAATGGGCTCAAACAGAAGAACAACTGTGATGATGGTACCGGGTGGCGTTGTGTTCTGTTTCACATAGGGTTGTTATGAGTGGGAACCAACAGGACCGACCCTAACAACAATAGTAAATCTCTGACTTGTTAAGAAGAAACAAGCATTTTTCATTTCCTCTATGAGCCAGGCACTGCGAAGACCCTGAAGGTCCAGATAGAAACAGCACTTGGCCCCTACCCATGATGGGTTCCCAGGCTAGGG